>NW_016690260.1:3553402-3951095 GCF_001604755.1 Lepidothrix coronata
GGGGGGGGGGGGGGGGGGGGGGGGGGGGGGGGGAGGAGGGGGGGGGGGGGGGGGGGGGGGGGGGGGGGGGAAGCATTTCTGTACCTTTTACAAGCGTCGAGGCTTTTTTTTTTTTAATACCTTCCGTTCAACCCGAACGCCCTAGAAACAGAGATGCCTTTTGTTAGGCAAGTAAGCACAGGCAGAAATGATCAAAATGATGCATTTTATTGTTTCATTTTAATCAGTTGTTTACCCTTTGGTTTAAACAATTGAAAGCAGAAGCAGGAGGCAGCAGCAAGCGGGGCCTGGCGGGAAGCTCCTGCTCTCGGCGTGTGGGGAGGCGGCCGCCAGGGGTCAGGCGGGAGCCGTGAGGGGCCGTGAGGGGCCGGGCGGGAGGAGCTGTTTCCAGGCGGCGGGTGCCAGCAGAACCCGATACGGTGCGATCTATAGAAGCAAGGTACAACTGGAATAATGAAATTTCAAAAATAAGCCCTTTTTAAAGGCTGGTTGTAACAGTCCTGCTGGGTATTGTAAATGCCTCAGGTGCACTTGATACTGCTGTTACGTTCCTGGCCCTGGCTCCTAATTTTTATGGAAAGATGGATTGAACTTCAATTTAGGAATATTCGGTAATCCCTCTCAGGACATACTGTAACAGCTGGTATTTCTGTGTTGCAGCAAATCGATTCCATACAGCAGTCAGCAATGCCTATGGCTGGGCTCCGGCAAAAACTTCCAAAGCATTTTAAATAAAGTGAGCCAAAGAAAATAGCATCATCACTGCAAAAATGTAGCTTAATTTGCACGTTAGGAAAAAAAAATCCCTGTCCCATTCCAGCAAAATATTAAGCATTTTACTGGTAAGGATTTCATCAGCTCATTTATTTTTCATTAATATATATTTAGGATCTGGGGGGAATAACTTTATGTTGTATATAAGTTTCTTAAATAATGAGGAGCTGGATTTTTTTCCCCTGAATGATTTACTGTGAAATAAAGAAAAACAAACTGATGGAGTTTAAATACATTGCATGTATGTAGATCAGCAAGATTTTCCACATTTTGCAGTGAACTTTAAGGAAATTCTTCTTGAATTTTTGATTAATAGTAATGTGCTTATAATGAGAATGCCTTGTTTGGCATTTTTGTTTGTTTTTTTTTTTAATAGATGAAAGTACTTTAAGCTGCATATAAATCAAAGATGTCCCATTAATAGTCAGTAGTTTTGTTTTAATCTGTTTCTTACACATGCAAAAAGTGAAAATGCCTCCATCCTTTGTGCGGCTGCCGTGGTGTGCTCACACTGGGGACTGTCCCTGAGCTTGGGACAGGGCTCTCCTTTACGTGTTAAACAGAAAACAAGCAGAATTAATCTAAAATGAATATGTTCCTTCTTAATTGGTACAACGTGTCCTTGACTACGATGTCTTTTTTTTTTTTTCTTTTAAACTTCACCCTGGCTAGCTTTGCATAAAGACGTTTTACAACTTTGTCATCATAAGATGAGCTTTCCCTCTGAAATACTTAAATTCCTTATCCCTGTTTTAAATTTTAAGTTAATGGATTTTGTGCTGATTTGATGCATGTCAAAGTATTTTTTTGGAAGCTGATGCTTTTTTACTGAAAACTTACTTTTTTTTCTTCACCACAAACTTTTATAACCTAAAAAGCCCCAAACTCTTAAACAGTGTTAGTAGACAGGTTTTTAAGTTCTTATTTGGTTCTTTTCATCACAGAAGAAGTTGGCCAGATATGTGACTTGTGCTGTATTTGCTGTCTTAAAAAACCCACCCAGATTCACTGGGTAAACATTTAGGGGACAAAAAAAATGAAATTTAAAAGTTGCCAGACTATTTAAACTATAGGCTCATGCCTAGGGATGAGTTAACAACTAGCTCATATCTACTAATTGATTTAAAACTTACTGAACAAAATCTCGTGGATGGCCCTTAATATGTTGCAATACTTTTAGCTACATGGGGACTTTTTTGGTGAAAAACAGAATTTTGAACAGCATACAGTGTTTACAGCACCTGTATATTACTCTTCCACAAGACTGTTGCCAAGTACAAATGTGTCCAAAATATGCATTTTCAGAGCCAAGATGACTTCAAAAGTCATTCTGATTAATATGAATGTGCTTTAAAAAAACCCCAACAAAAACCAAACCAGCAATAGCAGCAGCAAAATGCTCTATTTGTTTATTTTCTTTTGCTAAAGCAGAACTATGCTGCTTTCTTTCTTCAAGGATCCTTTTTGTTTACTGAAATGTGGAGAAAACCCTTGTTTTCTGTTAGCTTCTACTTCCCTCTTTCCCTTTCTTTACCCTGCAAACACATCAGCCTCTGACCTGCTATTAGTAGACATTTCCAGTCTTAACTCTGACTTTTCTTCTAACAAGTTTGTGTTCCAGTTTCATATTTTAACATACTTGAATTTAAATACATTCACTTATATTTGAGATTAGTTTTAACTTTTTTTACATTTGCTCTGAATTTTCCTCAAGAAGTGGTTAAAAGAAAGACCCCACATTTACTATCAGTAGGCCTGTGCAATTATTAAAAAATATGTGTTAAAGAAATACTGATTTTGTAGTAATGAATCACAGAAAAATCCCTTACCTGGTAATGAACTCTACGAATCAAACTGCAATTTACCTTAGAGAAGCGTTTGCACTAGTCCTGCTTTTAACAGCTCCAGTTAAAAGTCAGATTACATTTCCAGATTACAAATAAAAATTGAATGTCGGATCTTAAATGACCTGAAAACAGTTGAAAGGAGGTTAAATAGAAACACTGAATAAATTATCATGCTAGTAAGCAATTTTATTTTCTTGAGATAAGTAGTAGCAAAATTTGAGTGACTTCAATTATTCACTGTTTTAATAAAATATTCCTAGACTTTATTTCCAAAATGCCCAGCCTGCTGGAATTAAAGAGTATAATTTACATGAGAGAAATGTGTTAAATTATTTTTAATGCAGAGTAGGATTATAGGCTAGACTGAAGAAAACAAAACTTGTTTTACCTGGGGACACAAAAATCTTAACAGTCATAAGTAAGTGCAAAGCACTTTGTTTTGAGAGTCTTAAATAAAAGCTTATTTCGTGATAATGATTGGATTTGGTTAGCTGCAGTAATTTACGGTTTAACAATGTTCTTAACTGTAAAATTCTGTTTCTGTTCTTTCTAGGAGAAACTGGGAGATAGCATAAATCTTTGTAGACAACTTGGCTGCAAGCAGTTAAACCGAAATTAACTTCTGCCTTCTGGCTGCAGTGCTGGTTTGAGGTTCCTGCGTGCCACTGCAGCCTAAATCATGCCAGCGTTATCAACTGGAGCTGGAAGTGACACAGGTACGCGGGCCGAGGAGGGCTGCACGCGGCCTCCAGAGCTTGTTTGTTAAGTCTACAGCCTCTATTGCAAGAAATCGTCAAATAACATAATTAATTATGTTCTCAACACATGCTTAATTTAAGACTTTACACGTAACCTTTTATCCCTGAAGCTAAGTTAGGTCTGTGAAACACCACAGATAAAATAAATTAATTTTAAAAAGTCCCACCACCACCTTGTTCCCCTCCATACGCAACCCCCAAAACAGAACAACTCCAAAGGATATTATATATGGATCTGAAGAATTTGGATTCACCTCTGAGCATGGTTCTTACAATGTTAACTGGAAAAAGGAGCAGGAAAAAAAAATCATGATATCATGCATGCCTTAATATGTGCAGCAGTCTAGACTATCCCCTCTGTGAGTTACAGTTATCAGTGGAGTTATTTCTGAACACAGACTTTTCGGTTTTGACAACTCTTTAACAAATTAGGAGAAGAAAAATACTGTCTCAAGTTCTGTTCCTTCCCTTGCCTTCCATGTCAGAGCCCAGTTCCTGTCACTGACTGCAGGCAATGGGAATGCAGCTATGTAGCTTTCCACAGTTTTCACCTTCTTTGCAATATTAGGTTATATTCAAAGATTAAATCTCATCTTCTTGTTATGCTGACATTCTCTCTCTCTGACAGTATTTTTGACCCTTTGTTAGGGACAGCTGAAGTTAATATTTTTGCTCGAGGGTGTTTGTCAAAAAAGGTGATGCAGCTGAGGTTATAACACAATATAAAGATCCCTGCGTTCCACCCCCAGCTTTCCATCCCTGTGCCATGTAGTTTTAAGCCCAAGAAGCAGAATTTGGAAAATTAAGAGGGAGATTTCAAGTCAGGAATCCAAAACTATTTATATAAGAACTGCATTTTATTCTTATTTTAAATAGACTGTACAGTGCAGTGATTTTTCCCCCCCATGCCTCAGGTCCATGTAAAATTTATCGTAGATGAAAATATTAATCTTTAGAATTGATGGGTGTGGTTTTTGTTGCAGTGGGTAGGGAGGGTTGTGTTTGTGTTTCTGTCTCCTTATTCCTGTGTTTAAGGGATTTGACTGTCACCTCACCAAATCCTACCTCTGCATACCTTTCTGTTCTCCCTCTTCCCCCATGGAGATAAGCGAGTTGCAGCTGTTCAGTTTGCTAAAGCTGCGTTTTTGAAGATGTGTCAGTGTCTACTCTGTATCTTTGCTTTCTTTATCATGTAACCTTTTGTGTCCTTTCAAAACGTGCCTTTATTTTTTTCTTAAATTATTATTCATTTATTGTTTAAAGAATGTTAATATGTCCAAAAGTAATACTTGTGGACATCATCTCTGAATAAAGGAAGAAAAGGGCTCCAAAAAGTGAAAAAAAAATCTTAATTTTGAAATTGTGTGTGTTAAAATGCCCCTACAAACATGTTTTACTGAGCTATTTAATCAATACGATGCTGCAAATACACCCTTAATAATTAAGATGTATGGTAAAGCTCAGGTATCTCCATTGTCCTGTGAAATCTATCATAAAATATGATACACACAATTAATATCTTACTGTTAAATAATAGTTGTTAAAACCTTTTTTTTCTGCTGCAAGTTGTAAATTGTTTCTCTAAATAAAAATTGGCATTTGGAGAGAAAATAGAGTAATTTCTTTTTTATTCCACTTCCTTTACAATACTTCCTGATGGGGCTGATAAGCATTTAAGTATTTTTGGAATGGTTACATCAAACTGTGCTTTCTACCCTGGTTATGGTGCAGGTGGTTTCTGATCGAAGCCCTGTTCTCCTGCTGATCCTCTCACTCTTAGATTAAAAAAAGTGAAACATAAAGATTTCCCTACCTCTCTTGTTCCTTGCTGGCTAAGCTGGTTTTCCTCTCGCCCTCCCTGCACAGACTGGTGTTGTGACATGTAATGAGTTGAAACTGCTCTAGTCCATGAGGGGTCTTTTTGGGGCACTGGAGGGTTGGCAAGTCACTTAGTGGGACCTTTGGGGTAGGGATACAACCTTTTTCAGTCTGTTTGCTGAGACTCTCTTTTATAAATGCATTCAAATAAAATGCAGGCTAACCTATTTTTCTGTCTGATGGATCCTGAGTGAAATAAAAGTCAACCTAGATTTAAAAACAGATGAAAGAATTCACTGAGGACTAGTAAATAGAAATGTATCATCTGTGAATATTGAAAGTTGCCCAGTCATGGACCATTGGACACTCAGTCACTAGTATGGGAGCATTAATGATTTTCTTTTTTTTTTTTTAATATAGTCTGAAGCATCAGACCACTGTCAAAAGCAGGAGAGTGTTCGTGAGGGGCCATATTTGATCAGACTAAGTGTTGACCTGCTTGTGTCAATGTTACATTGCCTTTACTTCATCAACAGCCTTTATTAGAAGTGTCACCATGTACTTGCAGCTGCTTCCTTATATACTTGCTTTTGTTATACCATGTTTTAACCTGTATATTCTTCTGAACACAAACCATGCCTCTTAAATCTGTTTTGAGAGTCATTTACCAGACTTTAAACTATGGTAAATCAAAATCATGGCTACACTATTTGCAATCTTTTGTTTAAAACATTGTTCTACTAGAAAGATTCACACAGGGACTTTTAAATTAATCTTATTCCTTACCACTAACTGTAAGACAGAGGAGAAAGGCTTATGTATAAGCACATGCTTCCTTCTCTTCCACTCTCCATTAGCCATATAGAAAACCTATTTTTATACTACAATAATTTAAAAGAGTTACTCATTGTTTATAACATGTGTGTGATCCTCCCTTAAGGTTTATAGTCTTGTCAGTGTCAGGTCAAGATCATCTTAAAGCAACCATCGTGAATGGGAGGCTGAGCTCATGCCTGGGGCTGCATCTGACGCTTTCAATAGTTTCTGTGTTGCAGAAGTCTGCCTGACCTCTGTGTGCGAGCCCAGCAACTAGAGTTTGAAGGCTGAGCAAGAAGACCTGCATTTTTGCAGGAAAAGCAAGATCTGGCATTCACTTGTCTGGTATATTTAGGAAGATTTAAGATTGCAGTTCTGGCTTCACATTAGTAGATGGCAGCTTTGTTGCTGACTTTGGTGGAGCCAAGATGACATCATTATGCTTTAAGTGTTGTTTTAATGTGAAAAACATCGTAAACTTGTTACAGCTTTCTTTCCTCTCAACGCTGTATCAAGCTTGCTTAACTGACAAATTTAAAAATGCTTTTCTGTTTGTCCTCAAAAACTAGTGCACCAATGTGCAAAGCAGACTTTGTGCTTTTGATTCATGTATTGTCAGCAGGAAAACCATATTTATGGGCCAAGTTTAGCCACCAAATAAAACTGTGTGAGATTGCTTATATACAGTGAAAGTCAGAAGCGGTTCTTGAATTTGAATATTGTAAATTCTAGAAAGAGAAAATGTGCAGGGCTTACATTTGTTTCTTCTTGAGAATGTATAGGAGCAAGCACTGTGCCAGATAAGGGAGTATTTTCAGTATTGCAAACCTACAAAACTAACATGTTAGTTTTTTAATTTAAAAAAACCAATACATTTGTTACTAACTGAATTGTAGTTCACATGACCTTCAAAATATTCCAGTTTTTGGTGTTTTCTTCTCTGTTTTGTAATAATACTTAGTAGATGTGTGAAAGCTGTTCTAAATGCTAGGTATTTTTCCAAACTGCATTTTCAGTAGTTTATTCTGTGATTCTTTAAGAATTACCTTGACCTCTGAAGCTGAGTGCTGCTGATGTGGATGTCCTGAATGCTGGTGGAAATATTTTGCTGGGGTAGTACATTGGTGTGATAGCTGCACAGTCCATATGGATTACCTCCCAGTGGCGCCGGCCCACTGCAGGCAGTGCCAAGTGCAAAGGAGATTTTGCAGTCATTGGAACATAAAAAGATGTTATCCTTGCTTTTATTGTTTTCATACAGTTGTCTTCCCTTTATTTACTACTATATTAATGCATTTTAATCAGCTTGTGAGTTTCTAAGCGTGCTTGATAATGAAAAGGATAAAAAGGAGAAAGAAAAGAAGCACTAATAATATGAAGAAAAAGCTGAGTAGTTGGCTGAGCTGAGAGGGGGGACATCAGAAACATCTATAGGAAAAAAACCCCAAATTAATCTGAAGTGCTAAAATTTCTATTTTAGCCTTTTAAACCAGATTTCAGGATGAGGAGGGAGATAGAAATCAGGGAGTTCTATTTTTACAGCATGTTTAAAAAATGTAGCAATGTAAAATGGTGGCCAGAGATCTGGGTTCATTATTATGAGATGAAGAGAAAGGTAATTTAGGAGAGCGATGAAGGAAAGATTTCTGGGAGTAGCTCTTCCGTTGGAGGCTGCCAGGGCAAAGGCTTGCAGGGTGATTGAATCCTGCTCCACACTGCCTTTGCTGCTCCGCTGGTGTGCCGTGGTGGAAACAGCACAGGGAAAACCTTCACTCTGCTTCACGCTGCTGCTCACGGCTGAGGCATAGGGCTGCTGCAGCAAGTGCAGGATGTAAATGATGCCTTCAGCTGCTTCACAATTTCAAGGCTACTAAAATTTCTCACCACGTTGAAATGCACAGATATGGCTAGATATTCATGAAAATGGATATGCTAGCTGAGACAAAATTTATACTGAATTAATAAATAGAGCCAATATTTTATCCGTACATTCTTGATTTCTCCCCATATCCATCTGCCAGAGGCATTAAATGGCTTTTCAGCTAATGTTAATATGAAAGATTTGGGAAAGTATGAGGTGTATGGCTAGCTTTAATTGTGATCTGATTTAATTTTTTAAAATATAACTTGCTGGTGTTGGAAAAGGTATTTATTTTGGTATCAGCATATTTATGGTGATTGTTGGAAAACTTGTTCAAAGTGAAATGAAGTTTCTCTAAACTGTTAAACTGTTCTGTTTTGTGTTAATATTTCATATTATGCTAGACTGATTCAGCGGTGTGGAATCAGAAAATGTGCGTAATTGTATTTACTGATGGTAAACTCTTTAAAACCGTTACAGTTCTTGGATGCAAATTTAATTCAAATGGTCTGGCAGGTGAAACAATTTTTACTCAGTTTTTTTTTATTTTTGTTGAGCAGTGTGTAGCTTTGTAGTGAATTTGAAAGTACAATAGCCTGTATTGTTTCTAACCAGAAATTTAAATGTATGGCTACATTGGTTGGACCAAAAGCTGTAATTACCCAAATAGTTGGCAGTTCCAGTGATGCCAGGTGTCCTTTGCTGAGAGCACTCTGCCGTGCTGTCCCGCTCCAGTGTAGCTGTGCCAGCATCCAGGTTAACTTGCAGGGCCTATGGATTGTGTGCATTTAGTGTCAGATGGAAGGTTCTGTGGCTTCTCAGCCCAACATCACATCAAGTCTTGGCTGACTTAATAAAACTAAACCTGTTAATCTGAAGCCACTTTAGTGCAACTAAGAGGTAGTGAGAAGCTTCCCAGCAAGCTGTTAGTTGCCTGTTGTGGAATACATGCATTTAAATATGATTTTTTTTTTTAAATAACACATTGGTATAAAGAAAAAAAAAACACAGAAAAGACACCTCAATACAACATATTAGTTTTAAGGATAAACTATGAAATAATTATTTCAAATAGTTTAATTTCCTAAACTTACTTTCAAGATAAGATGATGATGTAGAATCCTAGAATGGTTTGGGTTGGAAGGGACCTTAAAGATCATCTTGTTCCAACCCCCCTGCCATGACCAGGGACCCCTTCCTCTAGAGCAGGTTGCTCAATACCCCACCCTAGTCGGCCTTGAACACTGCCAAGGCTGGGGCATCCACAATTTCTCTGAACAACCTGTTCCAGTGCCTCACTACTTTCACAGTAAAGAATTTCTTCCCTATATCTAACTTAAATTTCCCCTCTTTCAGTTTGAACCCATTACTCCTTGTCCCATCACTACAGTTCCCGATGAAGAATCCCTCTCAAGCTTCCTTGTAGGCCCCCTTCACATACTGGAAGGTTGCTAAGAGGTCTCCATGCAACCTTCTCTCCAGGAGAACTTTCTCAGCTTGTCAATGTACTTGACTCTAAGGTTTTTGTATGTCCCTGTGTTCCTCATGAACGTGTATATCAGGTGTATTTGTCTGTACATATATGACTGATTGATGTAATGGCATAAATTGTTTTGAGCGTTAAACCTTAAACTCAGTCATACAGTGAATGGCAACACTGAAATAATTTACTAACTTGGTTTTGGGCATCAGTACTGCCTGGGATTGTAGGACTTTTTCTTCTGCTCTCAAGACATGTAACAGTATGAGATATGTGATTAGCATGTGCCTCAACCACAAAAGGTTGAGATACATAGTAATCAAATGGTGTTCCCAGTAGTTTTAGGCCCAACTGAGTTGAAAATAGTCTTGATTTCCATTGTTATTCAGTCTCTTAATGAGATATTGTGTCTTCCTTTTGCAGATGTAAAATGCCATGTTTAGTGATCCTTGTCGCCCCTCCCCAGTGCCAAATGTCTTATAAGCTTGCAAATTGTGACTAAAGAGTTAAATACAGTGAGTGTGCCTAGTGCCTTCCTAGTGCTGGAATGAGTTCTTTCCTGACTGCCTGCCAGGTGCTTGCTATGGCCTCCTCTAGTGTTGATGAAGATCTAGATAGAAGTACTAAAGACTTGCCAAGCTGATGTCTGTAGAAAGGAGCAGTCAATTAGTCAAGGTTATTCAAGGTGTCGTAGTATTCTGGCTTCATTGGAGAAGTCAGGAATTTTTTAAAAAAAAAGAATATGAAAACTTTGTATGAGTTTTCCACAAGCTGCTTGTTAATTTGTGCCTGATGGGTCACTTTAAATCAATTTTATATATGTGTTATTCTTGCAGATAATAGGTGAGCTTTTGAAAACTCATGAAAGTATATTTTATGAACTTTGAAAGTATCCGTGTTGACGCAGTGTCCAGTAACTACAGTTGTGAGGGGTTTCAGTTTTGAAGCAGTCTGATGAGCCATACAAACAAGAACTTTGCAGCAACAGTCTTGCCCCTTATGGATGCAAAGAGGGATCAACTGTTTAACTCACATCAGAATGTTAACAGTATGTGGTGTGTTAAATCTGAAATACACATGTTGAGACAAATCCTAAAAGACCAATAACTGTTTCAAACAACTGCGGATTCTTTAGCTCCGGGAGCCAAGTTCCAAAACTAAAGACTTTTCCATTTTGAAGGAAATAATATTTTTAAAAGCGGTGGGCCTAAATGACTGCTCATTTTCAACATTTTCTGTCATAACATTGTTTTAAGGTGGGCTAACAACTTTACTGTAGCTTGGAGGAATTAAAAACTAGGTACAACTTTTCAGTTAAAATACTATTACCTTTAGTGAATATGTAATCTTGTTCTTTGAGGACACTTATAGCAAAAATCTTGTTTTCATTAGAGAAAATATACAACACTAATATTTCTATTGCTATGCCATCTGTAAAAATTTCAACATTTTCCTCTTTTTTTTTTTTTGGAAATAGCAAATAAATCAAAACATATGTTTTTCCCAAGGTGCCAATCAGTTGCATGTCATTATCTTGTTACTCAGTGTTCTGGAACTTTGAAAATTTTAATTTTTTTTTGTATAAACACTAAACTGCAAAATTAAAATAATGGACATGCTGAAATGAATTAATCACTCTGCAAAAAAAAATTGTTAGTCTTTAACTTTTTGCAGTGTCAGGAAGCCCATATATTCAGTGAAATTATTTAAGAGAACATAAAAAGAGAACTTTTTGTAGCACATAAATTTGAGCACATAGTGGTCTCTTTATAACTGGAGTCTGATAGGACAGTGCAGTGTGTCTATCCAATATGTATGTGTACTGCTTATGTTTTTATTTGAACCTATGCATAAATACTCATCTCAAATTTCAGAATTAAATAATTTTTAATATTTGGTGTTAATGACTGATTTTATTGTGTAACAACGAGGATGTCAGAATAAGTGTTTCTACTGTGATGCTGTTTTCTTGTGTGTAAGGCAAGTGTTGCCTGAACCTTTGTAGAACTATAAAGCACAGTTCAAATGTGAAAAAATGGCAGCTTGTTATAAATGGCAGCAAATCGTGCTGATTATTTTACCTTTGACAAAGTGGAAAATTTAAAGGTTGGTGTGTCACATTTTATTAATACAATAAATTTTTACAGTGTTGTTCTGGGCTTAGATATATGTTCTTTAGTGTTTATTATCCCTCAGTTGCTGTAAAAATTTTTGATTCGAAGTCTGGCATCATCATTCAGAATGCTAATTCAGGAAATTAATTAGCATATGAAAGCAAATGCACATCCATTTATCTCCGTTTCTTTCCTTAAGCTAACCAAAACAAAGTTGGTGTTTTCGTGTAATATGCAAGAGTGATGGAACGCAGAGACCATATTTTTTATCATTTAGCACTAGTTTATAGCTTCCACAGACTTGTCCTAATAATGAAGCTATGAAGGATATGACAAGAATGGTGATATTAAATTTCTCTAGACTAACAGTAAATTTTTCCATTCTGATGTCAAGAATGTAGAGCATCTGGAATCTGCAGTGTGAGTGGTTCAGTACGGGAACAGTTTCATCAATTGCTTAGCCATTTATTCTCCTCCTAGGAACAAGCCGTCTTCTGTAGAATATAACACTACAAAGGAAGCAATTTTCTAAAACTGGAAAAATCCTTTATGTCCCATTGTTTCTGATCTGAAAGTTTTCCATTGCTGCTTACTCTTAAATCCAATTACATGTGCAAATCTAGCGCACACATTTTTAAATTGGAATTGCCATTATTCTACATTTTAGTCTTCAGATCGAATAAAACTAAATTGTATTAGTCAAGCTTAGAAAAAGCTGAAGATACTCTGAAGACAGGAAGTGCTTAAGTGTGTTAAAAGAACAAATTGAAATTTATCTTTTGCCTTTTAAGCAGGAACAGTGCTGTTTTCAAACATAGCTGGAATTTTGAAATTACTTTAGTTGTAGCTGGCTGAATGCTGCAAACTTATTCTGCAGCTACTATTTTATCTTACTTGCTGCTGCAACAAGTCCAAAAGCTTTAGAGTAGTTTCTCTTTCCATGACAAACTGTTGTAAATTTTAGTTTTACTGTATGTGTATTTAGATTATCTACATGTGTGTAGTTTATATGGACTATTTCTGTAGGCAGGTTATCTAGTCGATGGATTTTAATTCCCTATGTCCCTGTTCTTGAATGAACTAAATTTTATAAAAAGTGTATTGTACCCCCACTGTTAATTTATTACTTTTAAATTTCTTTATTCTTGAATCAGGTAATCAGGTTTAATAGACTTTGTAAGTACCTTCAAACAACCCCCTCCCCGTTCCACTCTTACAACAGTTTTATAGTATTCCCTTCTGTGTTGCTTGTCTACTTTTAGTAAGGTTCTCATGCTGTAGGCTTTTACTGAGTTCACAGCACTGTTAGCTACTGTACCTAATTTATGTAACATGAATATAAATAGCAGCATACCAGTATCTAAAACTAGGAGCTTCCTCATTTATCTGGAATTGACTCCTATTACTGCCGCTCAATGATGTGACCTTGTTTAATCTGTCAAGAGCCCTTTTTCCTCTTCTGTTTCACTGATTTGGGAATGTCCAGGAATGATTACATTGTGATCTGGTTTGGGCTTTTTTCCCCCCTCCGAGCTGTAGGAATGAGCAGACTTACTTCCCCTCTTATAATTGCATAATAGTCTTACATCTCCCTGTTTAGACACAATGTTAATTTTTTTTATGTATGCTCAGGTCTTCTGGGACCTTTGAATACATGATCTGCTTTTAAAAATTGAAGTAAATGAATTTTTCTTGTGTAAGTCATGTTTACTTTACTGAATTTTGACACCAGAAGTATTTTGATACTATTTAATCCCAGTGGGTGCATGATTCCTTTTAAATATAGATGCTGGTTAAACATAGGCAAACTAGACTAAAAAAAATGTTAGAACCTAAGTAGAATAGCAATAGTGTATCATCAAAGCAATTTTTTTCCCCAAGACACTCTGCAGTGTTGCCAACATCAGGCATTAAAACCAATAGTATTCTTTTTTGGTTTTCACGATATTTTTTTTAAACATCTTCTAGATACTTTTTTAAAAAGCTCATTATTGTGTTTATTTGTGGGCATCTTTCAAAAAATGTGAGGTCCATGTAAGTCATGTGACTCAAGGAGGTGGGACTTCAAGATAAACATCAAATTGAGAGGAAGAGCACAACCATGGCCTGGCAGGCAGTGGTAGCATTCAGCACAGAGGTGCTGATACATCTCATTCCATGGCTTATGCAATGAAGGTGTGATTTTAATTCGCAAAACAATACATCTGAATGTTAAAGGGGTTTACTATGACCTTTTTGAAAGTTGAATTTTGGTTTTAGAGGTGATCAAAAGGGTTCAATATGGCATCACTTCAGACTTCGTAATTGCTACTACAATTGAAACAGTTTAAAAAAACCTGGTTTTAACAGCCTGGCAGTACTAAAACCAGCAAGAAACTTGCAGTTATTTCAGTGGCCTTTGTCTCTGGTTCTAGAACCACCTGAGATGCTACTTAAAAGTTTTGCAGGAGATTTGAGGTTCCCTCTGCTGTGAAATTCAGATTACTGCTATTGCCACATGGCAGCATCTCTGTGCAGTGAGACCTTACAGGGCTGCAGGGATTTATGCTACCAGCCTTCAGGTGTTGGAAAGATGAATGTGACACTTTATCAGATCTGGTAATTGAAATTAGGCCAGTCTGTAGCTGCCAATGTGGTGGTTTTAACTTCATTATGAGTTTACAGTGACTTGACAAATGGTTTTGTCCCTGTCCATGTCAGAAAAGTACTTTCTTTTGTATCCCATTGAAATAACCTTTTACTTGGAGGTGTGTGTAGAAGAGCCACATACTGGTTTTCTTCATATGTAAAAATCCGAATGCCCATCTGAAAAATTTTGATTCTGTGGTACTGTGCACCACAGAAGGAACAAAAAGGAAGAAGAAAAAAGGTAAACCTTCACAGGTGTTACCACCTTCTTCTGCCATTACCTTTGGTTTGGAAGGAGGCTGTAGCTGAGTCAGATGATCTGGAATTACACAAATTTAACTTTAGACATGTTCTAAATCTTTGCCTTCTGTTCTCCCCAGGTGAATCCTCTAAGTTGTCCTTCTGCCTGATTTTCATTTGGTTCCTCGATTGAGTTGTTTTTTTAACTCCTGGCTACGTAGTGCTCAGTTTCTCAAGGAGACTGAAGAGCAAGAGCGTGGCATTCTCCAGCATTCTTCATTACACAGTCCTTGGGTTCCAGAACTGCAGATAAAATCAGTCAGCACCTGTGTGTTGTCTGCCCTTCCCCGGGAGAGTTGCGCGGGTTGGGTGCGTTGCTGTCGAGGCTGGAGTAGCGCACTGGGGACACGGACACCCATTTCCCCAGAAGGGTCAATTCAGGGCCATCTGAATGAGTGAAGCCCACAGAAACTTTGGAGCCGGATGTGGTGTGTGCTGTGTAAGCACCTGCAGGGTCAGTGGCTCCCGGAGAGCTGGCAGGAGGGGTTTTTCTCTGGGAGTTTTGTGTGTAAGACCTGAGCTTGTTATGAGCAGATTCAGTCTCGCCCTGTGTCACTAACAGTTAATCCGTCAGGAAACACGAACTTTTGTTTTATTTTTAACTAGGGATTTGATTATCAAAGCTTTAAGGAGCAACTTACAAGGATAGAATAGTTTTATAGTTGTGTATATGTGGAATTCAAGCAGATCTGACAGATGAAGGAAAAGAAAGCTTACTCTGTTATACATCTTTTATTTGAAGGGAGTGGCTGAAGTTACTGTTTTCTTTCTTCTGAATGGTAAATGTGAATTGTTCCTAAGCAGTTATGCCACAATGCAAGCTTACATTGGACTTCCTCTTCCATTGTCAAACAACCTTCATGTTATTTTAAGGCAAATATATTTACAGTAACAAAAGTGGATGAGTGTAAAGAAATTTTTTAATTTTCTAAATGACAGAAAAATAGGACTTTTTGTATTTTCTAAATGAAAATGTTTTTGAAGCAAAAACTCTGTGTGATAAAAATAACCATTTTCTAAGTTCTGAAGTTCTAGTAGTCTGGGAAGTTGAAGCCACAAGTCCCATTCAAACCTCTCTTCTCTGGGCGTCAGCTCAATCTCTGCATCTTCCTAGGCAGAGGTCGATGGTCTGCCCTTCTGTCTGGAAAATATTGTAGTGGTTTGAGTTGTATCCTCTTTTTGCAGTATTTCTGAAGAGGAAACAAGAACATATTTAAATAAAAGCGAGATTCTAAGAGAAATGAATGTGAACCACCAAGAAATGCTTGGACCACAGAAAGAATGTATCTGGAAAGAACTTTTTTTTTCCAGAATATTTTACTGAGAGGCAGTAAAAAGACGAAAATGTAAATAATCAGATCCCAAAGGTGTTGTATGTAATGTTGAAAGGGATATGCAGTGTCTGAAAAGGTTGTGAAATTAGGTTTACTAATAAATATTCTGAATCATAAGTTTTAGGGAAATAATAAGCATAATAACAATAGGTAACCTGTAATTTACAACAGTGTTCTTTTACCAGTAGAATATGTTGTAAATCTGTTCTTGTGATGAACAGCAGCACTTACTCAGACTAAAAATAATAACAGGACCGTGTATCTTGGATCCCAGGAGACTGTTGGTGTTTTTGTAGACAGCAGACAGGAGAAAAAGGCATTTTGTCCTTTTTACCCCAAGTAATCCCACTGGAAAATTAAACATGTGCTATGAATTGATATCAACTCGTGCCAGGTTACCTCCCTAAAGAGGACTGCTGCAAACACTGTTGCTACATTTCTTGGACAGAGCTTTGATGGGCTGTGTGCACGATGGATATTTTATGCCGAACGCTACTGTGGAACAGTGTGCTACTGTCTGCCCCTCGGAGAGCGCTGGGGAGGTGTGCCACAAATAACTGAGAACAGCAACTGCTTTAACCCCACGGAGGATCTCTAATACCTGCAAATTAAAAATGTTGCTGAAATATTTCTGAGTGCATGTGTGTCTGGGAAAACTGTGTCGGTTCTGTTTTTAAAGGTTTAATCCTGCAAAACAGAGAAGCTGCTCTTGTACCGCTGTGGATCCCTACTGAACATGGGATTGAAAAAAGTATTAAGCAATATATTAGCAAGAAATATTTAGAGAAACCACGAACCTTTTTTTAATGGACCACCCTATCCAGTTTCTGTTCTTTTAAGGAAGTTTTTCCTATTCATGACTCATTTCACTCTTTGGCTAACATCAAGGGAAATGGAATAACGATTAAGCAAAGGAATTTATGTTTTTTTCTGGGTTTGTCCTTTTTTCAAAACCTTTATGAATTTTCTGCATAACCTTGTGTAAATATATATGGATGTACTGTGACAAGGTAAAAAGTACACTGCTAATACTTGTTTCTTGGTAATTTTTTTTAAATGTTCCTTTTGGTTCTACAAGTCAATGTTATGGTGGATACTCCAGACACCTTATTCAGTTAAAATGACATGCTCCAGGCAGCCAATTACACAGAACTGTTAAGTGAAATTAATGAGATCACCTCTAGATTACACTTTGTGTTTTATTTTCATTTTATAGGTCTGTATGAGCTGCTGGCTGCATTGCCAGCCCAGCTGCAGCCACATGTGGACAGCCAGGAAGACCTGACCTTCCTCTGGGATATGTTTGGTGAAAAAAGCCTTCATTCACTGGTGAAGGTAAACCACATTTAAGTCAGATTCTCTTTGAGAAGAGCATATGGAAAAATGTTTTGAGCGCCATCTAGTAAACCAGTGACCAAACTGTTGCTCAGTGAAAACAAAACAGCCTTGTTTTAACTCTGTTTCTGTCGGGGTGGAAGTTGTTAAATAAGATTCTACCAAAAATACATAGATGATTTCATTTAAGAGTGATGTTTTGGCAGTGTAATGCTAATGCAGCAAACATATGTTGTTTGCCCTTGTTTAGAAAAAAAAAAGTACGAAATAGTAGCAGGAAATCTGAGACTTCTTTATGGTCAACATTCAAGACCTGGAGTTTAGCTTAAATAAATAAATGTTCACAGCAAAAATTAGAAGGAATATATTTTCTGAGGTCAAGTATGGCAAGAGTTCAGTAGCCACATTAATTTAAAATAATTTCCTTTAACAAAGTCAACTGAAATTCTAGTAAGCTGTTTCTTTTATTGGCTTGCCTCCATTTTATATTGTTTTGCACATAAATATGCTGGCCCAAAGTACAACATAAAATAAGTTTGGACAAATACTTGAGAAAGGATTGTGCTATGAAAATGATCAGCAACAAGAAATCAAGGCATGCCATGGGAGGACACAGAGCTACCCCAATAACATTGAAATTGCTTATAGCAGAAAAATGGGACCAGTCAGCTGGTTAGAAACATTCCACTCCTACAGAGTGGTAAGTATGTCTTCAGTCCCCAGTGCAGAGCTAATTCAAGCTGGAAGAAAATTCAGAGGTCTCAGATGAGTCAGTAGGTGGTAGTAACCTGTGCCATGAATATATCCAGACTCACATATAATTGAGCAGAATTTGTTACCCTTGTCAATTACTGATCTAGAGGAAGCTTGAAATTGGGATTATTTCTAAGTAGGTTTGAAAGAATCACCTTTTTCCATTTCTTTCAGCTATTTTATTCTGGAAAAATATGTAATAATGTTGATACTTGGCCAAGTACTTGTTGATACTTTTCAAAATAGCTGAGAATTTACATATAAAAGACAAGTACTCTCTGGCAGTTGATACACAAAACCAACAAACATGGAACAGTGCTTGACCGTACTTGCTTGCCTAAAGAATTTCACCGAAGTTTCTGAAGTGCTGTGACTCCCAGACTCCTTGCTGCTTTGCTGCAGCTGTCCCTGCAGGTGACTCAGAAGATCTCTGTAAGACCAGTCGTCTCTCTAATAAAGCTGACAGTGGTGTGCATCTAAGCAAAATGTTAGGTCAGTTACTAAATTAGTTCTGGTTTGGGAATTAAAGAAGGCTGCTAGAAAATGAGTGTGGATCTGTGAAACATCGACACTTCAATATTTGCTCTAATTTTCTGTTGAGGCAAAACCTAAACCTTTTCAAACTCCTTCACTTACTCCCTTTTGCCCTTTATTCCAAAAGACAACGATAGAACAGCAGTAACTGGTTTACTCACTTGGAGTGAGCTCTCAGTTTGGAGCAGTTGCCTGTCCTACTGGCTCTCCTGGTTGCATGCCCTAGTTACCATGTTGTTTGTTTTTGAAGAGTGGATTGGACTTTCTGACTTTAACAGAAAAGAAAAATGGGAAAGGGGATCAATGAATGGTCACTTTGTTACAATTACAACAAGAAGACACTGAAATATTTCAACCATCTTTATTATTTATCTTCTACACTGTAGATCCAAGTATTAAACATATATGTAATTCTGTGGATGGTTCTTTTAATGTCCTATTAAGCCTCACACTATCTTAAAATAGATTTAATTCTTGAAATTTTGAAACTGTGTCTTTGGTGTTCACTAGTTGCCCTTTTTTAATACAGCATATTAATTTAATTTAAAAGACAAAGTTTTTTAATTACAAGAATAGAGACTGTTAAGACCATCTGGTCTGACCCAAGTGTGTGTCACAGACTATCTAATCTCACATTCTCATTTTTGTGTAGTTCAGGTGTGTAAAGTAGGATATGAGGAGCTTTCAAAAGGTTATGTAGTTCATATAACTGCCTCAAGATGGTCTTAATTGTATGTGAAACTCATGGTATTTGTTTGACCTTTAATGCATTTTTAGAAGATTTATTCAGTATCCTATCAAGTTTCAGAGAAGGCAGTCCATAGCCTTTTTGGAAGAGAGCTGAAAAAGCAGAAGAATGAACCTCATCTGCCATAGTTTTTCCCTATTGCAAGACTTCAAAAGTGCCAAATCTTTCTTTCTGGGTTCTGGTGTCTTATTTGAAAGACTGTTTTTCCAAGCAGTAGCTTCTTAAAGTCAACTGTACTTGCAATGACAAATGTTTTTAATTCCTCAGGCAGAGAATGATGACAGATATTTTGTAATTACAAAAAAAAAAAAAGAGAAAAAAAGAGGAAAAAATATGCACTGGCTTTGAGCCAAGGATGTTGTGATCCTGGTATGGGTCATTTATGAAGAAAATGAGTATGGGTATACTACTAATTAGACATTAATATTTCTGTATTTTAACATACTGCTTAATAAAAATTTCTACACTGAACTTCTTAACCTACTGTTTAATAATTTCAGTTATAAAATGGATAAAATGCTCCAAATTGATTGAGAGAGGCTTAAGTATAAAATGAACTTTCTACTTTTTTTTACAGATATACCAAGTTTTATGGGTATTTAATTATTATAGTGTTTTCTGTATGGTTGTATTCTATAGCACGTGGTTTGCTATTCTGGCTCTCTAATTATTGAAAAGATAGAAGAAAAAAAAAGCCCCAAACATTGCCTTGGAGTTCTCTTCATTCAGTATTGTTGGACAGAAATCTCTTTGAGAACTTGGATCAGCCTGAGCTGTTCTAAGAAGTCAGAAATGGAAAAGTTGTATTAGATCATCCAGTCCATTCCCCTGCAAATACTGGATTGTTCCCTACAGTACATTCCTATTGTAGTTAGTAAAACCAGCAAACACTGATGCAACTGTTCTTGCTGTCCCTTTTGTCAGCAAAGGAATCTGTTTATTAGATTTTAGCTTGCAAAGTATAGAGAAGAGGGAAATCACAACTGTTGTTGACAGTTTGGAGGAGAAAACTGGTTCTGAAAAGTGTTTAAAATTTTTCTGCTTCCCTCATATTGTTACTTCCTTGTCTTATTACATGACTCTCTCAAGTCCTACCAGAAATCTTCAACCATCTCATTACTTTTGATATAGCAGAGATCCCATTAATTCTGTAGAGATTTATGGAATAGAAACATGAAGAGAAAATCCTTCAGGGCAATTATGAGCACTAACATAGCTGGTACCTGAAATAGTGCACATGTGCTCAGCCTGGATATTTTTTAGAAAGGATAAATAAAGATCTGTTCTAACTACTCTTTTAGATTATTTTTAGAGGAGCTGCAAGAATTTCCATGTGTGTTTGCTTGCTATTAGTGCATCAGACACATATTTTACTGTTTGTCTGTTTAGTTCCAGGATGAAGCTTCTACTTGCCCTGCCGCCTTAAACATTTCTGGTTGTGGATGTAATGCTCAGGAATTGAGTAAGCTTTTCTGTTGGGCAGCTACTGAAATATTTCATAACCAACTGCAGTTTACTGATTGTTTTTGGCCAACTCAGTACTGTACTTTTCATTATGAAAAAGAAGCCACAGCAAGTGGTGTTGCACTTTCTCTTGATAGGGAAGAGCTTGTACATTCAAAAAGCTGTATGTGGCACTGAAAAAGAAAACTATCGCCAAAGTAATGAATATTTGGTCCATCCAGTTTGATTTTATTACAGCTGCATGGTATTTTGGTAGCTGGCCCTTCAAAACCTTAATTTGTGCTAATTTTCTGTTAGTTTTACCTGGATGTGACTTGACTTGAAGTTCTAGGAAAGTATTTTCTATGCTAGTGTTTGACCATGTCAGTTGCTAAAAACTTATCAAAAAATAAACCAGTTAAGTTTATCCTGGTGACATTTCTTTGGCATGTAAATTGAATCATATGATTACATAGCCCAAATTTTACAGTCATTGTAGCATAGAAGCAGTGGAAATTTTCGATGTGAATATTCAGATTTTTCAATATGCAGATGTAGATGCTTTCAGTGTACTGTGGTTCCCTTGTTGGCAATGAGAAAAATATAGTATTTATAAAAACTGAGTTGATTAGGGCTAAGCAAAAGGGATTGGTTTAACATATTCTTAGTGATAAAATCAACTACCTGCAGGTGATGTACTAAATCTTCAGTCTGCAGTAGTACAAGCCTAGTTCAAAGGCAAGTTTGTATGTAGTTACAGTTTTTACCCAGGGCTTTACACACAAACTCCTTGAAAAAAACTGTTACTCTGTAGGATGAAGAGTTTTGCATCTACAATATGAATCAGAGAATCTCAGTTAGGTTTCATGGCTTGTTTTACATTAGCGAATAGACTAACTGATAACTGTCCAAACTTTCAGCTGGGAAGAGCTCTGCAGGTTATTTTGGTGTTCCTGAGAGCTCGCATGGTGCAGCTTCCCCTACCCTGTGATGTGTCAGAAGTTCTGTAACCAGCATCCAGGTTGTGCTGCCCAGATCATGGGCATTCTCCTCCCGTGTCGTGCATCCAAACAGTGAATGCTCCTGCCTGGGCACAAGCTCAAGCATCCACACATTTGAATCTTCTTCCTGTAAGAATGCAGAGGAAATGGGCTTCAGATTATATGAGTTGAGTATGACAACTGATTTTTCTGAACTTATTGTTCTGTACTTTTGATGAGGATGACCCACAGATGGAAGGAATGACGTCTTTGAGTGTGTCAAACCTGGGAGGGTGACGGTGGCTGAGGAGAATGTATTAGGTAGTGTAAGACCTGAGCGTGACAAGTGATAAAGAATGAAGGCTGGAGATCATACTGAGGTGGAGCTGACTTTCAGCATGGAAGCCCAGTGATGTTAATGTTGACTGCTTCTGCGTTTCGAGTTTGAAGCTGATATTGAAATATTTTTTGCTGGACATACAAAAGTTATTTACTTTCTTGTTACTTTGTTTTTCATGTATGCTTTCTCTAGAAATAATATTTACACAATCTTCATAATTTATTGTTCAGATTGTCTGTTTTATGCAGGTCTCAAGAACTCTTTTTCTGTTAGTTGTTTTATTATGTAGAAGAGGAAGAGAGCAATGTGTATTTGTGAGGGGATTTTGGTGGCTAATATATTTGCACCTGTTAAGAGAATGGTGAGAGTGGTTTCTGATTTCGGGGCAGACAAAACCAGCCACCTCAGAAGGAGCTCAGAGGAGCTGCGTTACCCAAGAGCAACAAGCCTGGAAAATGCACTAGAAGACAAAGTGGCACTGGGATTTGGTACCTAACCTCAGATCTAACAGAGTGAGAGGGTTGTGGTTTTGGGGGAAAGCGCTGGATAATTGGTGAGATGTACAGACCACCTTGGGGTGGGTGGAATTATTGAAACTGATAACTCAGTCACTAAAATGTTGCTTTGATACTTGAAGTCCTTAAGGTTCTTTACTGCTGAGTTGCTGAGTTCTCAACTGTATTTTAAAAAGCTGTGCCTCCCCATTAGAAGGAAAAGGCTGCATTTCTGTAAATTCATGTGGAGGTCTGAAGTGCTGTTTGCTTTGGAGATGGGCAGAAATGAAGGAAAAGGTGGTGTGACCACCTGGACATCTGGAAGAGGAGGTGTGAGTGTGGTGGTTGGCAGCCAGTAACAATTCATGGCCAATGAAAAATAATTGTTCTTCATGCTCTAGAGGAGAATCAAGCAAGGTTGCTTCTTACATTATAGTTTATATCTTTCAGTCAGAGAAAGCGTGCAAAGCCTCCTCATGGCAGAAGGAAAGTGATCACTCTTGTAATGCAGACTGTCCAAACAGTGCCCAGATGTGGTCCGTGGGGCTGGTTTGGAAATTTTTGCTATTTCTGGCAAAGGGAGAATGAATTTACTATAGTTGAAATCATTAGTTATGATGAACTAGATAATAGGAGGCAGTTGTTTGTCATTCTTTAAATCCAGATCATCGGACATCAAGGAGAACTTAATTTTTGTAAGGATGTCCTTATTCAGTGAATGTCTCTTGTTGAAACAGGTTTGGTCCAGTCTTGCCTTAATTCCTATTGGTAAAACACAATATTCAATTCTCAGCCCTACAGAACTACCTGGCAGTGGGTAGTGGGCAGTATGTGGGCAGTATGAGGATACTGAATCTGCGAAGAAATACTAAAGCTGTATGGAAGAACTTTAACACTTTTCTTTTTCTCATTGTCTGGAGAGGAAGCTTGATCTCCAGTTCATTTGGGAAGCTTTCTGCTTGGGTTGTATGTACACAGTATATATGGAGGAGTGCTAGAATTTCAGTACTCCCCTCATCCAAACTATTTGTAGGTAATGGTCTAATTCATATACCGAAATATAAACTTGCCACATGCTTTCTGCTTACCTAAAGATGAAAATTATTGGAAAAATAATGTTCTGTAAGAAAGCCTCTTGATGACTGACAGTAGTTTGCATTTGTATTTGGAGTAATTACCGCTGAAGCAATGACTCGTTTTGCTTCCATCAAAATTATTACATTCAAAAAAAGTGCAATGCAAGGTGTTATTCCTTATGAAATGCCACATAAATTTAAAGTGTTACTTTTGAAGCCAAAGTGATTTTTTTGAGACTTGCTCAATTGCCAGCAACTGAAATCTGCAAGTAAAGAGATCACTCCTAGCTGGAGGCAGTCAGCTGCCTTTAAACTTAATTTCCATGGGAACAGTGATCAGATTAATCAAAATAAGGTAATTGAAGTTTTATAGAAAATAGTACAGGATCTTTACTTTATTCAGGCTGATATTGTTTCCATGAAAACATTAGGAAAAAAGGTAACTAGCAGCCAGGCATTGAGCAAGTGATTGCTTCTCTTGTTGAGAATTGGGGAGGGTTTCTCGTTGCTCAGTGTGTGTTGAACCCTTTGACTTGTTTCTGCTTTTATTGTATAAAAATGCAGTACATCAGGTAATAACTGGGAAAAAATAAGCAAAATAAAAATGGATTCCTGTTTGAAATCGTAGCTAAATCCCCCCAACCTTTCACGTATTATAACATGTGACAGGTTTACTGTTTCTTCTCTGAGCAAAGACAAAGGTTTTTTGCCATATGTGTTCACTCATGCATACCTGTGCTTGTTTTTGCCTTTAATAAAGTGAAAAAATGCACTTTCAATTTATTTAGGCATAGCTTTGAATGGTGTAACCTTATTTGTAAGAAAATGCAAGTTAGGGCCAAATGGATGGAATAGTGCAGTTGTGAAATATAGTTCCTATGTGATGGTCCAACTAAAAATATTTGTTATAATTGTAGCTAGTTGATAGTTTACTAGGAAACAGACTCCTGGTGGACATAAATATCATTTTGTCCTTCTATTTGAAGATTTTTTAATGGATTCTCCTGTTGTAAATACTTTTTTGTGTTTTTTTTTTTTTTAATATGCTTTTATTTTGTACTTTTTGGTAGAAGTTTTACTGAATATCTAGTGCTAACTTCTTTGTCAGGAGTTTAGGCATTTGGTGTCTCTTGCATCTTGCAGCTTCTACATCAGAGCTGCTAATGTGTTTAGTAATATGCACTTGCAATGTTTCATCTAGATTTTTATGGGGAAGTCCTGTTCCTGTCATCAACTCCTCCTTCAGACCACTTTGTTAAAAATAATAATAAAAACTCAATTCAAATATCAGTTCCCAAAGTATCAATTAAATTGCCTTGTTGACAGTTTAGTCTCATAAAAGCTGTAGAAATTGGGTTGATATCAGAAGTCTCTCCAGGTGGGTGTACCAACAAACTTTTGAAATGAAAAATAAAGCAGATAAGCTTATTAAATCAGAGGTGTGAAGTGTTGGTCTATGAGTATAACTTGGAACTTGTGAATAAATCAGTGCTTTGGAATGTGAAAAAAACTTTGGTTTAGGTTAAAGTCCAGACAGAGGCTTTTTTTTGGATCAGTCGTAATTGATTTAAAGTTTCTGCTGGGAAACCTCCAAAGAGTAGCAGAAATCCAGCCAAAATGTACTGGGCATAAAAGAAGTAAATCAATCCTTCTAAGACAAATAGTTTGTAATTTCATTGTTACCAAGAGGGCAATGGACCAACCTGGTGACCAGACTGGTACAGCAGTTCAAAGAGAAGTTTTAGAACCCAAATCTATGCTCATACCCAGATTTTTCTTGTCTTACAAAGCTTGTACAGTATTTATTTAACCAAAGTGATACATTTTTTGTCTATGATACTGAGACTAATCAAAGATCTCATAAGCTTCTCGGTAATAGTCTGATAAATCCAAGACATCCAAGGATAATGTAATTTTAAACTGTTTTTCTACAGTGTTCTTTTCCCTTGAACCAGAAGTTCTGTGGCAGAACATGTGAGGGAGTGTTTAAAACAATTTTTTTTGTTACTGTCTTGGACTGTTTTCCTTTTAAGAACAGAAAGTCGTAACTTCCCAAACCAGCCTCTGCAGTGCAAAAACATTGTAAGAGTTAAGAAGGATGGGATGTGATAGTTATAAAATATTCCTGAAGCATGGAAACTGATACAATAATATTTAATAAAAATCTTATTTTTAAGATTTGGCAAAAATGCCTGCATGTG
The DNA here is from genome assembly GCF_001604755.1 of Lepidothrix coronata. NCBI lineage: Eukaryota > Metazoa > Chordata > Aves > Passeriformes > Pipridae > Lepidothrix > Lepidothrix coronata. The sequence continues at coordinate 3,579,037 of NW_016690260.1, forward strand.
TTTCCTACCAGCAGATTTTGTTACTGTTTATGTTAACTTTCCTTCTTTTTTTGGAAATCTTGGTAGTATCCACTGTCCACCTAATCCTTGTGAAGGTCATTTGTAGTGTTCACTAATATGTGTTATATTACACACTCACTGTCTTTCCTCCTTTGTATGAAATACAGGCATACACACACAGGTTTTACTCATCTTTTCTTTTTCTCTTCCCCATTTCTTTTCTTTCTTCTGTGTCTCCCTAAGCACTTTAAAAAAAACCTTCAAGCCTTTTTTAATGTTCTTTCTATTATAACTCTTTTTTCCTTTTTAAAGAATGGAAAGAAGAGATCACCATAGTATGCTACATGTGCACTATTCCTTTAGACTTCCACATGGCACTGTTTGTATTGCAGTGTTGTCTTGGCCACAGGTTGTTCTGTTTCTCTAATGACCATTTCTGTGTATCCTTGTAGAACCCCGTGCTCGCTGTGCAGGTGTGGTGATGTCAGTGAAGTTCACTTCAAACATCAGTTACAGAGAGCTGCAGCGTGTAAAGGCTTAACATACCAATGCTCTCCACCTGGTGCCCAGTCACTGCAGAATAACCGGGAAGGTGCTGAGGAAATAAGATTTCAGAACAAGCAAAGAATAAGGCTTACTTGTCTGCGCAAATCAAGGACAGTAATTTATTATGGGCAGTTGCTGTAACTTGACTGTGCCTTCAATGCAATAGCAAAACCTGAATGCACAGGTTCACTTTGACATAGCATCTTCTGTATGGTGACATAGGCTGTTTTCGTGCTACAGAGAAAAGGGTTTCATGCTTTCTTGCTCCAGCTGAACCACTCTGAGGTATCTACGGTGTAAAAATTCTTTCCTGTTCCTGTAGTGACATTGAGTGGTCTAAAGTTAGAGCTGTCTTGGATTTGTTTTCAAAAAACACTGGTGCCTTAGTGGGCCTGTACTTTGCAGCTGTCTTCCCCCCACCCCACCCCTGACCAGTTTTTCCCTTTGTGTCCTCCCATGTGTGTCTGCAGAGTTCTTCTATTTTTTATCTACTAAATAAGGATTGGATTAACTCCTTGTCTCTTAGGAAAATTAAGATAGTAAGTGTATAAAGAGGAAATATTTGTATACCCTGTTAATGTGGCCATATAAATTCCTAGGGAAAACATTGCTTTCACCTTCTTTGCATGTATTTGCGAAGTTACACTATTTCATTACTTGCAAACTAGATATTCCACCAGTGCTGGAATTGAGGATGTTGCAAGATTTACCAAGCGTAGCAAATACCAGGACATGAGGACTCCTCTGTCTTGGCTCCAAAGGTCCAGTCTGGTGAGAGATGGATGCGGCCACTGCTGAGCACCTGCACCACCAGCCAACTGGCCAGAAAGGCTGCCACAGGGAGAGCAGTGCTTTAGCTCATGTAAGCACCAAAAACAAAACCAACCACAAAAAACCACCAGAGAGCCTGGTCCTGTTTCTTCTCTCCAGCTGATCAAGGCACTGCTGAAAACACACATCTTTTTGCTCTCTACATTTCTAAGCAGATCCATGTTTACAGATTCCTCAAATACCAGCATGGGTGTTAAGTCCAACTAAATAGCCATGCCTGGACCCCAGGCCCTTTACTCAGCCACTGGTTAAGACTGTAAGTCTTTCCAGATATGGTTCTCCTCTTATTTGCTGGCTACTCCAGCTTAAAGGCTTCTAGCAAAACCAAAACATGATTAACTTCATTAGGGAAATACAAACACACTGTTTTCATCATTTTCTGGACTTGGATCTCACACACAGAGACCTGTACCCATCAATATTATTGATGAATAAAAATCCATTTTGACTTCTGAATTCCATTGCTTATTTTAATTTCATTATCTGTAATTCACGTGCTGTACTAGATGCATCAGTTATACCCCTCTTGATGCTTTTGCTGGTCAGCATTTCAGGACTGTTTCAGAGAATGTTAATGCCAGATAGGCACTTTGTGCTCTATCCTTCAATTTTAGATTGTTTTTCCTTTGCTTTTTGTCCTCCTGCCTTTCTCCTTCACTCTGTTTCATAGAGCTCTAACAGGATATCATTGCTTCCCAGAGGAGGAGGTTTTCAACCTTGGAGCCAGTGACTCTTTCCTGCCCAGTGGCTCAGGTGCAGCATAAGCCCTCATGAAGAACATGATATGTACTGAGTGGTGAGCATGGTGGGGGGTAAACAGTCTTATTTTGTCCATTGGAAATAAAATCTGTATTGTCTCTCTATCTAACTTTTCTCATTGACTTTTGCTTGAAATCACAACCTGCACAACGTAATTCCAGTGATCTCAATTATTCACAATCATGACTGCCTCAATTATGATATTTAAGAGTTAAAAAACACCCCAATCCTGCCAGCTATAAATGCTAAAGATTTTGTAAGGGATAGCTTGAGTAATGCTTTACATTTACTATGGATATCATCTTCATAAAGTATTTTCAGTTTTAATGTGCTTTACAGATTGGGTTTCATGGAAAAGAGCAGTTTTTGCTGAGATTTTGTGATTAAATAATCCAGTAATGACACTGCAGACATACACAGTTTTAATCAGGATCAAACCATAAATCAGGGTGCAATTTTGAATTTTGAAGTTTCAAACATTCTAGGAAAAAAATAAACCATGGTGTTTCATCATATTAATTGGCATCTGAAAACTAAGCTGATCATATTGAAATTTAGTATGTCATTAAAGGCTAACTACAAATCGTACCATAGCACACGCCAAGGAACAAGATATTTGTAATTCTGTGCCTATGCTCTTTCATCTGGAAACGTCCACTTTCTACCAGTTTCTAACTAGTTCTAACTAATAGTCTGACCAAATTTTATTATTGTCTTCTCCCAAAAAGGAAGCAATATTTTCCTTATGTGGTATATCAGATAACTAGTGAGGTAGACCTATGTAATTTGATCATGTCTTCTGTCCTGCTTCTGCTCTCTCTCTATTTTCTGAGTATGTATATTGTTCTTTTAATTTATTGACTGGATTATTTTCTATTTATTTTTCCACTGCTAAATGATTTTTTAATGTATGAAAGACCTTTAATTCCCTCTGTGTTATGTGCATTTCTTCTCCTTTCATAACCATTCTGTCATGGCTTCTCTTTGGGAATATCATCCTGGTTTTTGCTTATTTCAACTTTTCCATTGAATTCCCAAACCTTTAATAATGAAGGCAAGAGTGACCTCTCATACACCTTTGGTCATCCAAAGATGGGTACGGTTAGAGTACTTCAGTGTATTTCACTTGAGCTGGAGGAGCTCAAGTGAGTTATTATTTGTTATTTCTTGTTCTGTCAAAGGTAAATTGACATTTTTGCACAATAGAAAAGGAAATTTGTTGCTTTTTGGTTTTGTTAATGTTAATTAATGGCATAAAAATGAAAAAAAAAATCCCTGATTAATGATACTTCTTCCTAATATTATTTAAATTTTTGCTGGCTTCGTATTCAAATGCAGTGTAAACCAGGCTAGATCGTGCTGGCTGATGTTATGATTGAATCGTACTTGAAAAAGGGCTGGAGCTGGGGGGCAGTTCTGGGTTGGAAACTGTCAGGAAATCTCTTGGCATCCCAGTAATTTTGTATTGCTGGTCTATATTTTTATAGATCCTTATATCTTGAAGAATAAAATTACTAAACTTATCTCTATATTCTTTTTTATAATGGTAGGAATGCCAGTGCAGCTCCCTTATCTTTGTTACTTATGTCTCCTCTGTCATTAGGCAATTTCTCCTGTTTTCTACCAGCTTTCCAAAATTTAAAGATATGGCATGGCTGTAATTTTGTACACCTGTGCAAATACATTTGTGATACCCCTTCCAATATAAAAATAAATTTATATGTTTGCTTTGATTTGAAGCTTCCTGTGAAATGGGTTTGCATGTTTAGATGATTTAGTGCAAAACCTGAAGTGCAGTGGTATGAAAAGGTACAGGGAAATGGCAGTAAATCTCTCCTAAATTACTGCAATTTTCTTCCAATATTTTGTCATTTTTTTCATATTCCTCTTTTTTCTACAACACACATTCCTTTCAGTGTTGGTGTTTCTCCGTCCTCTGCAGGGAAGATTGAGAACTAGTTTTATCCTTTAACACTGTTGTAATTTTCTGGTAGAACTTATTTGGGACATTTTACTGCTAACACATCTCTCTATCCAGATGCTGTCTTCATGTCTTTTTAATTTAAAAGTCTTGCTTAAGTCTTGTTTGTTGGTATTGGTTTATTAGAATCTCTTTGTTTTGATTTGCATGCAGTTTAAATTGTAGCCTGGCCCCTGGCTGCAGTGTGCAGGCCTCAGCAGCTTCTCTTCTTCCATTTCTGTGCCTTCTGAAATACTCACTGCATGTCTTCCACTGCTGGGTTTTATTGAGCTTAATTTTCCCTCCATAGTTACATATTTTCTCCACATTTCTCAATTTTTCTGAATTTTCAGCTACTTTTGCCATTACTCGCAGGAAAAAACCCCAAAGTGACTTTGTGTCTGTCTCTCATTGTCCAAGATCGTTTGATATGTTGTGATCTGCTTGGAAAACTGTGCTGTCAGTCACCTCTTTTAGAAACAAGGCAAGACTTGAATGCAAAGCATGTCCTCGTAGGCATTCCATGGTTTCATGGCCATGGTTTCATTAAGGAACATTTTAGCAAATGTTTAATTTCACAGTGGAACTTGTCCTAATACTCTTAAGCATGTACTTAACTTTAGTGATTGTTTCCTGTTTTGTTTTGCTTTGGATTTTACCACGGACTGTAAGCAGGCAGAGGAAGAAGGGAATGGTGGTGTTTTTAGCTCTCTTGCCTGTTGGCAGAGGCTGGTAGAGATTTTGCCTGGTGCCTTTAAGCATCTTCATGTGCTGCTGCTTTTAATTTGTCAGCCTTTCTTGCCTAAGATTCCTGTATGGGGGTGTCTAAAACTGGTGGCTTTTGCATTTGGAATTCTTCAGCATTGTTTATTTGCATGACTTCAGTCCCCAACAGTTTTTAATGCAGAAGTGACTAAAAATCAGGTTTTAGATTTCATATATGAGAAATAAGCAAGTGAGGTTAGTCCTTAGTATCTGTTTGTAGTGTAGGTGACCTCTTTTAAATTAATTACTTTGAACATTTCAATAGTATAGTTACTTTATTAGTGGCTCGTGTTGGGATCCAGTGTCTGTGACACGTTTTAGCAAAAGTTGTGTTTAGAGCAGAATTCTGCTCTGATGATAGAGGCCATTGATAAAGGGGATTTTTTCATCACCTGGATGCTTCAGAGTAGCTTCTTTTAAAGAGTGACAGACTAGTCCTGAGGCGTGTGATAGGGAACAAAAGAGTAAAAATAGTGAATAGTAATTAAATTGTAATTGTGTTTTGCATGTGTATGAATGCATAAAGGGTCATTTTTTTCTTCCTATCAATGAATTTTCATATTATGGACATAAAGCTTTCAGTGTTACTGTTTTTCTTAAAATGTAATTTATAGAGGAAAAAATAATGTTATGAATTAAAATTAGAGAGGTTTGGAGTGACTTGTCTGGATTTGGTCTGGTTGGTTTTTTATTAACATCTGAATTTTATTACATACTAGACCCGGGCTGTATCATAACATGTTGCTTAGGGTGTAGAGAAGACCAGAACAGTGAGCTGCATATTTCTCATATTGCATAAAATGTACTGACCCCACTAGATGGTGCTAATTGATAAACGTATGCCTGTGTATATTTATATATATGTATTTCATTTTAACTGGAAGCGTAGATGTCCTTGTCTGTGATTTCAGTTTGGGGTTTGAATGGGTTAATTCTGTAACACTGAGCTGTACAGACGTGATCTCTTCAGTATTATTAGGAACTCAGGGTACCTGAACTGAATTGGATGTTGGACTAACTTTGTCCGAGTTAGGATTGTAAGGATGATGTTTACTGTGCTAAGCAGGAATAAACCAAACTCATTGTGATTTAAACTTATCAGTCTCTGCTTGAATGGCAAAACTGAAAGAGCATAATTCTATACCAAAATTCTCAGCCTGTATGCAGCGAGCCCTAGGTGTTTGTCTGTTCCCTTTAATTAATGTTTAATTGACATTTCTTTAAAATCTTAGTTATGTGAAAAATGGAGCTTGCTGAAAAAAACAACTGTCTGACAATCAAACGGGCAGTTTAGCCATCATTCATGTTAGAATTGTGTTAGGAAAGTTCTTTCCTTTGGATTTATATTGTTAACAGAACAGTAGAAATCGCTTGTGGAAAAAAAGTCTGGAAATTAGGTTCTTTATAATGATATAAAAATAAAAACATTGGTTCAGATTTTTGGTGAGTGTTTAAAAACAGTAGTATCAGAAGAAATGAAGTTGACAAAGCCAAATGTTTACAGTAACACATACTTGTGGGCAAATTAGAATGTTTTGATGTTTATAAGTGCTTGTGTTTTCTCAAAGAACAGATGAGGCATTTATTGAGACAAGTGTTAAATCTAGGCACATATTTGTTTTGTTTCTAGCATCTAAATGAAATCTTAAACTTCCTTAACAGATTTCAAGGAAGTCTGTTAGCAGCGAATTGGAGGCTACCTGGTCTTACTGCACAGTATTTCTATACTTTCTCAGCAGATTTCCAAAGACAACTCTCATCTTGCAGTTCTGTCTCACTTTAAAGCTACTTCTTCAGCTGTATTTATTTGACAAGGCAGGACAATACAGTTGTTTATTTAAAACATGTCCTGTTGCCTTCTTATTTGAAAAAGTACTCTTTTAATTTAATTAAATTGGGGGTTTTTTACATGCTATCAACATATTCTTAGCAAGTTACCTCTTCAGTTCTCTAATTTGAACTTTAGGAATAATTTAGCATGAATGGGTATTAGTATTGGCACAAAAAGGGTTGTAAATTTATTTTTGAATTCACTTTCCTTGCTAATCAACATACCAGCATAAAGCAGTTGCAAGTAGTGGAATATTATTTGTTGGGTTTTTTTAATTGCTGAATCATATAATGAAATTTAATCACCAGTCAGGAAGTGTTCAGGATTGCCATTTTCATAGATGACCCTCAGCAATAAGATGACCGTTGTTGCTGGTGTGTTTTGTGCTCAGAAGAATTTCAGGTAACGGTAGTTTCTGAAGGCAGTCAGCTGTTGGCATGATCTTTGTTCTTTATGTTCCTTTTCCAGTCTATGTTTAGTAGCATAATTCTTTTATGTCTTTTAGATATTTCTTCTTTGAAGTCTTCAAATCTCATATTCAAGAGCAAAGAATAGTTATGTGTTTCTGTAGTACAGAAAGCCAGTTTTTCTAAGGAAAAAATCCTCCTCTCAAGTTCATAAAGATCTTTAAATTTAAAGTACCAAACCCCAAAGGAAGAAATACTTTCATTATATAAAGCAGTAACATTATACTTGCACTGTTTAAAAAAGATTTGCCATAAAGCTAAAGAAATTTTTATATTTCTTAGAATCTGACCAATATTTTAGATCAATTCTTTGGATTATTTGTTACAAATAGTAATTCAAATTAGTTAGACGTACATTTTGCAAGTATTTATTGCATTACTTAAGTGATACCTAAAAAGTAAGTATCAACAGAGTAGTTAAGTGGAAAAAAATGGAAGAAAGAAAGAAAAAAACCCCAAAGTTTATTGTTGGAATGTGGGATTGAAGTAAAAGAGACTGTATATATTTCTCCTGATCATTTTAAGTTCATTAGTGTCTTGAATTAACTGTTTTCCTCAAGTTTTGTATTTACAATCATTGTATAAACAAAAGCTCTTTGATCATTGCAATAAGGACTATTTCCATCTCTGTTTCATTACAATTGTGCAATTTTACTGTGTGTTCTTTTACAAAACTGCAGGGCTTCAGTGGGAGTTACAATTCCTTTCTTGCTTGCATTGAGTATTCTTTAAGTAAAAGTATATTTTAGAAGTAACTTAGAAATAAAGATTTCCTGGTATAATTTGCATATAAACAAATATTGCAGTTGGTTGCAAGTATCTCACTATCAGTAATTGGAATACCAAAAAAAAAAAAAAAGCTTACAATACTTTTCCTAATGAGATCTCATTTTAGTAGTATTTGTTTGAAAATTAAATACATTTTGTGTCTATGATAAGTACTTATCTTCCTTTTAGTGATGAGGAAAATGGTGCTTAATTCCTATTGGAAATGTACTTTGAAATCTTTGGATAAAAAATGATGTCAAAATCCTGAGTATTGTTGCCATTTTAATTTGCAGTCTTTAAATGTGACTGTAACAGTTTTGTTGTGTGCATGTTCAGTTTGCTGGGTCTGCAGCACTGCACAGAATTTCCTGAGAGTTGAGTCAGGATCTTTAATGAAAGATTTGGTATCTTGTGTTGTGAATTATGAACCCTTATCATTGTCTAAAGGAAGAGAGAGAAATACACACTTCTGTGAGCCCACCTCAAATTCTGTCTTTCATTTAAATCTGAATGCTTCATTTTGAAAAGTGTGTTTATTAAAGTAATAATACTGAGAAGGGGAGGGCAAAGTGGGACTGTATAAACAGAAGGTTTAAGAGCCATAAATTGGAAAGAGCAGTTTGTGACCTGGAATCCTGAGTTCAGTATTGTTCTTACAAAATTTTCCCCTCAAACTTTTACCAAATTTAAGATGTGTTTTCATAGGTCAGTGTGTGCTTTTGGAGAAAAGAATTGCCATACTTTTATCAAATTCTGAGTGGTACTATTCAGACTGGTACATGGTGAGTTTACTGCTCAGATTTTATTTTACTTGAAAATGTATTTATGTATATTAAAATTGTAGGGATCTTTCAGCCTCTCTGGACAGCAATTTGAAGACTGTTTATTTCAAAGAAAAAAAAAAAGTGTTATGTTGTTCTGTTCTTTCTGTTCAAGGACTTCATGTCCTTAGCTCACGCAAGAGAGTGGCTTCATTCAAATTTGGAATTGTTCTGATGCTCCTTCCTTTGGAAATGGGGTTAAAAGTATAGAAAAACAATTTTGAAAATACTGTATACAGTAGCCACGTAGACTGTTTGGCTCTAAAGTGTCAGGGAAATTTATTTTGGAGCAAGTGCAACTTGTTTGGCTTTGGTCTGAACTTCCTCTGTCTATCTAGGGACCCTCTTCCTATAAGCAAAGTCATCAAAACCTTTGCTTATTACTGACAAAAAAAGTCCATTTGAATGAAGTCTGTGAAATCTTGTATAATAGGACCTTTATTTTTTTGTATAAGGAACAATAAATTCAAAGTGAATTTTTTTTTTTACAGAAAAATAAACATTTTAAGAAACTCTGCATGAATAACTGGGTTTGTAGCCAGTATTTATTCTGTTTTGCTTAACAGTGCAAAAATAGAATAGCTAATGCATTAGTCTTATTACCTCCGTTAGCAACAAAAGGAGAGAGGAGGAGAATCTCCATCCTTTATTGGTTGTGGGGGAAAACATAGAGACAAAGGATGAGGAAAAGGCTGAGGTACTTAATGCCTTCTTTACCTCAGCCTTAATAGTAAGACCAGTTGTTCTGGTACTCAGCTCCAGAGCAGAGGGACAGGAAGCAGAATGAAGCCCCCATAATCCAGGAGGAAATGATGAGTGATCTCCTACACCACTTGGACACACACAGATCTGTGAGGTCAGAGAGGATCCACCCAAGGGTGCTGAGGGAGCTGGGGGAAGTGCTCACAAAGCCCCTTTCCATCTTTTGCCAGCAGCCCTGGCTAAGTGGAGAGGTCCCCATTGACTGGAGGTCAGCAAATGTGACACGCACCTACAAGCAGGGTTGGAAGGAGGATCCAGGGAAGTACAGGCCTGTGAGCCTGACCTTGGTGCCAAGGAAGGAAGGTCATGGAGCCAGTCATCTTGAGTGCCATCACACAGCACATACAGGACAATCATGGGATCAGGCCCAGCCAGCATGGGTTTGTGAAAGGAAGGTCCTGCTTGACCAACTTGATCTCCTTTTGTGACAAGGGGATCCACTTAGTGGATGAGGGAAGGGCTGTGAATGTGTCTGCCTGGACCTTAGTAAAGCCTTTGACACAGTTTCCCACAGCATTCTCCTGGAGAAACTGGCTGCTCATGGCTTGGCCAGGAGTGCTCTTTGCTGAGTAGAAAACTGTCTGGATGGCCAAGCCCAGAGAGTGTTGGTGAATGGAGTTACATCCAGCTGGCAGCTGGTCACCAGTGGTGTTCCCTGGGGCTCAGCTGGGGCCAGTTCTGTTTAATATCTTTATCAATGATATGGACAAGGGGATCAAGGGCACCCTCAGTCAGTTTGCAGACACACCAGGTGGAACGTGAGTGTTGATGTGCTGGAGGGCAGGAAAGCTCTGCAGAGGGATCTGGACAGGCTGGATTGATGGGCTGAGGCCAATGGTATGAGGTTAAACAAGGCAAAATGCCGGGTCCTGCACTTGGGTCACAACATCTCCAGGCAGTGCTGGGGGAAGAGTAGCTGGAAAACTGCCTGGCAGAAAAGGACCTCAGGGTGCTGGTTGACAGTGGGTGAACATGAGCCAGATTGTGCCCAGGTGGCCAAGAAGGTCAGTGGCATCCTGGCCTGTATCAGCAATAGTGTGGCCAGCAGGACCAGGGCAGTGATCATCCCCTGTACTCGGCTGCACCTCAAATCCTGTGTTCAGTTCTGGGCCCCTCACTTCAGGAAAGACATTGAGGTGCTGGAGTGAGTCCAGAGAAGGACAGCAGAGCTAGAGAAGGGTTTGGAGCACAAGTCTGATGAGGAGCAGCTGAAGGAGCTGGGGCTGTTTAGTCTGGAGAAAAGTAGGCTCAGGGGAGACCTTATTGCTCTCTAGAACTGCTTAACAGGGGGTTGTAGCAAGGTGGAGTTGGTCTCTTCTCACAAGTAACAAGTGATAGGACAAGGAGAAGTGACCTCAGGTTGCACCAGGGGGGGTTTAGATTGGATTTTAGGAAAGATTTCTTCACTGAAAGGGTTGTCAAGCATTGGAATAGGCTGTCCAGAAAAGTGGTAGAGTCACCATCCCTGGAGGTGTTTAAAAGACATGTAGATGTGGCACTTAGGGACATGGTTTAGTGGTGGACTTGGCAGTGCTTGGTTAATGGTTGAACTCAATTTTAATGGCTCTCTTTGCTTTTCAGCTAAAAAGAAGTCATGGTATATGAACATAATGGAGGCATTTACTAATTTTCTGTCATATGCTTTGGTGACACTAGCATGAAGACAGGAAATTCTGAAATTAGAAATATTATAAGACATAGATCTGAGACACAGATCTGCAGGCATATGCCACTGTGCATGAAGGACGTGTTTGTTAACAGTGTCAGTAGTAGGTACTTAGATATGAAGGACTGTTTCCAGTAAAAACAAATGTGATGGGGAGGTGCGGTGTAAGTACACAGAGGCAGTGTTAATCAGAGAGCAGGGATGGGATCATGTGGTTCATCAATTGCTCATTTAATGCCTGGCTTGGTTTTCTCAAGACAGAAAGAGTGGAAGAGATGCTTTTTCATTTTACAGTAAAAATCAAGAGATGGGTCCTTACAGACCCGAGACTTTGATTATATCTCCCTAGGGCAAAATCACATGTGACAATGGCCTCATAACCTTGGTCACATTAGTCTCAGAGCTGCTTCATCTGTGAGACTGCCTCAAATAAACTCCTGAGTGCAGGTGTTCTTCCTGCCTCTTCCCAAAGCATTGCATTTTCTCTGTTATCACCATCATCTTCCTCAGATACCTCCCTGCTCATCAAGGTCAATCAGGGGTGAACGACAGACTAATGAGGTAATGAGGGACAGTGTTAAATGACTGAGGAGGGAACCCTGAAACCACAGATTAAAAAAAAAAAAATTACGCGGAGAATAGGATTTTACCATACAACTTACTGCAATATGCACAGGCATTTTTTCTGTCTTGCAATTTCTGGCTAGGCAATAGAAACTAATTATTTGACTGGAATGACTAATAATTCGCATGACCAGCATTTTTAGCAAGGCTCATCTTTGATTTTGCCAGTTGAGAAAAAAGTTGCCTTCTTCCCCTCCCAGGACTCCTTTCCTTCATTTTTATTACACTGTGCTTCTTTTATTTGCTTTAACAATCTAATTCATGATTATCTCATGATATATGCCATCACTGTTAAGAGGCTCTTCTGCCATTACAACTCTGTCACACATATAAGTGCTCCATAATCAAGTTCTTGCTGAATCAAATGTCAAGCAGCAAGTGCTTACTGAGAGTGGGAGTTGAAGCTGTGGCCTCACTAAGCACTGCTAGTGATTTGCACTGATAGTACCTGATTTAAAATAATGCTACTTCAATAACTTTGTACATCTGTTGATAACACATCATTGTATAATTTTTACAAAACATAACCTGGCAAGGAAAATGCCCTTAAATATGATCTATTATCAAATTTTTTAACTTAGAAAATTACTGTAATTGTGCATACAGTTCTGAAAATTTATTTCTGAAAATGCAATGTGATTAGAAATTTCTGGAGGAGTTCTGTTTTGAAGAGATGTCATTGTGATTGCTGGGTAAAGGACACTTTTTAAGTATTATCCAGCACATCCCGGACTCTTAGCAACCTTATCTTTAAGGGCTGAACAGATGCTAGTGTAGATTTAGACCAAACATAAGGAAGAAATTTTTTATGATGGGGGTGGAGGGACATTGAAACAGAGAAGTTGTGGATGCCCCATCCCTGTAAGTGTTCAGTGTCAATTTGGATGAGACTCTGAACAACCTGATCTAGTGAAAGATGCCCTGCCCATGTCAAAGGATGTAGACTAAATGATCTTTAAAGGTCAGACCATTCTACGATTCTATGCTTGGAGCTTGGTTTGCATTCTTTTAACACAAACTGCAGAGATTTTGGTAACCTCAGAGCACTTTGGTCCCAATATGCATGTTTGTTTTTTGGCTCTTTACAAATAACAGATTTCAAGCACACATCTGACCTGTAAAAACAGTGTTGGACATTTCTTTTGTTTCAGATGTTTTGCTGTAGCACAAAAATAAACTGATGTTTTTTGCAACTTTTGGACATTGGTAACAGGCTTCTTTCCTATGATATCTGTAACGTTCCCTGCAGTGTTGACATGAGTGGGTTTAATCTTCGATGACTATAAAGTTTTAAGATGACAGAAATTAACAAAATCCGATCAAGTCTAATCTTGGCCCTTGTTTCATTTATTTGAATGAGTTGATTACTAAAAGGAGTGCTAAATGAACTAGTTACCAAGTTCTGTCAGGGCTACAAACTCCTTCTTTTTCAAACTGTATCTCCAGTTATAACCCCCCTCCACTCCTCAGAAAGAAAACACCCTTTAGCAGCAGATGAGGTAAGACTCAAGCTAAGGAGTCTGCATTTTGGGGTTTCTGTCAAATAATTCAGATGCCTTGTTGGTTATGCCCTTTTCTAGGTGTTTGTGAGGGGCAGAAACAAGTGCTGCAAAGGGAGTCACCACCACCAGATGGCTGATGGCCATCCAGTCCCCAAACAAGAGCTGCCTTGGGAAAACATGGCATTATATGATGTGAAATATCCCTTTGGTCAGTTGGGGTCAGCTGTGCCAGCTGTGTCCCCTCCCAGACTCCTGGCCACCCCCAGTCTACTCCCTGCGGGGGTCAGAGCAAGAGCAGAGGTGGCCTTGATGCTGCACAAACACTGCTCAACAATAGCTAAACCCTGCTCTGTCAGCACGGTTTGGCCACAGATCTACAGCACAGCACCGTGCAGGCTGTAAAGAGAATGAACTCTGTCCCAACCAAGCCCGTTACAACAGTTTGTACCAGACAGTCTGCAGACTTCCTGATTTTTTTAGTGATTTCATGCTATACTGGTAAACAAACTCAGGATTCTTTATTATAGTGCAAGTTTTTAGTTCTTTTGTTAAAGTTATCTGACATTGTTCTAAATAATTTCTGACTACTGAGTTTTAACTATTTAGGTAAAAATATTTCTATGCCATTAGCTTGCTTTTGAATTGCTGCGAACTTCGTGCTTCTGCTTTTTGGAACAAAGGCTTAAAAGAAAATTGCTCATCTGTTGTGCTGAAACTTTGCTGTGGAAAATTGGGCCAGAATCGAGATCTCTGAATATCTGTTTTTATGCCTTCAGAGGCTTGCTTTGATACTTGTAACATTGTCTCTGAGGCCTTTCTGCACTGTGCAATGACTTAATTTATATTTGAGGCAATTGAATGTTACTATGGGGATTGAAATGCTCATTGCAAACTTTGAGTTGTTAGCTATGATTTATTTATTTCTATTTTGTTAGTCTTTTCTAAAATACATAATGCTAATTTCTTAGCAATACTCTGTGTCTCTAACTGCAGTTCAAGTCAACTGGTGTGAATAGAATGTGATTTAAAGGCTATGTGTATCAGTCTTCAAGACATTGCATTAGGTATTTGAAATCAGTTGGCATTTGATTTGCTGCTCCACTTCCCTACATCTCGTGTTTGTCATGCCACGGTACTGTACCAAAGCTGCAATGAGAAGTACTCTAGCAAGGTTTGGGAACAAATGAGTAGTTTTGCATTCAGTCTATTTCTATGCAGTGTAAATGGGCTTAAAGACACCCACCGAGTGATGAAGATAAAGCAAAGAGTTGGCTAATTTTTCTGTTCCTTGCATCTCATACCTTAAGGTTCTGGAAGGAGAAAAGGAGGGAATTACATAATCTATTAATTAAAATTCTGCATCAAGCAAAATATGCATTCTCTTTCAGCAGAGATGATGGTATGCAATTATTTTTCTGAATGTTATTAATGGTTATTTTCATTTGTTTTGTCATAGCCCATAATTTCCTTTTCCTTATAAGTTATTTGTTTTACCTTGACTCAAAGTTTTTGGTCAATTTAGACAGTGAACTCCCAGTCTAGATCCCACAGTTAAGGTCATACCATTAGTGATCAAATGAAAACCCTAATTCTCATCTTGAAATCTCACTGTGTAAATGGTGGGACTGTTCACAAATGTGTCTTTTACAGTCATGAGTGCCTTGGAATGATTCTTCTTGCTCCAGATATTACAGATGCAGAACACAAATCGCAGATTAAGCCAAAACCAGCACGCACTCCCTCAGCAGTTTCTCTTGCTTTCTTTTTCCATTCTCTTGATCTATTGTGGCTTCTTAATATATACATGCTCCTCTTTGTAGTAGCACCACTTTGTAGTGGTGCCACCAGGGGAACGAAATACTTTTTTGCAAATGTACATAAACCTGAAACTTTAGACAATTAACAGCTTCTCCATCTATAAGAGTCTTCCATTATGCATCCATATAAGTGATTAAGCCAATAAATACAGAAGCAGCATGTCAGTGCTTTCCTTTCAGACACTCTTGTTGATTTATTATGAAGAATATAATGAAGAGAGCAGTCAGAGATGTTCTGCCAAGTGTTATGGACTTTCTGCAGCTATATACTAAATGCCTGTCTTCTAGACATGTCTTGATGCTTTGTGTATGTGTTTATGTTGCCATTCTAGTTCAAATCACTAGTGCAGTTTTTAAAGCAATTTCCCATCTTCTCAACTTGTGCTGCTTTGGTTTACATCAGCAGTCTGGTATATGAGATGGATTCCTTTCTGCTGAAATTAAACAAGCAGATTACCTGCTGATGGGTATTCAGCAAACAAAGACTAGGCTAGTCCAGAATAAACCCCCAGAAATGTGGATGGTGTGGTGATTATGGGTCCTCAGCGCCAGTTCTTCTGTCACGTTAAACAAACGTGATGTTACATATTTTCATGCATGTGTGTAATTAGATGAATTTGCAGGTACCTTGTCTTTATGCTGAGTGATATCCCATAAAATAAAATCAAATCAAAGTAAAGGAATGTTTATGTGACTAATAAGAGGGTATAAGCTTCTGATGTTTCCCAAAAGGTGATGCACTCTGGTCCATTCTAGGTCTGCCCTAGAATGATGGTCAGTGCAAATTTCTCACATGATCCTATTCAGTGTGTACTGTCAGGAAGGTGTCATTGCCATAAAAAAACCTCTTATCTAGAGATGCTGACATGTCTGAGTATCTGGTGACACCCCTCTGTGGTTGGCAGAATATTTTCACATATGTGTGTGGTGGTTCTTATGTTTTACATGCTGCTATGGCTCACTGATGGGCCAGTGGTTTTGGGGTTACAAATGTTTGCATACTGTATTCCTACATACAGTTATTCATTACCTACACCAACTGTTCTATTAAAAAGACTAAGTTTGTCTCCTGTTATCTCTTTGGCACCTTATTCCTCCCTTGCTCTTAACTGTTGTTAAAAGCTTTGTTTTGATTTGGGTCCTTTCTGCCTTTTGCTATCTCTTGTTCTCTCCACCACCAGTGCCTTTCACGTTTGCTTTTCAAGCAAGGCCTGTGTGTTGGCTCTACATCTTGCACTGGATCACTACAGCATAATATGTCTTCACAGTGTTAATCATCAGCTTTACTTTCTTTGCTAGCTCCCTGTAAAATTTAGATTGTTCAATCCCTGTAACAAGTGAAATAATCTCAAGGGAAGAAGGGAAACATTCTTTTAACCTATTCTATATGTAAAACTTCAGGTTAAGTGCTTGCTCAAACAACTGAGAGGTGTGTCATTGAGTACATACCCACAGAGTACTCTATTCATAGTAATATAAGCCTGTGGGCAGCAAGGTAGTTCCAGGTAACTGAAATGTGTTGCTTGTCAGTTTAGAAAGTAGAAAAAAGAAAGTGGAAGTGAGAAAGCTGAAAAAATATTCTTGAGATGGAAAAGAGGAGTGGAAGAGAGAACAGAAAGACAAAACCAATGTGATGATAGAGAAGCAGGGTTAGGAATGGAGAATGTCGTAAAAACTGAAAGACAAAAGTCTGAGTGTTCTGTTTATGTCTCAAAATTATTTTTCATAAGTAGCCTTTGTCTCTGTTTTGTTTGTTTTGAAATTTATTTTGCTTTGCTTTACAGAAGAGTTGAAACTCCAGTAATTATAACAATTTTCTGCATCTTTACTGTAGCTCACTGGCATTGATGGGAAACAATTTTTTCACAACAGTTACAGGGAACTCTAATCTCAGTTTGCTGACACTTTCAGTATCTCCTTTAAAAGCATTCTGTTCACATGTATAAAGCTGCAGGTACATCAAGTTAAAGACTATTTCTTCAAGTTCAGGAAAAAGAGATAACATGACTGACACATTGCACTTCTTGAGTGGCATCATCTTATGATGAAAATAGTCTATTTTGGAGCTCCGTTGCAATTTTACAGAAACTTTATAGTTGTAGAACTTCCTAAAAGATTGCTAATACCTGAAGCCAGATGTGTAGTTTGTAAAGGGTGTAGTATTGTTCTGTAGAGTCTTTCAGAAAGGTCCTGCTTACAAAACTCTACCTACTAAATAATAATAGATTTATACTTGTTTTGAAAGGATTCCTTCCCAGAAGGACCTGGGGTATTGGAAATGATGGTATTACTCTGGATACGTGCTTATCCCACTCCTCTGTTTTATTTTCAGCCATATGATGTTAGAACTGTACATGGAAATTAAGAAATCTGAAAGGACAAATTAAGCTTATTTTGTAGGACTCTTTGCTTAAAATTTTTGTTTTTCTGACTTAGAAAGCTCCTCGTGGTTTTTGAAATAGTCCAGGCTGAGGACACTGCTCTGCTTTATTATAGAAAGCTTTATTCAGTCTCTCTGGGAAAATCCAGAAACAATATCTCTTGCTTATAAATGTGCCAAAAATTGTATAAATTTGCAAATGATTATTTTTCCCTCTTGGGGCATAATTTCAGAGGAGATTGTCAGTATTTGCAGAACCTCATAAATCTTCCAAAAGTACCCTACAGTGAAAAGAGTAGGTAGTCATAAAAAAAATAATCAAAAAAACAAAAGCCCAACAACTTGGTCATCTGTTCAGCAGAACAGCTTTTTATGTTTTATTTACAATATATAATTCTTGCTTTAACAGACTTTGACTCATCTGTGAAGAGATTTTCAGCATTCAAACTTTACATGTAAATGTCAGAAGAACTTAGAACAGATGTACTGTATTTCCTATTTTTAAGCATGATACAGTCCTATGTTTTCCATAAGTTCTATAAGTTTCTAGTAGAGAGAAGGCAGTAGTATTAAAGTTACTGGACATCTGGTATAGCTGCAGAATATAAGCTAAAGTTGCCTTTTGTATTAAATAGAATTCTTTAGAATGAAGCTCAAACAAATGGTTGCAAATATGATATGTTTTATCCTGAGTGGGTGAATTCTCTATTTTACTGGTTTGAATTCACTCTCATATTTCTTTCGAAGTGTTCCAGGATGGTTTTAATTTCTGTTGCAGTTTAATTTCATTGAGTAAAGGGACCACCTTGTCTTGTTTTGCTTTTTATTTCTGTTTGGTTATTTCACACTATTCATTTTAATCAACCTAGTTACTTAATCTAGATATTTGAATTTCAAATTCTACTTGCGTAAGAATTGGAATTTGGGAATGCAGTGCTAGGTGTGCATGTATTAGCATGATTTACAAATTTCAGGTTTGGGAATATGATTATCTGAAAGACTGCGGAAAGGTTGCCAAAGCACATGGCTGTGTGCACAGTAGTTTTTCTAAAGGTGGTTGTCATAAATGCAGTCATTCATCACCCTGAAATCCAGGAAATTCAAAGGCCACAAGGTGAGCTCTCAAAGTGTGCTCTGTCTTCCTTGAAAGGCAACAGAGATGACCTAGTTCCCAGTGACAAGGGAAAGGCAAGTGCTGTACCCATCTTCAGAAAAGGCTAAAAAATAGAACATGAGGAACTAGAGGACAGTCAGCAGAACTGTGATCTGGGGGGAAGATTACAGAATATAACATCGTGATGTATCTTTTAGACACAAGGAGGGGAAGTTGCCTGAAAATGCATTTTTGCCTCACTGAAACTTTTGCTTTATCAGAGGAGTTGCACCAAATCTCCTGTCTTACTGTGCTCAGGAAGCTATTAGACATAAATGCTGCATACATTATGAATCCAGCGTTAGAGGTGGGTGGTAACTGTAGGAGAGCAGTAGGAAGTAGCATTTTTATTATGCATATGATAATTTTATATTGATATAAAAGGTAATCCTTGTATTTTGCCTTGATTGCATCTTTGTGCACAGACTAGTGGTTTTTAATTTCCTTAGGTAAGTGCTTTAAATTACAAATATGTGGAAGACAGATATTTTCATATAATGACCTGATATAAAAAATAGATTCAGCTGATAAATAAGGCAAAATTCTATCAAATAAAGCAGATATTTGGGGGAAAAAAACCCACTCTATTGCATCTCAAATGGAAGTGTGCTGAGGTTACAGTGTCTTTTACTATAAAATATTTATCCTTAGAGTCACTCATTGTGCTAGTAGAGTAGATTAATCAAACTTCCAATCTGATGTAGCAGAGGCCAATATCTAGAACTGTCCAGTAACAGTTAAATTTTCCTACTTACTTCATTCGCTTCTGGGTTTTGCTCTAGATTTGTTTAGGTGGCAACTCGCTACAACTCCTCCATAATCAAATAAAATCTTAATGATTTTCCTAAAATGCTTAACTGGGTTCCAGTATCCACCCCTAGGAAAACAGAAATTTGTTTTCAGTCATTTGCTGGTGACAGACAGTGCCAGTAACTAGTTAAAGGTACACAGTGGCACCTCTTAAAACCCTACTTGTGTTGCATGAGTTTATGATCGTATAACATTTTTACAAAGATGGGTTATGCCATGATGTCTCAGCATTTTTTTAGTTTGGTTCATTTTTTCCTGTTTTAATTTCGTTGGTAGAGATATGTACAGGTTGTCCAGGGTGAATAAAACCAGCTTCATCGGCAGTGGCACTTCTGTTTTCTTTGAGAAACTAGGAGATAGCGTAGGGAACTGCTGCTGACCTCAGAGCTGATGGAAACTCAGTCTGGATAAAATCAAGATGTTTGCTGAAGCAATCAAAAAATGATAGATTTGAGACTTTTTGATTTACTGTGCCTTTTAGTTATTCAAGTTCACAGTCTAAGTAAATCACAAATTTCTGCTAAAGTCAGGGAGCTGCAACTCCTTGTTTTGTTTAGTTTCTGTCTTTGTGAGCTAGAAATATGAAGTTGTCCACTCATTTATACTTTTGTGACATCCAGTATGGATTAGTCTGAGTAATTGCTAAGTAAACAATGTCTACTTAAGCTATTTAAAATTCAGACTCATGTTCTTGAAACAATAGGGCTTCACATATAGTTTCCAGATGAGAACAAATTATTTTACAACTTAGCAATTAAGTGAATTAAGACATCACATTAAGTGATGTCTGCATGCTTCACTGTGATGTTTCAGAACTTCGGTGTCCTTTAACCAATGACATACTGAAATAATCCTATCGAGGTTGCAGACATGGTGAAGGAGTCAATCAAGACTTAGATCTTGCTGTGCCATGTTGTATTAACAGAGTATCACATGGCCTTTACTTTGAAGAACATGTAGTCTAAATGAGGAAAAACACACGTGAACTTAGAAAGGGTTATGAAGCACAGCAGAAGACCGGAAAAATGGCAAGCACAAGTGTCATTATTGTGGTATTGTTATGAGTGTAGTTGTAAGAGTTCAGTTTAAATTGAAAAGAATGGGCTGGGGAGGAGGCTGAGGGAGTCATGGGCAGTGAGAGGAGTGAGTGCTGCTGGGGGTAAAAGTAAACAGAAAAGTGAATGTGGAAGAGGGGGGAAGGCTGGAGGGAACAGAAAGGAATGCGATCTGGTCAGCTAAATATTTTCAGTGCGCAAAGAGTGGTTTGGTTGCTCTTTAAAAGTGTCCTTGCTGTCTTGCATCTGTCCTGCTCCTTCCCCAGCTGTGTGCTGGGGAGGGCTAGGGTGTCACTGGGGATCCTGTTCCCCAAGGACATGACAGAGTCCCCATCTGAGTTCTGTGCCCCACGGCCTCTGCCAGACCTTGTCTTCCCCTCCTTGCCAAGCACAGTCCCTGATTTAGCTCCTTCTGCAACTCCTCCAACCATCTGGAGTTCATGCGTCCTTCAGAGCAGCAGAACTAAAGTAGAAATCTTAGAATGGGGTGTGTTTGTATCAGTTCAGACTACTGTTTTTTCATTTTTTAAAATTTTAATTAATATTTGTATATCTGTGTATCTTTTGGAAAATAATGTAAATAAAGTTGAATGTTTAATATAGTCCTTTATACCATTCTGAAATGGCTTTCATGAAACTTGTTAGAAGCTTCAAAATATTTTGGGTCTTTAAAGCATTCATACTGGAAAAAAATCTAAATTTTGAAATGCATAATTTGTGGAGGAGGGAACAGGCTGACTGTTTAAATGGTGGTGTATCCTTTCCCCTTTTGAAAGAACCAAAACATAGTGCATTTTTAATGTTGATAACTCTCCATTAAAAACTTTAAATGCTCCTAAATGACTTTAACTTGCTGAAGGACTGCCTCTTTCTTTCAGATGTGTTAGAATTCATATTAGCACTACATTGCCCTTGTTTCTGAATTATTTTAATGACGGCAGCCGCTCCACCGAGCTGTCTGTCAAGATGTGGGTGGCAGGCTATTATTTCACTTCATAAATCATAATTTACAGGGGTTTTTATATCCATCTTGGGGATAAACACTTTATGCTTTGTGTTTTCAGCAGCAATATAAAATGTAATTGATACTTGAAGCAATATGTTAGAAATATGGACAGAGAAAGCCAGGAGAGAAAAATCACAAATGTTTAGTTTTTCTGTGGGTTGGTCTACATACTGAGCATTTTTTCCATCTGATTTCATATTCTTAGCACTTCAACAGAGGATGATGATGAATTGCATTTACATGATTGCTGCCTGTAGGTTACTATAAGGATGTTTCTTTAGTTACAGACACTCAACAGATCCATTGGCTCAATGGGGTTATTTTGTACCATTTCTCATGCTGCTAAATAAACTTACTGCTTTGTGCTATTGTCTTCCAGATTCATGAAAAACTGCACTATTATGAAAAACAGAATCCAGTGCCCATACTCCATGGTGCAGCAGCCTTGGCAGATGATGTAAGTGTCCCCTGCTGAGATCACGGGTACCAAGTCTCCCAAAAAACTGTCTGCAAGCAGAACTCCTCATGGTGCAAACATATGAATGTAATCTGCTGAGCTGAAATCATAAGAAGCTGCAAATGTTTCCAAAGGTTCTGTCATCACCAGGCTTGTTGCTGATACTACTTCGATTTTTATTCACTTGCATGTTATAAAAACATTGCATCGATAGCCTCTTGCTCTGCTTTAGTAACTATGTAATAAAAATTACAGGTTGGAACTCTCCTGGGAGGGGAAAAGTTGTCAACTATTAGTGTTTTGAGAAAGTCAAAGACAAGAGGAATGCTTTGGAAAAATAAAGACAAATGAGATAGCAGCACTGCTGACAGAACATGAGAAACAACAGATAATATTAAAGAAATGAAGCATATGAAATGCCTAGGATGGAGGCTTGTTAAAAAAAATTCAAAACTATATAACAAAAAGTATAGTAGTGATTTATCGATATTGGAACTTTCCAAATTACCTTCATAACCAAAAAATAAATTATAAAAGTGGTCAGCATTGATGGAGTAGTTAATTTCCTGTTACTATAATTTTTATTTTAAAGAAAAAAAATCCAACCTGCCATTTCTTGCTATTTGGTTAATTCTAGGATTCAGATGAATTGTGAACACACCTGTATAAACTATGACTGAACCTGAGGTAGGCCAGAATAGAGAAATGTTTAATAAACTGTGGTTTAGGGGAAATCCAGAAATCTTTGTTGCAATTGATGATGTCAGGCTGTTTTTTGGAAAAGGCAATATGTATTAGGATCCATTTCAAATACAGCATGTTTGAAACTTCACATACTGTATAGATTTTTTAAATCTTAACTATCTCCTTGTATAATTAATAGCTTTCAATTCTTAAATTTTTACAAATGGTTGAGTGTTGTGAATTGAGAATGGTAACATTTTAATGAAAAACTGAATTAAACATATTTGAAAACTTTTGAAGAAAGGATATAAGGTAATTTAATCATGTTTCAGTAGGAGGAGAGCTGTATCCTGTAACGTACCAACTATAATAATACATTAGCTTTGACATCAGGCATATATTAGTAATATTTTTTTAACCTTTGAACAGCTTTGAATAATGTTGATAGTAATTTTGAAAATTAGAAAGCTGGTTGAAATTCTCTTCATTAAATTCTTGCTGACATATTAATAATCCTTGCTAATATTTGTGTTATGGATCTCTGCACTAAAATTCTTAATAAGAATAATTTCTTATTTTTGGATGCAAAACTTAGTTCTTGATATTTTCAGAAATGCTGAGCAATCTCATTCTTTGTTCAGCCCCATTTAAATGGTATAGTTTTGGAAATCCCCACATTAAAATACTCTGTTGCTCCTCAGTTGAGAGAGGTCGGGTTTTTAACTCTGAATGTATTACTGTGTATATATGGTAGTATTTTTTAAATGTACATATGTTGGGACATGATTGTTCCTAGACATCTGCCTACTTTTAAAGCACAGCTTCTTTTTAAAGATACTCTTGCTGGTTCTTCCTTGCTTGTGTGTAGCTGAACAGCTGATTTTATGGGCACTGTCCCACAGGGTGAGATGTCCTTTGGTGGCTGAAGTCAGGCTCCCACACTGCAGGATTTTATGTGTTTCCATAGTTATCAGCAAACTTTGAGGAACCAGATTTACATGGAGTGGGCTTTATAACTCCAGAACTCATGAAGTTTAAGGATTAAAGGGCTATTCAGTTTTTGGCATGTTTGTCTGACTAGATGTCAGCTTCAGGGATTTAAGAGCACTTTGGTGTTATAATACAAAGTTTCATTTCAATAGCCTTTAAATTAATGTTTTGTCTTCCTAGTCATAGTAACTGTTCTAGAGTTAAAGAAGGAGATATTCTCAAGTGGATATTTCTGGTTTGATTTAAAGCCCAAATTTGAGGTGCTGTGATCATAAATAAAACTGTTTAATGTATTGTGTTATATTTTAATGCAATTTTAGAAGTAACAATTGTGGTGAGACTTTTCTAAACGTTTTCATATTCCTAGCTGCCATACCTTCTCTCTTTTCACCCTCAGGGACTTATAGGCTGAATTTCCCAGCAGAGATTCTGTTTGCTTCTTATTTGGACTTAGGGCTCTTAATCCCATGCTGATGATCCAAACATCACTGGCAGTATAGGTATATATGGCAGATGAGGCCTCTGGGTTGTTAGAAAGACTGTTCTGGCCAAAGAAGTTTCAGAACTTTCTCCAGAAGCTTTAAGATGAGGCCTGGTGCTCCCCATGTCACCAACCTCACTCCACATCTTCCCCTCTCTGTAGAGGCAGAAGAATGTGGTGAAATGTTGTGGTTCCTTCAACAAAGAATCATAGAGGTGGTTCTCAAAGAGCTTTTCCTGCAGTGTTTGGCATAGGAGGTGATCAGCACGATTATGGTGTGCCCAAAGTATGCCATGGAGCTTCTACTACTGCTGGTAGCTGTCACAAATCTCAGCAGTTAACAACAAATAAAAATCCTCTCTAAAACTGCTAGAAGCACAACAGGTGATATCTGTTTGCTAATCTGGCAACATGACTTTGTCTTCCTCTTTCTTTATTAATCTTTGTCTTTCTCTTCTTCTATCACAAGGTGTTACATTTGCCTCAATTTTCCATTTTTATGGAAATATTTGGAAAAAAACAGATAAATTGTATGAGGGAAAACAAATTCATAACCATTTTATCTCTAAATTTTCTAAATTATGATACTAAAATGTGTATTAAAGCAAAATACTCTTTCTGTGTCTCACTGTTCTAAACCTTATGTGCCTGTATTTGCATTTGCACCACCAAAGCCAATGCCAGTTCTGCTGGAGTTAATAGATGCTTGTGCACAATTCATCTGAGAGAAATGCTGAACCCATCATTCCTACTGAGTGGTTACTAGTCTTCACCAGAGAAACACAAATGAATAGATTTTATTCTCTAGTGATGAGTAGTACAAAGTAAAGAATGAAAAGAGACCCAAGGGTAACCTGTGTCATATACCTGCTGTTATTGCTATCACAGAATATTTCCAGCTTTGCAGAGCTTTTCCATAGAACATGCAGACTAGATTGCATTCAGATTACCTCAATAGTTGGCTTTATGTGTCTAAAATACTTCATTGTGACCTTTCCTACAGAGATTGTTTTCTAATCTTTTGGTATTAAGACAAAAATATTGTTAATATTAGCACTGATGTACTTGGTGGGTACTTTAGCTATGAATTATACTTAAAAGGCTGTGGGACTGTAGGTGATGAATTTTTGTTTCAATCTGTTACACCTGTATTAATGTGAAGGTTAGAAAAAAAAGTATTCAAACCATGTCTGATGTCTGTAATTGCTTCTAGATTTGTCTCTTAGATATATTTATGCAAAATGTGTGTCTACCCATTTATCTTGAAAATTTATACAAAAGGAAAGTACAAATTTAAAATTAGGCTAGGCAAATAAAGTTACTTGCTGCAAATAGCCAATCTTTCTTTGAGACATTTTTATGATACTGATTTAAAGCAAAGAAAATAAGTGATTATCTGAAATCACGTTTTGGATTATGAGCCATGTAGCTTCAGAATTTTAAACTGAAGTTCACGGTTGTGAAATGTATTTTAGCTTTTCCTTCTTCTGGAAAAATAGTTTGAGTCTGAAATCCTGCAGTATAATATGCCTCTTGAGTCCAAATTAGTTGAGAATGTCGTGATAAGAAAAACCCAAGACATGAGCCAAATAGCCATGGGATTAAATGTTAAACTGCTGCTCTATTGTTCACCAAGCCACAATTTTATAGTATAACCAAACATAAATTACTGATCTTGTTGTTAGGACATAGTTTGTGCATTTTAAGGGCTTGAATTGCTGATGACCTGTTATAAACTATATTATGATTAACCCGCTTCACATTTAACAAGCTCCTTCCAGTGTATGTGTAAACATAATAAAAGGTTCAGATTGCCTGCACTGTAGGGGCACTTTGCTTTCTTATCCCAGTCCTAAACAGCACAGCTACTGTGGGTTTTTGGAAGCAGTATGGATTTCACCACCTCATTCAAAACTGTTTTTTATAGACAGTGTCAAAGTTTGATCCAGTCGTTTTTACAAGCAGTTCTTTGTCTGCACGCAAAGGACCGTTCACTTAAATGAAGTGCTGGGATTTGCCCCCATGGCCATAAATCAGAATGTGATCTGGCTGCACCCTTGCCAGAAATGATTACTTGTGTTAAACTGAGCCAAAAGGCCTGGCTTAAATCTGGTCCACTGAGGGCCAGAAACAGAAGCGCGGTGATTGATGGTGTTTTCCTTCATGCTGGCTTCTGTTTGAACACGCTGGAAAGCAATAACCTTGAACAAGATAGATTCGGGGTTGTCACTGATGCACTGGGTAAAACAATGCTTTGCTAATGGTCTTTGTGTCGATTCCATCTCTCACCCAGCTGGCTGAGGAGCTGCAGAGCAAACCACTGAGCAGTGAGATCAGAGAGCTGTTGAAACTCCTCGCAAAACCCAATCTCAAGGTGAGGATGTGTTGCACCTGCAAAGTGCTTTCTGCATCTGCTTCCTCAGGCAGCTTGGGGGTTTGTCTGCTTTAATAACTCTGTGTGTGTGCTTGTAAGAAGGTACACGGTGTTAGTCAGAAATACCTGTTATCAAGAAACACTTCTAATGTTGCCTGTTAAGTTATTATGCTGTTATACTCATACTTACAAAGGAAATTAATTGTAAGGTCATCGCTTATTTGCAAAGGATATTCCAAAGAGTAGATATGTGATTTTTTTTTTTCTTTGGCTAACTTATTTTGCATGTGGTTCATAAAATTTGTTACAACTGTGCTTTTACTTGAAAGTTTTCAGTCATACCATTAACTTAATAGCAGCATGCGTAAGTAGTGCAACCTGGTACTTGGGACAAAATTCCTGATGGGTAATATTTAAAAAAAAATTTAATTCTGAAAAGTTTCTATGAAATTCCTGGGCTTCTCTGTGGTGCTTTTGAGGAACTTGATATTTTTTATCTGACAGTAGACTATAGAACCATTGAATTGCTGAGGTTGGAAGGAAGTTGTCTGCTTCGGTGTGGTGTTCAAAGCAGGGTCAACACCGAGTTCAGAGCAGATTGCTCAGGGCTTTCTCCCATCAGGTCTTGGAAATGCCTGGGAACAGACATTCCACAAATGCTCTGTGCAGCCTCTTCCAATTCCTAATTATCCTCCTATTGAAAACCGTTTCCTTATATCCAGTCAGAACTTCCCCTGTGTGTTGTTGATGCACAGTATCACATTATTTTTCAGTTGTTCAGAGAAGGAAGACCTTCGTGCTCTAGATGAGTATTGCAGTGGTAATTAAGTGCAGTAGTTGATAAGTTTAGATGAAAACTGCGGAGTGGAAAGGAGCCCTTTTAAAACAATTGGGTTTTTATATTACCTGTAAAACACTGATCACAAAACCTGAGATGCTATGAGATCTTCAAAGTGCTGCAAAATCTTAAAGATCAATTATGCCTGCTTTTTAAAGATTTTTGCATTTTTGATTTTTCCATAGTTTGTAAAGTGACAAGCTGTTTCTCTCTGAAGGGGTAAGCAATGCCAGTGGCCTGTTGGGAGAGGATTTGTTGGTGCATCAAATTGCAGAGATCCTGAACTTCACTCTAGATGTTTCCTTAGTGACTGTCCATGTGTGCTTCATGCTTCTGGAGCTGTGGTGGGTTGATTCTGAAGACAACTCATTTGCCACAACTGCATCTCTCCCTCTCCCTTTCTTGCTTTCACTCACTCTCCCTGTCTGTTCCTTGGTAGCAGTGCAATGCAATGTGATAATCTTAGTTGGATTTCATGGAAACAAGGGCCTTCCCCTCAGCGTGGTTAATATGACTGAACAACTGCAGTGACTTAGCAAATGTCTTTCTTGGCTGCTGGAGGAGATGGCCAGCTGCAGGCTACCAAGCCCTTTGCATGGCCAGGCTGCCTAATCCTGCACAAGGCACAGATGTTTCCCTGCCCTGCATAGCTTGCAGGTGGTTGTGTGAGGTAAGGGAAAGAACTGACAGTAGGTAAGATATTTTTGTCTGTCCATTGTCTTCACCTGCCATCTCATGGCAAACATGCCTCCAAGAGAAGGTAAGTTATCACTGCTCCCTCCTGCATCATGGTGCCCAAGCGAGTGTACTGCATCCCATTAGAGGCTGTAGTTGAGATTCTTCTCTTGATTTCCCCTGCTCTGTCTTGGGCAGAGGAGGAAAAGAAGGAAGTTTCTGGGATTCAGTACTTCCGGTTCCTCCCCGAGATGCCCTCAGTCTGTTCAGTTGTATCTGAGATTATGCCATACATTACATAAGTTTTTCTAGCCCTTCATTATTAGGTTGATGGCTAGAGAGTGTTTCTTGTTCTAGATTCCTGGGATTCCTGTCTAGAACAGCTCTTTTTCACACATCTGAAATTACTTGGGATAACTGATCCATCTTTTCCAATTAGGTTCCATAGGCCTTACCCGAAAACACATATGGCTTAGTATGGGATTGACCTAGGCTCACTATATGTTATTCTGTTGGGGAAACTTTCCCCTCCTGACCTGTTTTATAACTGCAGTGTTAACTGGAGCTGGGAGAGCTTCCACTTTCCTACAGCTCTGCTCTCATGTTTATGGCATGGTGAAGGATGGTTAGGATTAGTTTACTGCACTACATCACTGCCTCCACAAGTCTGATGGTGTAAAGGGACGAGTCTAGCAAGATGATTATAACTTTGCAGGTTTGGTTAACGTACCAAAAAAGGCTGGGAGAGGTTTCAAGCAACTGTCTGATTAGATAAATATTTCTGTATTTTAATTCTGTTATACAAAATTCCTTTATTGAATATATTACTGAGTGTTTGCATCTGATGAGTAAAGCTTTGACGAATTTGTGGCACAGGTTTTCATCCATAGAGAAGTATTTTAAAGAAGAAATTAATTTCTCTGAGGCAATTTATTTATCAGACCTGAGATTTTCAAAATGTATTGAAAGTAATTCCAAGGTTTTGTCAGGTGCATTTTCTTTTGAAAAAAAAAATAAAATTGGGCATTTCTAGTCTTCTTAAAACTGTATTCAGTGTCCAGTTACACTGAGTGGGTTTTTTTCCTGTTCTCAAATGTGGCATCACTTACCGTAATTAAATGAACTAATAATGGTTGTGGTTTATCTTTTCTGATTAAAACAGGACTCTGGAAGTAGAACAGAGCACGTAGCTCTGGGAAATCAAGTGGATTTGTTTAACTGTGTGTTAGACATTTCATTTCTGCTCTAGATTTAAAATATAATTGCAAAGCCCCATGGACAAAGGCCAGCCACACTTAGTATTTTTAATTTCCAGCACTGGATGAGGACTTAGAGTTTGCATTCTGTAATCTTGCTTTACCTTGTTAAGGGTATCAAGAAATAGAACAGTATTTCCATACCTTAGAACCCAAATCCAGTTGAATACAGTATTTTATTTTTAAGCAGACCAGAAATCAGCTCTTTGATATAGAATTATAGAATATCCTTAGTTGGAAGGGACCCACAAGGATCATCAAAGTCCAACTCCCGGCTCTGCATTAGCCTTTTTTATGAGTCTCTACTACTGATGACTGAGAGCACTATGCCTTTTTTTTTTTTTTAATAGCTACATTATCTTGAGACAAAATATTTTCATTGTTATGGAGTTGTATAAGTTGGAATTTATAATTGGAAGACTTAAGATTCCAGACGTTAACACAAAATATATCTAAAAGGGAGTTTAATTCTTGATATTTAATGGACATGCCACAACCAAGTTAGCAAAATGGTAGGGTTGGAAATGGGAAGAAGCGAAGAGGTCGCTGGAGTTACTCTGTCAGTAACAGGGCAGAGCTCCAGGGAGACACACTGTAAGAAAAGAGATGTACGTATGACAGATGATCAAACTAAGAATGAAAGATCTTAAGGGTTCCAAATTCTCCTCCACTTTTAATTAAAAATTGTCTTGAATAGCAGGTTTCAGTTCCTTTTCTATCAAGCTGGAAAAAGCTGTATTCTTTTTTGGACAGTGCCATAGCACGAGAGCATAACTGTTATTTATTTTTAAAATTAGTTGAGAAACTGAAACAAATAACTGTAGGAATTAACATTTTCAGCACTTATTTGTGGGTATAAACAAAAAAGACTATAAAAGAACGAGCCATCTTTTAGTCCACTGAACAATGTTACCCCAATTATACTAACTTTGAAACGAGCTTGGGATATGTTATTCAGACCTACTTCACTCTTAACTTTGTGCTTATAACAGCAGTTACACTTCTGATAATTACATATCAAACTAAGCAAGTTACTATTTGAAGTTAATCTCTATTGGGTTAAATTTATTGCGTTTTAAATTAATATAAAATATGTCCTTTTTGGTCATTGGTGTAATGGGCGGAACAATAATTATGTCAAAAGCTAATGCCACTGTGCTAAAACTATTCTGAAGGATGTTTATACTTTTTATGACCCAGAGGAAATTAAGCTTTTCCAATGGTGGTTCTGCCTGTTTCAATGGAGTTTATCTTCTGTTTATGTGTGCTGAAAGTTTTGCCAGCTGCTAGTCTGAAACATAAACCAGGTACCTAAGCAAGGGCACCAGGCAGGACTGTGAATGAGTTCAGTGCCTCATGGTGCACCAGAACATAAAGTATTTGGGTCACTTTGGGCACTGTACCTGTAGCCATAGAAGGAACAAGAGGTGGACATACAGTATTTTTCTTGTCTTCTCTTTCTTTACCATAGAATGAACAGAATTTTGGAGGTAACTTTAAGATAACTTGCTGAGTGAAGGGAAAACTGCTCTTGTGTGACTGGGAACATTGCTGTTCAGAGAAAATACAGATTCTGTGTTCTCAGTTTGTTTTTTTTTTAATTGCTTTCGAATGGCAAAGATGCGTACACCAGAGAACTGTAAATAGGATTTATGCTTTCTCTTTTCTTTGCAATTCATTTGAGGTACACTTGACTTTCAGTTTCACAAAATAATTTACATTTGTAAATATTTTCATCTAATTTCATCTCTTCAGCTTTCCTTCAGAATAGGACTGTGAGTTAAACAAAACCAAAACTGCAGACGATGAAGCCAGGGCACTTTGTTCTTCATGTAAATGCTTCCTATGTTTGATTAGGTGTCTTTAAACAAAGAAATAGTACTTCTTTGAGCTTGAAGCATACCTTTAACCATGTCCTGTCCTGTTCTGTTTTTCTTGTATTACTGGGAAGTTTGTAAATTTTAGCCTTTATTTCATAAACAGCTGCTGATACCACCGTCCATGCCATCTGAGGCTTACTGGATTTGCACAATGGCCTAATAGACTCTTCAGATCAAAGTGCTACTTGTTCTTTTAACGAAGCAAATATTTAAAGACTTTATCAGCAGAACCTTCTAAAGCTGCCCTGCAGTCACTGGCAAAAATCAACAGTATAAATTACTGTCCAGGAGACTGCAGGCTTTTTTCTACAAGAACTTTAACATCCAAAACACTGAAAGAAAATATTGCGCTATAATAATATAAAGCAAAATCCATTTTTGCTTTGAAAAGTTCATGAAGCATTCCATGTAGCATGTAATTAAAAAAAAATCTTAATCTGAACTTTATTTTCTTTCCAACATTTCCTTTGTATTTAGACCTGCTGAGGATTTTCCGTCAGGGCTTTTTCATTGAACTAGGTGTTTTCTGCAAAGTCAACATTTTCCACTGGAAATTGTTGGGATTTGCCTACAACTGTTCAGATTTTGCATCTGGGGAACTCAAATGCAGATTTCAGGTCGGTTAACATCTGAGCTACATTTAGGCTGCTACTGTATCCTAGGCACTAGGAGGACCTTTTGGCCCTGTCCTGTTAGAGGCCTGTTTTCCCAGATGCACCAATGTTTTCTACTTTTGCACGTGTCCTGAGACACTGTTCTCCTCCTCTTTAAGAAATATTCGTGCTCACAAATGGTAACACAAACTACAGTATCTGTCCAGGAAGCAGGATTTACCATGATTTATAACTATTTACTTATCAGTTTATTGATAGGACTGGTTATAGGAATTGTGCTCTTACATGAAGAGATTTTACTAAACAAATTACTTTAGCTTTATTAATATGGTGAGCTGGAGTACATTGTATTTCATATGTCAACTGAAAAGTTACCCACATAAGCCTCACTTGCAAAATCAGATGCCATTAATTTGTAAACCTGCAAGAGCCTGCTTGATTTTGGATGGTATGCTGTGAAATATCAACAGGGAGAGAGAAATATTTATATTCCCCCCTAACTAATAGATGCAGATTACTGCAACGATCAGCAAGGGCCGCAGCGTGGATGGTTTGATACCGTTGGTTCATGGATAGCCCACAGATGTTCTGAGCATACCAGCCGTGAAGCTGGGGCAGAGGAGACTTTTGTTGGCAAATGACTGAGATCCTTGTGCCCAGTGTTTCCTGTCTTTAAACTCTGCCACCTTGGGAAACTTACCATCACACATTTTGGCAGCCCAGTTAGAGGACAAGTAGATTTTCTTCTTAGCTGTTTTTAACTTTAGACCTTGACTTCCGATTTCCGTTTCTGCTTGCACCCATAATTCAAAAAAGTCTTTTCTAGAAAACCTTTTTGGGTGGGGAGTGCTGGCAGAATATGTTGCTGTCTTTATTTTTGGAATGTTCATGCTCCTGGGATGGAATAAGTAAAACAAAAATATAATAACAAAATAGTCCTTTTAAAAACACCAAGAAAAGCCTTGATTTTTCACATCTGTCAGGCAGAGAAGCAGCTGTGGCACACTTATTGTGGTAGGAACTGACAGAGCATACATATAGCAATGTACAACATATCATAAGCATAGATATAAAATGGTGTAGAGGAAATGGAAGAATACTGCATGAATATATTTAGTAACAATCATCATATTACTCTGGCCATGCTCTCGGGTCCGTCTCCTGATAACTCAGCTGATGTCCCATGGAGAGCCTGTCTGTCGATCTTAGATGTACGGATATGAGAATGCTCCCTAGCAGCCAACATATAACAAACAAAGTGATAGATATCGTAAACAAAAGTGAAGCCAGGCAAGCTGGCAGCATAAAATATAAAATTTGAAAAGTAAATCAAATAAATTCTCTGGGTTTATATATATATACACTCTGTGACTCTGTGACTTTCCCACATGAGGGAACTGACTGACACCCACCTAAGAATGTTGAATTGCATACCTATAACTAGCATTCAGATACAGCACATAGAAGTTGGCAACATTGCTAAAGCTGGTAATGTAGAAGAAGGAAAAAATCACTACAGATAAAGTCACTCCCTTTCAAGTAGCAATTCCATTCAGGTCCTGAAAATAGACTAGTGAAAATGGAGAAACTGCATAATATGAAGCAAGTAGTCTCTTTTTTGGATGTCATCTTTTTATGCTGCTTTTTCTTTCAGTGGTGCTGTTCCTTTGCAATTGCTGGGCTGTATTGTATTTGAACTCTCCGTTCAAACAATCTTCTGTTTTTAGTTAGGTTCCCATGTAGTAGGAGTACTTTGTGGCTGAATTTAAGACCTCCTTACCATAGCTGAATATATGTTATTATTTTCTGGAAGAATTAAGTTTATTCAGATTCTTAACACTATGGATCGATAATTTTTTTTTTCTTTTAAAGACTTTAGGCATCATGCTGATGTCAAAGGCTGGATTGTTCCTAAAGACACTTTTTCAGAAAAGGCAACTGCAACCTCAGCTTTTAGTTTTCTTTAGTTTATATTTTCATATGATTTCTTTGGGGTGTCATCAGGTTGTTTTTAACCAAGAAAAGGTGCATACTACCACTGCAGACACTTAATATTGTTGTAAAGCTGCTGCTTCTTCAAAAAAGGAATTGATTAAGGATTGACAAGATATTGAAGGAGTGCTCCTGTCTCAGCATTTTCCACTATGAAAACCATGTATTTGTGCTTTTGGAAGTAACTTAAACAGGGTTAAAGCTTCAAGGACACTTTAGTGACATGAATCACGTTGCGAATGTAAAGTGTAAAGTAGGCTGTTCAAATTCTTCACTATTGATTTAAAATCAGTGCTTTTTCTGCTGTTATCCACAACTGAGAAAAAAACCAGGGCTGTCATCTGGAAGAATATTAACACCTTTACCAGATGACACAGATGGACAGACTACGTGTTTCTGTGAACACTGAGAAGAGTTTGACTTTGGAAGCATCTCCAGGGGCTGTGAACATTGAGCCAGAGGAAGCAGGAGTCTGAAGATGCAGAAAGTTCATTTTTCTGTTGGCTGTTTCTGTCTGGCTACCAGCTGCAGGTAAACCCATCAGTTCAGACTGGTGAATCTGAAATCAAGAGACGGCATTTTCAGGCAAGGAAATTACCCTTTTGTGAGAGGAAGTTCATATAGTCATGAATAAAGTCCACTGCAGTAAAGAGGAAAAAGTAATATATACTGAATATTGATCCAACTGAAATGTTGCTGTGCTAAGAACATTATTCTACAGTAGATATTAAGAACTCAAAACCACACATGTACAGTATGTATTTTAAATATTTTGAATCACTACTGTGACCCAGCTGCATCAAAGTCAGATTGGAAGGGAAGGGGATTTAATTGCCAGCTGGACAAGCTTGAACTAGAGGGCAGCTCTGGTTTAAGTACAGATGGGACAGTTGCAAGCATGGAATGTTATTTTCTCTTTTGCACATACGTAACTGCTGTCTTCTCATACAATGTATCATCTCTGGGTATTTTATAAAGAATATATAGGAAAAATATATCATTTTAAGGATGAAAAGAAGTAAATGAACCCAGATTTTTTGCCCATTAATTAGTACATCCATTGATTTTCTGATCACAAACAGAAAATTGTGCTTAATTTAAAGGATC
Organism: Lepidothrix coronata; assembly: GCF_001604755.1. Lineage (NCBI taxonomy): Eukaryota > Metazoa > Chordata > Aves > Passeriformes > Pipridae > Lepidothrix > Lepidothrix coronata. Next base: position 3,613,908 of record NW_016690260.1, read on the forward strand.
TTATTTCATTTTTCTTACCATCAGTGCCAAAGGTTTTTTACTTACATTGGTCAAATAGTGTAAGTGATCCTCAGTAGCAAAAGCAAACTGATTTAACTGGCAGTTAACTGATTTCTTTAACATTGTGTACTCTATGTATTTGTCTTGGGAATTTTGTGTAGAACAGAAAAGGATTAGATTAGTGCAGCATCAGAAGGAATCTCTGCTAGATACTGATTACTGTAGCTTGTATACTCCCTCAGTGATTCTGCTGCCCCCCAAAATATTCAGTTTGCTGTTAGCCCAGCCATCCTCTGGCCACTTCAACAGCACAACCGAGTTTCTACTGCCTGTAGTTTTATTGCTTGCTTCTGCTTCTAGATTATGCTTCATGCTTTAGCCAGGCTGAAGAATTCAGCTAATGTGGTTGTTCTTATCTGTTAGTTGAGATGCCTGTTCTCACCTGCCTTTCTTGTTATCTTGTTAACCCATATTTTGCATCAGAATTAGGGTTGCACATACTCCCTTAACAGGCATTGTTGGTAGTTAAGAGACTGCCATGTGCTGCTGATTTCTGAGGGCTGTTTTACCACCCATTTGTTGGGGAATAGAATTAGTGGGATGGAATTCATCAGTACATCCATGTAAAGTCATGTACTCAAAATAGTAGGTTTAAAGAGTAATTCTCCTATAGAAGAAAGGTTGTTCCCCCATCCCTTATCTAATTTCTTATCTCCCTTTTTCCCTGTTAATTTTGTGCTGCTTACCAGTTGTTCTTAAATGTATAACTTGATTCTGAAACCTTATGTTTTTATCCCTTTCCTCTCCAAACTGTTCTCAAGTCAAATTGATTTTCTGTGCCTGGAGTCTGTATGCCATCACCATCATGCTTCAGCTTTCTGCTGGTTTATTCTCCTGCTTTCTAAATTCCTGCACATGTTTGGCTTTTGTGACTCCTGTGCATCTCCTTCCATTCTGATGCTCTTGACGATCTTTCCTTCAGTGGGTTCAGTCTCTTCCCAGCTCTTTCACCTTTTCCTCTTTGATGCCTGTTGCTGGATGACTTGACTTTAATTTTGTGCAAGTTACTCATAAACTAAACTTTCCAATCTTGAATAATTTTCTCAACCAGCATTTTCATCTTGTCTTTTTTTTATTTCATCTGTAACCTTATCACAAAGGAAAACATATTGTGGCTAGAGCTCTCTGGAGGATGAGCTCTGCCAAGTGAGTTCAGAGCACATTGCTGTGGCTGCTGCTGAGGTTACTTTTCTCCTCCAGTGAAACTTCTCTGTGCCAGCCTCAGTGGTAGTTACTGGCACCACGGCAAAGCAAAGAGGTGGGAAAATGCCTCTGTCTCACCTGATGGAGTTCAAGCTGAACTGCCAGAGGAGGTGGCTGGTGCTAATGATCCAAGCTGTAGACTGGGACAGCAAAGTCATGGGCCATTTTGTTCCATTCTGCTGACTGTGCTGCCAGGGCAGTGATCTGCTCCGTAGGCACGGTGGCCAGCTGCTGGGCTGGCAGTGTCACAGTCTGCTGCAGCTGTTGGCTTTCATGAAGGTTGGTTTGAGTCCCTACAAATTTTCTGTCGACGACTATTCACTGTTTAAATTTCTAATCTTGTTTTTTCCAAGTACTATTAAGAAAGAGGCTGCTTTTGTTTCTTTGCCCATTCTGTCTTGCTTCCTTAACTTACTATTTTCTGAAATGATTTTTTAGACTACTCAATGCAAAATACCTATGAAAAGCAAAACTCAAATGGAGATTTTTTTTAATAATGAGAATTAAAAAACATAAGGAGCTGTGTTGATGAGTCAGGGGCTACTTGGCGTATTATTACTCTTACGGATCTCAAAACATAAACAGAAGCAAGAAATAATGTAACATTTGTCATTGTTTTAGAGGAGCAAAAACATACTCAGTGTAGGTAAGTAATACACATTTTTCAGAATGTAGAACTGTTTTCATTAATAACAGTCTCAATTTAAATAAACATTTAAAGTTTCAGAACAGTTTAAGAAAAAGAACTTAGAATGTTTCCAATGTCAGATTTTCTTTATGTAAGTTGATAGTGTAAAATTTCAATTTATAAACTGTGAAATGATCAGCGATAGTTTTAATATGAAAAATAAGCACTAGTTATTAGACATTTCAGAGGTTTGATGAAGGTATTCATTTCCAGCTAGATCATGTCTAAGAATTTAGCTGAACATCAATATTTATATTTAGGTAGTGCAGGGGCTTGAATCATACCTTCTTTCAAGTCCTAAATATGGACCATGTTTACATTAGTGAATCATAAATATAGAACTTAGAGCTGAAATAAAATCTTTTTCTCCAGAGGTGCTTAAATATACATGACCCAAATCTTGGATCCAGTGTGCATAGTTCCGAAGAGCCGTGTATTGGAAAACAAAACCAAAACATTAAAAAGAAATAAAAATTGATCTGCAGTTCTAGCAGTCTCTTTTGACACGTAAAAAATTAGTATCGTGGAAATTAGTAAGTTGATAATTTCTTATGTACAAAAAGAGAACATTGTTACCTTTGCATTGCCTTGTGCATTTACTGCAAAATTATTCTGGGTAAATCTTGATCATCTTAGGATCATCTTAGGATCTTGGCATTTGTAATTTGTTTGCTTTTTAAAAAGTCACAAACTTTCCTATACAAGTCTAGTCCAATACATAGTTTTTTGGACTAAGTGGAATGGTACAAAGATGCTACTGAAGAAATGTCGCTTTACTCTGTGAATACAGTTGTCTCTTTATGTGTTCAAAATATACAGAAGTGCTCTCTAGGACAGGCTCTGATAACTTCTAGTTGAATACAGTAAATGAAATCAAAATGCATTTTTAAGTTTTGTTTCCAAATTAGTTAGTGCACAAAATCTGTGCTGATGACTGTTTCAAGAGCAACTACAGTGGACAGAGAATAGTGTGTCATAAGAAGCAGTGATGGAAGACAAACATGTTCAGTGTGCAGCATAAACAAATTTGTGATGACAGAACCTCTTCTGAAAGTTTGAGAAAAGGCAAATTGTTTCTGGCATTCCTACTCTTATCTAAAATATGTATCTTTGCACTGAGATAAAGTAGTGCTGGAGTTGGGGGAAAAAATTTTACATTGCAAGCTGTAGTACACTGTGGTTTAATATGTTCTTTGGGAGAAGAAGGGGGTGGGTTGGTAAGTTCCAATCATTGTGAGTGAAGAAAAGCATCATAAATACCAGACATTGATTGACATTGGTTTATAATGCTTGGGATGCATCCTTGTTCTGCATGGGGTATCCAGGAGCCTAAACTGGCAGTGAGGGCAGGGAAGTATCTTATTAACACTGGTGGCATAATTCAGTGGAGTAGTGGACAGAATCTATTTCACAAATTTCGTTGTTAAGGGCAGGTTCTTTTGAACATGTTTTAAGTGGCTGCCTTTTACTATGGAAATGGTGCTTTAGATTATTTTCATCTGTTTTCTCTATCTACCTGATTGTTTTTGAACTGCAATATAGAACCTCATTAAATTGAACCAGTCCATGAATGTGCCCTAGCTTTATGTGGAAAAACGTAATTGCAGAGTTTTAGAAGTCTTAACTGTAAGTAGCCTGTAGTGAAAGCAAACACTGCTTTTGTTTTAGTATATCTTTGATATTTCACATACATCTTAAGATGACTGCATGTGATTGCATGGCTTTTACATGTGTAATACCTCACAATAAACATTTCCAGGAGGTTCCATAATTGCTAGCCTGAGGTTTTTAGCTCAGATCTAAAGTAAAACTTGTCCTTGGTTGGAGAAAGATGGTAATTTCTGATGGTAATAGTACAAATTCATAATTATGTATTGGGAGGAAGACCAGAAGTAATTAGTGAAGTAATAGTTGAAGTATTTTTATCAAATTATACAATATAAAAATTAGTAAAACAATAACAATTTATTGTGAGGCAGGCATGATCTTCCTTTGTGTTTATTTTGTTGAAGCCCTAACTTGAAATTTAAACTTCAGAATTTCAAGATTACCATATGCTCTTTGCCTTCAGCTTTAGACATGATAGCTTGTAGCATTGCCTGGACATTGTTTTCTGTTGTTACAGCCTCCTCCATTCGTAAAAAATATCCTAGAGTAGCATAATGGAAGTGTCATGCTTTTTTAAAACGTTTGCATTATCCTTGAGAACATACACTTTCTGATCATTCGTGTACTCAGTCAAATTTTGTGTGCCTATTATTAAGTAGCAAGTAAATGGCATCAGAGAAATGTAACAATTTTCTGGTCTTTATTAAGGAGTTTTTTCATAAACATTACTGTAATTGTTATAATTGATGAATTATTACAGTCATTGATATGATGCCTTCTAGTGTCATTGATGCCAACAGCACTGATGTGTTCTGCTTCATCCTAAACATTTTGACATTTTCAAAAATGCTTTATTTTATTGTTGTGAAGGTTATCAATTTGCAAATTACTTCTGCTGTTCAAACTACAGCTTTTGTAATATTAACTCCTGGGAAAAATATCCAAGTATTTAGAGGCAACTATTTGAAAACAGAAGCAACTGAAAGCAGTAGATAGAATTACATGTATGACTGTTGCTGTTATTTCTGGTACAATGCACAGTTTTCTCTACAAAAGTAAAAGCATTATGTAACCTTTTTTTCACCAGTTTAAAAGGTATTACAAATAATGAAGTCTTTTCAAAATAGAAAAGAACTTTAAGAGTTCTGTATCTAGAAAAAGCTGTGAATTTTATATTATCACTGAAGTTTTTTGGGGGGCATGTGGAGAATGAGCTTTCTATTTTCCATTGCCTTTCAAGACTTTTTATTTTCTGAAAGGTCATAAACACATGCCTAAATCAAATCTTTTTCAGCAGAATATTCCTCAATCTCAATAATGAATTCCATAATAAATTAAAAATTCCTAAGAAAATTTGAGGCTCGTATGAAAGGGAGCTAGTATGAAAGGGATCCAGTAACCAGGGAAGCTTCCAGAGCTCCTGTGGAGGAAACAGTTGGGCAACATCCTCATGTCATGCATCTCATGCTTGAACAGAAGTCCTGGATAGGACTCCCTGCTGTATCAAAGAAACTTTTTATTTAGGGCAAGTATAATTATTTTCTTACTTCTGGAGACTTGGGTTTCCTCCTGCTCATAGTTCTTGTAATTTCAAGCTAATGTGCAAAGCATGTGGTATTTTTTGTGTATGAAGACAGTGTTCCCCATCCACAATTTACTACTGCATATATTGTATATATGGAAGCATATATTTTATGGAGTTGTTTCATCAGTTTGAAATGTGTTAAAACTGTATAAAAGAATTATATTCAGTCTACATGCATCACAGTAGTAGAGTCAGGCTATAAGTAATATCTTCTGCTTTGCCTTCCCTAAACTCTTCAGATGCCAAATAATATACTGACTATTAATGTTTCCAGGCTTTGCTCTCTGTACATGACACTGTTGCTCAGAAGAACTATGATCCTGTCTTGCCCCCCATGCCTGATGATATTGATGAAGAAGAAGATTCAGTTAAAATAATTAGGCTTGTCAAAAACCGGGAGCCCTTGGTAGGTAACCCTGTCTTTTGGTTTGGGGTTTTGTGTTTGTGTGCAGGGTGGAGAGTGCTCAGATTATGAATGTGAATGGGTGACATTAACTTGAAATGTGGATAGACAGACATTAAATGTGTTATTCATAACATTGAGTAATACACTTGTGACTTCCATTTGGAGTCATTATTAGTAAAGCATATGAAATGAATAATAAGATTTTGTTCATTCACGGTGTTTAAGCATTGTATATGTGAGCCAGTCTGCACATTTAGATCAATAACATATTCGTATTTTATCTTGAATTTGAATCATGAACTTATTTTAAAATGAGAGACAGAGAATGAATCCCCAAAGAAATCTTGACCTGTGTTGTGAACTGTGCCTGTTAGCATTCATGTAAAAAAATGTGACCTTTCAATACACTGAAAAGAAAGCATAAAAACATATTTTAAAATACTTGAATTGAAATCTGGGCAAATTTAAGATGTCTGTTGTTGTACTTTGCATTATGAGTACTAGAAAGGTAATATCTTCATGGGGATATCTGGAAAAATGAAAGGACTAAACCTAGGTTGTATTACAAGAATATTAAAACGCTTTACTGATTTGGTTATTTTTATTTGCTGTAGAGTGGGAGTCATCTTGTATAAAATTTAGCTATATTCTTCTTCTCCTACAAACCAGTGAGAGCTTTGTTTTATGTTATACTGGCTATTTGTTTTAATGGATAGCAATCCTGGGGAAATATCTGCAAAGTTACTTTGAGAAAGTCATGATTTTGTACTTGAGATGACGGTGGGAGAGCGATGCCTCTGTTAGACATACAGGGGTAGCTTGTCCCCTGCTGTCACCCTAATTCTTGAAGGATTTCTGGCATCAGTAAACAAGAAATGGATTTTCATATTGACAGACTGTAGGTGACTGTGGGCATAATTACAAGTTTGACCATATGGAGAGTTTTTACTGTTTTAACGTACTAAATACTTTTCCCCAAAATATTTAAATCATGGCTTTAAGCTTTTTATTTTTTTTCGTCAAAGAAATTATTTGAGGAAGAAAACAAACTTGCTTTCCTATTTAGTATCAGCAAGATTATTCATTCTGAAAGATGTGTGGAAATTTGAACATACAGTATGAAATGAGGCCTAATTGAGCATCTTATTTTTAGTATTAATGAAAACACCCCTTTTTTCTAATTTGTCAGAAAAAACTTAATAAAATCTTAATTTACATAGTTTCATATTACAAACATGATTCATTACTAATACTTTTGAGTTGAATGCCATGTTAATAGTATCCCAAAATGGACTGGATAATTGTAACTTCTGAAAATGTGTATGAAATATATACTCTGTTTATTGGCTTTTGAGATTTTAAACTCTCTTAAAGGGATGCACAGAGTTGCCTAAGCTAAAGGTTATCCTTGTACTGTTGCTCCAGTTTCACTCTTGCCCATTCACTCCTGTGGGACACTGAGCTCTTCCAGGTTCCTGTGTGTCTGTTTAACCCCAGCCGGCAGCTCAGCCCCGCTCAGCTGCGCGCTCACTTTCCCCAGTGGGATGGGGGAGAGAATCTGAAGGATGAACATGAGAAAACTGGTGGGTTGAGATAAACAGTTTAATAGGTAAGGCAAAAGCTTCATGTGCAAGCAAAGTGAAGGAAGGAATTCATTCACCGCTTCCCATGGGCAGGCAGGTGTTCAACCGTCCTTAGGATGGCAGGGCTTCATCAGCTGTAACCGTTTCTTGGAAAGGAAAACAGCATCTCTCCAAACATCCTCCCTTCCTCTTTCTTCCCCCAGTTTTATTGCTGAGCATGACAGCATATGGTGTAGGATATCTGTCTCCCTGATCAGGTGGGGTTGGCTGTCCCAGGTGTGCCCCCCGAACTGCTTGTGCACTGTGCACCCTCAACCTCCTCGCTAGTGGGGTGGGGAGCAGGAAAGGACCTGAGTGTTCAAGCACTACTCAGCACTAGCTAAATCGTCAGTGTTATCAACACTGTTTTATCACAAATCTAAAACACAGCACCATATGAGCCATCATGAAGAAAATTAACCCTATCCCAGCCAAAACCAGTACATTCCCTTAAAAGGTGCATCCACAGTTAGCACAACTCTTGTGCTAAGGAGGTAACAAGGTAACAGAGAAGGTTTTTTAGATGTTTTACTAGACACTACAAGTACATATGTCATGAACGCTGTTACAGCTGAAAATAGTTTCCTAACACTACAATAAACAAACCCGGCAATAAAGAGTAAGTTCCAAACATTCATTTCTTCAGTTTAAGACTTCTTTGTTTATTTACCAAGGCAAAACCAGCCTTATAATGGAATCTGTCATAGATCTGTGCTACTAGGAGGAGGCAAAGGGCGTGAGCTGATTGCAGCCTACAACTACTTGAGAGGGGGGAGCTCCCGAGGACAGTAAAGGCAAACTCCTCAGCAGTAAAAGATGCTAAAACACTGGGCAATGGCCACAAGTTGCAGCCCTGGGAGGTTTAAATGAAGAATTAACATACGTATTTCATTAGGTGGGAAGTTCAGAACTGGTGCAGACTAACAGAACTTGTGGAATCTCCAATCTATTCCATAAGGAAATGGCTGGACTGGGCTGGCAGTAGTCCTGCCCTGAGCAGGAGATTGGCCTGAATGACTTCCAAAAGCTGTCCTTTATTCAGCATTTCTAAGGTTGTACCTTATCTGTATGGGATACAGATCTTTCCAGATCCTCAGCCTATCTTGATGTTTTGTTTTCACTGGAGAAGAGCTTATGGTGAGTTGTGTTACTTGCTCTCCGGGAAGAGTTCAAGGAAAAGTGTGTAGTGTCCTCCTTCTCTTCACTAACTCACCTTTAATCCATTTGAACAATTATTTATGTTCATGTCAAACATTAATTTTGTTGTTGTAGATTTATAGTGACTTATTATGACACCATCACCACAATACATAACAAACCTATTATTTGTGTCTCTATCTTTCCTAGATTTTTTTCCTCTTAGGTGAGGGTGAAAAGAAACATGGATAGTAATTCAGATAAGGTCTTACCAAAATATAGCATGGCAGAATAAATAGACATGTTTAAACTATATTAGATCTACTGAATTTTATGCTTCCCAAAGTTCTTTTACTAAAGAAAGGATATGCTATGGTCTGTGTTTTACTGAGCTAATTACAATTTCATTTTCTATTTATTTTCATGTTCTTTTAATGACTTTTCCTTCAGAACTTATTCTAAAGTCTTGGATATTCTTAATACACATCAAAGAGTTTCTAGTTGTTTGGTTTATCTATTCACTATTCTCTGGTCAAAAAGTCTGACTTCCACTTGCAGCATTCTGTCAGAATTCTACTACTAGAAGCAACTGAGATTGAGATTGGAGGTACCATATGATATTTTTTACTGGCATAGACACTGTCTGGTTTCTTGACTTGAAGATACTTTGAACTTTTCCTTCACCTCAGACACAGTCTCTACTCTATTTGTACCCAAGCAGTAGAGATTGTTTCCCTGCAAAGCCATGAGCTTAATGTCAGTTGCACACCCTGGACATTCTGAATCGCATTTCCTTTGGATGACTTTCAACAGTACTCACTGTGAAGCAAATAAGTCACTCTCTTAACTTCTTTGGAATATATCTAGTGACCGTTTTTATATAAAACTGCACCACATTTCCTCTTGTTCGTGCTTTTCTCCGAGTTAAGCACCTCACTGGTGTTCTGAGCCAGTGTTAATCATATATGAATGAAGCCTGCGTTCCCAGGAGTAATCATTTCAAAAGAGAGGGAAACACATGGTTTGTGGGAGGGCCTTCTGTTTGCCAGATTTCATCAGTTCAGAAGTCAGTGCTGAACTTTCCTCCAGTGTTTTGGAAGAGATGTTTTAAACTTGTTAATCCTTCCACGGTATTTGATTTGGTCTACTTGCAAATGCTGTTCTAGCAGTGTCTCCCTCAAGTGAGGTGAAATTGTGTTATGAGGTTTTATTCTAACAAAGAAATTTGGAATATCTTTGAACCTTGCATAAAGGGAAGTAGAAACGTCTCTTTTCAGAGAAAATGCAAAATTCACCTGGCTATAGTTATAGCTTTTTATCAGAAGTTTATGGCTTTTTATCTGGTAGCTTGGAGAGTTTTTACTTATGCCTAACTCTCCAAGGCATTTTCAGCCACAGCCCTGTTCCTGCTTAGCAGTTCTGATATCTGAGATGCTCAACCACGCTACCAGGAGTTCAGTTCCTGGTCTCTCACTACTTCCAGCTCCCAAATGATATTCCAAGTTTGTTACAGCTGTTATTCTGAATAGGATGCTTCTTCACATTAAGATGGTTGCTTCTTCATCACGCAGATTAATTTCACATAAATCTAGCCATTTGGAAACTAACCTCTATGCCATTCCATGTCTTTAGTTAAGAGAAAAATAGGCAGCTCCAGAGAATGGACCATGCCATCTATTTGAGGTGCCTGACTTAATGAAAGGATGATTCCTTCTCCAGAGCTGCCTATCAGTTTTCATCAAGTATAGGAGTAGCTTGGACACCTATCTTGGACCACATAACTGATTTCCGTAGCTGAACTTGGGTGAAATGAATTATGGTGATTTAAAAGGCTCATTTACATGTTCTGCCTGTGCAGATTCTACAGCTTTCACTTGCCTTGCACTTAGTCCCTGTAGCTCAGTTCTCATTAGCAAGTGAAGCCAACTGTTCTTTAGGTGGGATTAATTTGGGTGTAGGGTCAGCTTTAGTCTACATGTAAGTGGGCATCAACTTTTAAATAACTCTTAAGCTAGGTAACTGATATTTGCACTTTCAATAGGGAATGAATTAAAATAAGGCTTATTGAAGTACTTGCATTCAACATCTGCACATGCTTTTGCTTAACAGGAAGGTGTCCAATGATATTACTGATGAAATATTTTCAAATTTTCAAATATTTTCACATTCTCTTATTAGTAATTTATTTTACAGGCTAATATTTCCTTCTTTAAAAATAGAGACTTACAGTGTTTATCTTCTGGAACCAGCAGATAAATGGATGAACTAATAAAGCTCACATCTGTGAAACCCTGAGCAATGCTTACCAATCAGTGGTACTACACTAAAAATGGGGAAAAAAAAAAAAGGCAACCAAAAAACAGTGAGAGAGCCTTGCTGAAGGAGCTTTTATTATTTTTAGTGCTTTTGCATGGCATACCTCTAAGCATTTTCTCAGTCTGATCACCATATGGCTCCCAAACTCCTTATTTTTCTCTTTAAAAGTATTTTAAACTGAGCTATGCTATTACATCTGTATATGTCTCATTTAGGGTAACTTACACTTTTGGCTCACAACACTGAAAATATTTTCCAGCTCTCAAGGTCCAGTCTAACCTTCTTCCATTTTTAAAGCTCTAAATGAGGAGCTGCACTGCACATGTAACTGAGAGTACTGGAGCTGAACATCTTATAAGGAGAATTTCTTGCCAGATTATATGTACCTCATAGTTTAAGCAGGGCTGGCAGCAGCACAAGAGAAGCTGCTTTTTCAGAAAAACAGGTCTTCAGGTTTTCAAAAAAAAAAAACCATTTGTGTTCGGTGATTTCTTTTTAAGAGTGCTAAATTGGGAGGGAAGTGGAATTTTAGGAACCTCCTTTTTAATTTGGGTACTATAGGTGCAGTGAAATACATAAACTCAAACAATGCTTTTCATGGACCTTCCCATTCACTTTGGGTTTGCCATAGAGGAGTTACTGATAGTGAGCAAACTCGGCTTAAATAATTTCCCTTTAATTTTGAACTTGATTTTGTCCTTTGTTTGAAAATTCCAATTTAGCTGTTATCTTCACTGGGCTATCTTTCAGATCAGTTAATCTGTGCTAGGAAAATTAATTTTGTGCCAGTACTGATAATCACATGGAGCATGAAGTGACTGTTCCACTTGGACAAGAGCCTTATTGTTACTTCCAGATGCTGTCTGGGTCAATCCTGTGGGCTTCAATTGCACCGAGTTTTTTTTCCTACGGTCTGTCTAAAAAGGCTGGTGAAGTGAAGAACTGCTTCAGGCTGTCAGTCATCACTTGCCTTTTGCATTTGGTGGCATTTATTGGTGTTGACTTCTGGGTAAAAGGCATAAAGCCTTTCTGATCAAGGCTTTTCCCTGGTTAGTTAGGAGAGCCTCTGTTTTATACGGATAATGTAATGGAAATGCCCTGTATTTATATTTACCTCTAACATCCTAATTTCTTTTTGATAGATATATTCAGAAAAAAAAAAGCCTTTTACTTTTAAATGCATAGAACTTTTCAGATATTAGTAATAAACTTCAAATCAGTAGCTGTTGCTGCAAAGTCAGAACTTAATATTGAGCTATAAGGTAGAATTGTTAATATGCAACTTATAAATTATAAAAATACATTTGTTTAAAATATTCTTAATGATATGCAATTCTTCTTGCGCAGAAGTCTGATCATGAGTTTTTGAAGTGAGATTAGCTGCAGCTAAATCTGTGTTTTTGGAACTCTCACACTAATTTGAAACTGTAGTGCAAACAAATGCTTACTGATATAATTACATAATAAACAATACATACAATTAAGGCTGGCAATTTGCAAAATTACTTTGCTTATGGATAGAATTTTATACTAATAAATGTAAGATATGAAGTGCACAAATACAGCATGTTAGTTTTGCTGTGGAGTGCTGATTACTGTTAAAGTTTCAGCTGGAGTGAATATTATATGATGACTGTTTTAATCTTTCTCTATTAGCAATAAATGCAACTTGCATATAAAAAGTATAAATTGATCTCCCATTTTTTGTCTTAATGACTTGTGCTATATTTCCATCTTTGATGGAGAGGGAAAGGGAAACAAGTTTCTTTGCAGTCAGTAAAATTGTTAACTAGAGAAATCTCAGCCCTGTTATTAATTTGTACATTTTTTAGCTTTATGTTCCTAGAAGACTTAAAAATTGAAGAAGTAATAAACATGATATTCATGTTTAATCTAAACAAATATAGAACAGTACCTGCTTTAACTACACAATGTTCTTTTACCTCAGTGCCTTGCACTGTGTTTGTGTAATGCATGAAAACAGTCATGACTAATTCAGGAAATGTTCCCCTCCTCTGCATTTCTGTCCTGTGAGTGTTCCAGGTGAGCCCCAACATACAGGGGCATTTCTCAAATTCATGTTCGTTTATTGATAACATTGTAAAGCCAAATGATGATCAGTGGGTGCACGGACAGTTCTGAGCATAAAGTGCAACAATTATGAACACAGATACATTTTATGTACCATAGTTTGTAATGTGGCCTATTTTAATGTAGGAACAACTATTTATCAGTTTTCAGCAGTAGTTTAATACGGTTTTAGCAGCAGACTCAAGTCAGGTACACTGCACTTAACATTAAGTTGAAAAGCAAACTTTTTCCATCATTTTTCCTTTTGTTTTTTTTTTAAAGCTGTGAACTCACAGAATGCATGTGTTACTTCTGAATGGAAAAGAAGGCACATTTTAAGAGGATAGTTATAAAGCAACGTATTTTGTATGTTCTTTTCATGAACAAGTATCATTCCTGGCTTATTCACTTACTAATACAATGTCAGCTTTTTACAGTTATACATAGCAAATGGTTTTTAGTGTAGTATATTAAAATTTTGGTGAGATTAACCAAACAACTTTTTTTTTTTTTTTTTTTTTACCCAAGGGAGCTACTATTAAAAGGGATGAACAAACTGGTGCAATTGTGGTGGCCAGGATAATGCGTGGAGGAGCTGCAGATAGAAGTGGTAAGGTGTTGCTGCTCATCTGAATAAGATGAGATAAAATGGCATGTTTGGTAGAAATTAAATACATCAATTAAATACTATCAGAAACAGAAGTATTTTGGCTCTGGACACTTTTGCAAAATGATATTTTAATACTGGTATTAGTGCTGATTTTTTCCCCAGTTCAGTTGCAATGAGGTGTCTTTGAGTTAGCAGATACAGATACAGTGGGATTTTTAAGATATATCATGTTTTGTTCCAGTTGAAGACATCCACTTAGAAATCATAGAATATGCTGAGTTGGAAGGGACCCATCAGGGTCACCGAATCCAACTCTTGTCACTGTGCCAGACACCCCAAGAATCACACTGTGATGGGATATGCCAAGGTTACAACCTGCTGATGGAAAAACTCAGGGTGCTGGCATTATTTTATATTAGAACATCCACTTGGAGTTTCAGCTGGTAGTTCTCAAAATAACAGCACATCCTTGACTTCCATTGTTTAGTTTGGGATGATCGGGGTCTGCAAGAAGTCCTGAACTATACACTTAAGTGCCTCTTTCCCTGAAGAGAATCTAGGACAGCTGTGTTTTACTCTTAAATGGGGTAGTGGAGTAAATCTAGATAGATAGATAGATAGATAGATAGATAGATAGATAGATAGATAGATAGATAGATAAATTAGCAAGCATTTGTGCCACAATTTGTGCCACTCACAGCTAAGTGATCTTTGCAGTACTTGCAGCTGTGTAGCAGTAAGAAAGTAGAATGAGAAGAAAAAGAATTGGCACAGACATTTTTGAAGCTTCTGCATAAAAGTCCAGAAAAGTTGTAGAAAAATGGTACTAATTTTTAGGAGAAAGACAGGGAGGTGAGTAAACCAACCATCTCCAACTTACCTGGGAGGACAGTAGCTGTTGTTATATTTACCATATATTCCTCCTTTTAAGTAAGAGCTTAAAGTGTGTGAACAAGGGAGAAGCAAACTGAATGTTAATGGCAGGTTTTGTATAATACATAGCTACAGTTTCACAACTCCTCTTTTTCTTCTGTAGGTCTTATTCATGTTGGTGATGAACTGAGGGAAGTCAATGGTATTCCTGTAGATGATAAAAAACCTGAAGAAATAATACACATTCTGGTAAATACCAAACATTTTAAAATTAATTTAGGAGAGTGAAGAAAAAGTAATTAGACTTTTGATTTCTACTTTATTTCTTAGGAAAAAAAGCATATTCTAATATAATGTCTTTTCTTCCAGTGCCATCATTAACAAACCTTCTCCTGAAGAGTGATTTCCTACTCATTACATATATATGCAATTATGGATTACTTGTGAAGAGTTAAATTCAGTAATATGGCTATAAATATGCTGCAGAATGTTGCAGACTTCAGTGTATAATCTACAGTTTTTAAGGCCCACCATGATCTGTTGAATTCAAACTCCGTGTGACAGTTAATTCCTAATACATATACTAGATAGACTATATAACTGGTTTATTGAGGTTTTATTTGTCATTTATTTGCATTATATAGCTATATATTATTTTGTTTGTGCTCCTCTGATCTGCACAGTCTCTAAAGTGGGGCTCATTACTGACTTAGGAAACACTAATGCAAATTAAGTAATTTAGACTTTTTCAGAAATATTTAATATTTTTACAAAAAGAAACTAATGAGGGTCGTGACAACTCTTTTATTCATGCTGTAGGCATTTCTGCATACATAAATAGCTTACTTTCTTGCTGAATGGAGTAAGTGTCTCACAGTTTCAGTTCAGTAAGCTAGATGATTCATTTCAAGTGTTAGCCTGCTGATATTCATACTTATTATATGATTTCGTGTTCGCTACACAACCATATTTTCCTGCAAAAATTAATATTTAAAAACGTCTAGAAACACAGTACCTCGAGAAAAGGTGTGAACAATTTCCCCATTTACCTCTTTGAGGTACAGTAAAAAACATCAAAAGCTAGTTAGAGCTTGTTTCAAAAGTAACAAAATTATTGATTCCAGTCCTGCGGCGGGTAGAATAAGAACTTGGCCGCTGCTTGTCCAGCAGTGAGCTCTGGGAGCGCAGACATGCCGGCAGAAGTTATGTCTCGCTTGGTAGTGGACAGGCCTGTTTCCATTTTGCTGAAATCGTTGGCTGTCTCTTGCACTCGGCGAGTTTTATGAAACTTGTCGGCTGCATGCAATAGTAGCAGAGGCTCCAACTGATTAGCACTTCCTTCAATAGCAAAGTGTCACTGAGGCAGTGGGAATATATTGTGGTTAATAAGTAACATGCAGCCAGACACACTTTAAGTGGGATATAGGAAAGATGAATGGATGAGGTGGTTGATGATGGCTAACTTGTTTTAAGATTTATAGTGGAGGGCTTTTTTTCCATTTAGTACACGTAATATATTCAAATATGTTTTTCTTTTCTAGTTTCTTAAAGTTGCCAAGCGAATAAATCCCCCCCAATAGCTCTCTATGATAAATATGGCACAAGCCTGTTTGAATTTTTCTATCTTTTTTTATTTTGAAAAATGAAATGTTAGTTCAATTTTTCCAGGGATGTCCAAACTATGCCAGGAGTCCAGCACTTGCTTCTAATATGCATACATTTTAGCTGTAGCATTTTCCCCTGCCTTCAGTGCAGAACTGGGACCTCTGAACCATGCAGGCCTCAGTTTTTAACAGTCCATCTCTACCCACCAATGAAGCAAATAAAGCCAAGCATTTCAAGTGCTTTTGTGAGGCAGAGTTTGGTGTAGTGAAGTTGTCAAACTCTGTGGATCATGCTTGGGAGAGGATTGATTCATTATATTTGAGTATTTTTAAATTCACTTGAATTTCTTTATCTTTTAAGTTTTCTTTTAAATTCTCAGTGCATTTTCTTTTCAAATGTTCACCAGGCTCAGTCTCAAGGAGCAATTACATTTAAAATTATACCCAGTGTGAAGGAAGAAATGCCAGTGAAGGAAGGCAAGGTAAGCAAAACTATTTCAGTAACTGTTAGGCTGAGGATATGTATTGTTTGCTTGGATGACGGAAGCAAGAATGGGATTTATGCCTCTGGACTCAATTTTCATTGTGTGACAATGTGTAGCACTGTACAATTCATTAGGCAAAAGCTGAATTTATGAGTGGGTGTAACATGGTTCTTAAGCCCAAGCCTTACAACTGTGTAGTTGACATGGGTAATCCTCCATCTTCTGCGGGGACCTGGCTTGCTCCCAAGTACTTCTTTCCTTCCATCATCCACTAGGCAGAAGACACTGGATAGCATCTTGGTTCCAAAGTACCTTCTCTTGTGTTCCTCACGTGGGCACACTCTGCACCTGCAAAGTCCTGCTTGCCTTAGAGCCTTTACTCCATTGAGGCGGTTGCAGAAGCAATTAATTGAATGTTCTCTGTATGAACTTCCAATGTTAGACATCCATAAGGATGATTTACAGCAGTAAATGTTTACATGGTTTTAGTTTAATGGTTTTGAACAGTAGAAACAGAAAAGGGAGATATCTTTGGATTCCATTTAATATTTTGATTCTAAAGATAAAACATGGTTTGTTTCAGATGTTTATCAGAGCCCTATTTGACTATGATCCTAATGAGGATAAAGCAATTCCTTGTAAAGAAGCTGGACTTGCTTTCAGAAAAGGAGATATCCTTCAGATCATGAGCCAGGATGATGCAACCTGGTGGCAGGCCAAACATGAAGGTGATGCCAATCCCAGAGCAGGCTTGATTCCTTCAAAGCATTTCCAGGAGAGGTGAGCTACTGAGAACCATAATTTCATTACTTTTTTTGAGAAGGGACTGATTTGCTAGGTTGTTAGCTTAGCATAACTGGCATGTGTAATGCTCATAGATTACATGGGTATGATAAACGTGCATTTGCAGCAAGACAACTGAACTTGGAAACATGCTGAAATACTTTGGATTTCCTTATTTCTCTGGCTAGAGTTAATAATGACAAAAACTGATAGGATAACACCGATCCAGATTGAAAGAAAAACCATATGGAAAATAGCACATCAGTATCTGTATTCAAACTGATGTGCTATGCAGGAATAAGAACTGCAGCAGGTTTTGGAGAGCTTACAAAAATTTGGAGCTGAAGATTTAATTTTTTTAGATTGTGAATAGATTGCATGGTTTTAAGTTAATTTCATATAAAATCTTCTGGATATTTTGCAGTAGTCTCATGATGTTAAGTGTTTATAAATCCCAAACTTACAGTGAAAACTGAGGAATTTGTGTCTTTCCCCCACCACCTCCCATTTTATAGGAGATTTGCACTAAGAAGACCAGAAGTGCAGATTCAGCCACTGAAAATTTCCAACAGAAAATCATGTAAGTCTGTGAACCTGGAATAGATGTAATACTCCAGATATCTAACCTTAAAAAGTATCAGTTTGTTTCAGCCTTGTGACTACAGGATACATTTTTCCTGGGCACAATAGCATCTTGATCACATTGTATCAGTAGGAAAATAAATACAAATGCTGAAATTAAAATCTTTAAAAGCAGCTAACAACTTTTCCCCAGCCCTCTGACTTGGTTTTGAAGCTCTGAGCCCAATTAATATTTTGATATATAGTATTTCAAAGGTTGAAGAGTGTTCTTTTCCTGTTGAAATAGTACATAATTGGCTCAACAGTATATATGTTTTGGACTGCATCAATACATTTATATTGAGAGTAAGATAAAAGATCTGATAGTCTCTTCTTCTCTCCCCCATGTAGTTGCTGATTTTTTGTGTCTGTGAAGCAGCAGAATTTTTAAAAGTCAAGGACATTCAGTTCATTGATATGCATTCACAGAATCAGTTCTTACTGGTTTTTAAACAAATTAATTCTTAATAATCTCTGCTTTTAGATACAGTAGTTGCACAATATAAGAAAAATAAGCTCTAAGAAAGTGCATACATTGAAACAAATATTTTCTTTTGACTGGAATTTACATCAACATCTGTTTTAAGTATTATTGCATATTTTACTTGACCTGTTATTTCTTTCAGTTGTACAGACTCGTAACACAGTGAGCAATGTAAGAAACTATCACGCTTCAGTAGGATCTAAATCTTAAATACAAACATTGAAACAAAAAGTATGGATACTAATGCAAACAGTGGATGCTGGCACACTAAGTGCAAAACTAAATACTTTTAACTTTTAAAACTCCTCAACAAGGTTTCTGTTGCAATTTTCCTAACTTCTTGCTATGGCTGTTGTGTTCTGAAGCTTGACAATTACTGTTATTTTTCTAATAATCTGCATTTTCTCTCTTTTATTCCATTTCACTGTTTGATTTTGTGCCCTAATGCTACTATTAACTCCAAAGGCCTTGATTAGCTTTGTAATTACAGTAACAGACTTTATAGTTGCACTATAGCTTTTCTCATATACATAGACCTTAGAAACAAAGAGGAGCTCCTCCAGCTTGTAGTAAATCTGTTGTTTTTCTAGGTTCTAGGTCAAGTTGCTCTGCCCCAATTTTGGAAAAGTGTCTGATCCCAGGGTATAGCTATTTCTCTCTGCCCACTGTTCTTGAATCTGGATAATATCCTCAACAAGAGCCTTCAATTAAGGTGGCACTGGTGCTTTTGAAGAGGTAAATCAGCTCCTGCAGCAACACTGCATGAATTCTTTTGTAATGGACTGCATCTTTCTAGTGACCTTCAAGTGAAAGGTTTTACAAGATGCATCTCACCCTTCCAAATAGGCAGCCTGAACTTGATTGGGAATTGCCAAAATTACAACCCAAAGAAGACTCACAGTACGATGTCTACTGTTGTCTCTGCTGATTCCACTGACTTTGCCTTAACAGGCTTAAGTGGGGGAGAAGAGTTTTTCTCTTCCTCCCCTTTCCTTTAAAACATGACAGAATATTAGGGTCAAGCAGTATGCCTATTATTGCTCTCTTTTGGAATTTCTTTGAACAAAGCAAGTTCCAGCTAAATGCCATGTAGAAATCAGTGGTGCCTCTTGAAGGAGGAAAGACTGCAGAGTAATGTAGGTTTGTCATTCTTCCTCTTCCCATTTCTTAAGACAGTCTGCTGCTACATCTGCCGGATTTCCATGGGAAGAGAGGAAGTGCTGTTCTGAGTAGAGGTTCATCCCTTTGTTCAAAGACTAAACATGTTTTTAGTGCTGGGAGGGAATTCAGATCCTTCATAGAGAAGGCATTTTAAAGATCAGAATTCAGCTCTAGAAAAGATTTTGTGACTCGGATGTTGCTCAAGTTGCTCTGAGGAAAACCTTCCACTTGCTTGGATTTTCAGGAATATTGCCCGTAAGCCGGGAAGCTCCGTGCCTTTGTGCTCTTTCTAAAGTTAGTCAGCTTTTCGATGTTACCAAGCGCAGCAGTGAAGCTGTGAGATGTGGAGGCCGTGTCTGTACTTGCAGTCACCTTGCCAAAACTGGGAGATGCTGCAAAATTGTGCATTGCTCAGCTGAACAAACAGCATTCTGCCAGTATGGCAAACATGTAAGGAAGGTAACATTGGAAAGGCCAGCTGGGTCAGATGGGGTTTTTTAGCCCTTTTCTGTAACGTGCCGTATGGCCCAGTGATTATTTCCCTGTATGCGAAGGTGGGAAATTGGTGATGCTTGATTTCATCAGATTCTTTTTTAGTCCTGTACTGCAGGCCTTCAGCTTGTATAGGGTTCTCCAGGGCTTGGAAGGGTAATTGTGTAAGGAAACATGTCTGTAGATCATCCTGAACCAGCTGTGTGTTGAGAGGCTGCTTGCTATTGCAGTTGATCCCATCCAATCAAGTGACCTGAATTTCCTTAGTAATTTGAAAGGAAAGGGCAATTCGCCAGCTGATGTTTTTATGGCTTCCAAAAGCAACAAAAACTTGTTGACTTCAACAGAGCTGCTAATAGAAGTCCCTTTCCTGACAGGACTGAGTTGCACTAGGAAGCTTTCTTGAGACATGATATTTAGCAGTGGATGTTGGCCTGCTCTGCTTAGTCAACTCATGTTCCCATGTTTTGTAACGAGGAGGAAACCTGGGCACATACCTTTATTTTTAATAGGGAGAATCAAGATAAAATATTCTATTTTCTTGGATACCCAAATAATGTGAATCAGCTCTGGTTTCTTAGGTGGGCTTCCAATGTAGTAGTGTCTTTATACTTGAAAATTAATCTAAAAATTAGTCAAAATCATATAACATATGAGAAGTGTCCTACAACTTCTTTTTATCCTCCCTTCTTAAACCAGTTCTGGAACTGGAAAGGACTGCTGCATTTGTCTAGAGAAAGACCTCTCTGAAACATAGTCAACAACTGTATTTAAAGTAACATTAACATCTGTCAGGATTTGCTTTGATAATTAAATATGTTTCAAAACCTGTAAGATTGGATTACTTTTGGGAAGCCTTCTTTTTGTTTCCTATTTTGAATTTTTTACTCTTTTCAGCATAGCAGTGCATGTTGTGTAGAGTTGTTAATCATACACATATTTGTGTATCATAAATTTGGAAGCAAAATAAAGGTGGGTTTTTTTGGTGGTGCTCATATGCATACACTTACTGAGGAAGGAGAGAATACTTTCCATAGAACTTTCACAGCAAGAGTTATTTGCACTGAAAAAACCCCAGAAATATAACCTAGTTCTAAGTTATTAAAAGGATGAGTTTATAATGGAAATGCCAAATCTTATTTTCACTTTCATAGCCAGGTCAGCTGTGTCTATCTGTAAATACACATATCTCTCCCAGCATTTAGCCCTTTTCTGGAAAGATAAAACAGAATCATTGTCACATTGTACCCATTAAAGTGAAAAACATTTAACATGTGTGTACACTGAAGGAGGGGACAGAACAGTGTACACTCCATATTGAAAGGTAAGTGAAATCACACTTTTTCATTTGCAAACGGGGAAGTTGCACAGTTTGATGGTATCTGGGAGTAAGGTTGAAGGAAACTGATAGTATAGGTGGAACCTGCACTGACAAGAGATGGTTTTACATTGAGAGGAAGATGCAGAAAAAGTAGGAATAAGAAAAAAACAAAGGAAAAAGGGATGAATTGTATTTGATAAGTTTTAAAAGCGTGAGATAAGTGGCAGTTGGATGTTCTGACCTGCTGCTAAGATTCATATGTTAATTCCCAGGCTCAGGGTTAATGCACAAATGATGGAGGGATAACAAACCTGTGAAGCATTTTCAGCATTCTTTTCCAATACTTAACAGCAATGACTTTTCAGCAAAAAGCAGCACTGTGCATTAAAACTGTGAGGAAAATTATGCTGGGGAAAAAGTTATAAGAACAAGCAAGCGTAAAAGAGAAAATGGGAAAATGCAATGAAAGTAAAGGAACAGAGATGCATGGGATTGTGTGAGTAGGACTGACCCTCGAGGTGCTGAGATGGTGGATGTGCAGTACACCTGACCAGGTGTGAGGGAGCTGTGGGACAGGAGGAGGTATGGTTGGTGTGTCTGCCTGCATGCAGTCAGCTTCTGTGCATCTGAGCTTGTGAGCCACTGCTGAATGCCAGCTCCACAGAAACCTGCTCACCTGGTAATCCTCAATAATACTTAACAGCATTCCTGCATTTAGGAAGTCACCTTAGCTTGGATGACGCAACTTTGTAGCCAGAGTTGTCTCTGTGGGTTCTCCTGTCGCTGCATGATGGCTAAGTTGGAGTGACAGGAGACTCAGTACAGGGAAAAATTCATTTGTTTAATAGCTCCCAGTTTGTTAACTTGAATACAAAGACTACTCATGCTCTGACTGTAACAGTCATTGCCAACAGGCTTGGTTATTCCTGCATGTGTAGCTTACTTTAATTTGTAGACAAAAGTGATCATCTGGATTTTTGAGAAAAAAAAATTCCTTTGAATAGCAACCAAATAACGTACTATTCTGCAGTTGTCATAAACTACAATAACTGGCCAAGGCATTATATTCCTTCAGCGTAATTTTGCTTTCACAGCGGTTACTGTGTTTATTCTTCTGTTATGTATGTGTTGTCTCTGGTATGAAAATTACTGGTAACTTTATATTTTATACTAGTGTAGCCTGTAACTTCTTTTAACTTGTGCAGTGCATACATATGTGTATATGTATATCCTTACTCTGTGTATATAGTTTAATATAAATATGCATTTGTATGTAGCATATACGACAGAGCTGTTCCGAGATGTCTTTTCCATGAAAATACGTTTGTTTTATATATTTAAGGCTAAATGTAAATACTTACTGTGGCAAAGCCGTCATCATATAGTTTTTCTAAGGCTTAAAACCCATTTTACTTTCAATTTTGATTTACCATATGTGATTGGCATTGTATGAGCAAGAGGAAAGACTTAACTGCAGCCAAATGGTGTTCATTCAAACAAGATGTAACCCAGTTTATCCATAGTTGAGTGTCTTGTGAATTGAAGATTGTGTTCTGCCAACAAAAGAATTTAAACAGGCTAAAAGAATAAATGCTTTGTACCACTCGTATTTGAAGACCAAACATTTAGGATAAATGTATAGTAGGACTCTTTTGCTTGTTATAATTGCTGCACAATCTTAACTCTGCCTTTCTTCTCAGTATTTTTATGTGTTCACATTTGAAACTTGATTGCCCACCTGCAGGTAGTTACGAGTGAAAACAAAAAATAAACCAGACCTGAAGAGTTAAATTAGCACATTAACTTTTTTGTTCAGAAAGTCTCCTGTCCTTACAAATATTGACTTCCTGCTATGACAGAGAAATTGAGGATACCTGAAGCTGGATGACATTTGAGTCAAGGTCACATGAGACAGAAGTGGAAATGGATCTCATAAACTCTTGCTCTGTCCTTCACTGCGAGATTATCCTTCTTCATTTGCAAAATTGTCTTCGTAGAGATACTGTTATCTGATGGTTTTATGAGAGGATTAAATTAGATCTTAAATTTCCTATAGCATGAACATACATGTATTGTTCAATCTACAAATCTCTTTAAGATAAAAACCTGCAAAACAGTATAAATGTTGACTGCTATGTGGGGCTGTTCATCACTAAATAATCATGAGTGTTTATTCACTGTAATGCAGATCATTCTACATCACAGTCTTTTGCTTACTAAAGTGAAGTATAATTTAAGGGATAATGTAACGTTTTTGATAAGAAACTAGAATAGAGCTGCTGGATCTAATTTTAGACTTAGAAACATTTAAATAAAATTCTTTGATGGAAATTTTGTTGAAAGAAAGTCAACAAAAGCTAAAACTCTTAATCTGGTGCTGGACTGTTCCAAGGAGTTGAGAATGTTCCTGGAAATGGCCCTGGTTCTGAGCTTCATAAGCAGTATAATTTAGGGGAGGCCCCCAAAACCAAATCTTGATTATATTTCAGTTAAAATACATACCAAAACAAAAAATTGTGTGTGATACTGGTTTTCATTGTTATAGTTTAGCATATTGGCTATGCTGAAACCTTTCTAAAATGAATAAAAACACCTACTTCCTAAGCTTCCATTGCACTTGTGTTTCCTATTTCTTTTTTCCCATTTATGTCTTGTTACAGCTTTGTTGTTGTTTCATAAACCTGTTCCATGACTATTTTCTTTGGAGCTTCCTCTCCCTTCTTACCACAATACATTTAATTGACTGTATTTCTTCTCTTCTCAGTGTTTTATTTGCTCCATGTTGCCTTATGTGTTGAGGTTTTTTCACTTTGTCATTGCTTTTGTTTTCCTACTTCCCATCAGATTTCCTCTTCTTTGGTCTTCAAGCTGGGAGATACATGCTGATGACTGTTCATAGCTGCATTAAGCTATGAGAACCCACTGCTTTCCAACATCTTTTCATTACAGACTGTTATTGTCAGCCTTGAGAGTAGCCCAAGAAAGCCAAGAGCACTATTAAGAAGGAAGATTTTTAACAAAATACAAAAAGTTCAGAACTCCTTCACTTTATCTCAACATTAAACCTCAGCTTGTAGACATTTTGGCTTCTGCTCTCTCTGGTCAGCTGGCTCCCTTTGGAATCCTAACGTTCCCTTATGGATAAGAGCATTCCCTTTCCCAGCAGGGGCCAGCTCAGGAGCCTGAGTTCCCTTCAGCTGTTCTGAGCTCTGCTGCTGTAACTCCACCATCCAGCACACCTGCAGTGGTCAGGGTTGAGTGAGTGTATACCTGTACAGACCTCTGTACACGTGTATATCTGTACATATGGATCTATTTTTCTTCTGGTCCAGTTTTTTGTGTTCAATTCAGGAGACTTTTAAAATCTGTTTATGTGAACTGGTTTTGAGTATTAGCGACTTGTTTTCAGGAGATAAGTTACAATCTATTGAAAGTCATGGAAATGGAAATACAGAAAAACTTGAACATATCAGGGTACATAAGAGGTCTCTCAGCACAGAGAGAGAGAAGGGAGTAGTACTAGAAAGCCAGCCTGCCACCCTAGATCCAGATTTAGGGCATCTGTCAAGAGCAGGGAGCTTTTAAGTCAAGAGAGGAAAATGAATCCAACACTTTCATTCTCAAGTCACAAAGCTGTTGTCACTCTTTTAATGCACTAGATGTGGTCAACCAAGCAGTGTTCACCTCAGAGGACTTCCCAGCCTACTGAAATCATATGGTCACCTTGAGCATAAAAACAAACTTTAAATAAGATTCAACAAAGTCTTCCAAAATACCATTTTACAATGTAACTCCTCAAGAAAAAAGGTACCAAGAAATGACTCTACAAAACAGTGTTTTTCCCATGGCTGAAGAGACTCTTTTATCCATTTCATGACATGAAATGAGAAGACCTCTTCCATATCGTCATTCTGAGGAAAGACAAGCTTTGGAAAGTCTTCAAAATATTTACATTTGAGGCATATTTATCCAGATTCTAAAGGAAATTTGAATGACATGTAGATTGTAAAATCTCTGTATAAATCTGGACCTTAGTATATACTATATTTGTGAACAAAAAAATTCATTATATTTATCTTGCTTTTCTGTAAAACCCCAAAGATGTACTACTACATCTACTCTCCATATCAGCAGATAAGTAAGCAGAAAGACTTAAGTAGATCTATTATATTAGGATATTGTCAGAGAAAAAAATTACAAGAGTATGTAAATTCTTTCAGCATGTTTCCAGCTACAATTGTAGATTTTCAAAATAAAATTAAAAAAAAAAAGCCAAAACCAAAAAACCTCTCCGAAATCCATCTCCAAGAGCAGTACCAGCTGTCACTGTAAGTGCAGAAAAATACTGAGGTCACGTCCATGGTAGTGATTCTTAGAAATTCTAGGCTAAGACTGATTAATCAGAATTAACAAACTTTGCATTTAATACCAAGAGATCTACCATGACAACTGGGTAAGGTCATTGCTACCAAAGGAATAGTGGAAGAATCTCATATAGGAAATTTAAAGTGCACATAGTATTTCAATGCCTTTTTAGGTTCTTTTCTAACTGAGTGTAGTTAAACATGTAAGTTAAACTCAGTACTGGTATGTTGGTATATGCCTCAATATAATAGGTGCTGTCAAGAGGATTTGAGAGTAGCTTACATAGCTGAATTTTTTCCTATTTATGAAGTATTAAACAATAATACTTTGTTTTTTTGGCTGTTCTAAGATGAGGAAGCGGTTGAGTGTGGTAGGTGCATTTTTCTTCTTCGATTTAACTTTTCTTTCTTAAGTTATATTTTCACTCCATTTAATGATTTCCTTTCCTATTTTTCCTTTGTGCTTCTCAGAGGAAATTGAAGGTACATGTACAAAAGTTTCCCTGCATAGCCCAATAATTTTATTTAGAGAACATATGTTTAGAATTAAATTGAATATAGTCCAGTGTTTCTAAGAGATGTTATACATATAATGCTTTTATATTGCCACCAAGTACATTGAATCATCTTTTTAAGTAGATAAAAATATCAGAATATTCCTGGTTGCTTCATGTAATAATCAGTAATTTGAACTATTGTTTAAACTGCTTTCTCTCTCTTGAACTTCTGCAAGATATGCATAGAAAAATAGTATGATTAAATAATATTAGCAACACTTGGGTGGGCTGGGATGAAAAGAGGTGGTTCTGATTTAATTACGTGGCCATTGAGAGGTCTTGCATTTCTAATTAATACTGACAAACTGTTTCTCTGAGATGGTAGAAAGCTCGTCTATGTGGTATCATCGTTACTGTCTTCCCTAGGAGTGTAGCTGGTTACTGTTGTGCTTGCAGCATATGTTAAAGTAATAGCAGCTGATCTCTTTTTTTTTTTTTTTTACTTAAGAGGCTTTTGTTTATAAAGGCATTAGAAATTGTAGCTCATATTTTTGATCAAAGGGCCTCTGGCATGTAAAAATATACATTATAGCTATTTTATATCAAATGAGAGGATGTGTTTTTGATCAAAAACCTTTCTGTCTAATCCAGTGAGCCAAAACTTAAAGCTAAAGTCTGATAATGTATAATTTACAAAAAAGCTTGATTTACATCAGATCGTTTTGCTTTCTTTCAAGTGGCATATTTTCTATTAACTGATAAAATGTGAATAATACAGTGTTAGAATCCTTTTTAGAATGTTTGTTGTCATCACAACTTTTACTTGAGAAGGTAAAAAGATCAGTGTGCATGCTGCAAAATCCAAGAATATTTCCAGCTGAAATATAAAACAATAAATATTGTTTTATGTTTTTAAGAAAATGGCTTATTGAAGGCTTTTTAATGCTATGCTTTGTACAGTTGTCATTTTTAAAGTAATTTCTTCTGTATTTTTTGCTGGGCTTCTAACTATTCTGCTTTATTTCTTGGCTCTTATTCTGTATGCTTTTACCCTTCGTCCAGAAGATGCTGAATGTGCTGGTCACAACAGTGGATCCTATCTAGGTGAGCAGTTGGTTACAAAAGACAATTTTGTTCCTTTCTTTCAGCTTCTTTTCCCTGGAACTACTGTGTCCACTTTGCTTTAGGGGGTAATCTGCATACAAAGGTCCTTACTCTGCATGAAAAATGCATGAATATTAAGGTTTTAAACATGGCTCATTGGATTTGACATAAAGGGTTTATGTAGTGTATGCCTTTATCTGGTTAAACATAGGATACTAAAATACTGGTTTGATTTTAAAGTCAAAATAAATATATAAATTTGGGGAAAATATTTACTCTTAAAGTACCTCAAGCAAGCAATGTGTTTAATAAAACAAAAAGGTTACTGTATCATGAAAAGTCTGAGTTATTCTTAAAAGATTCTTTCAAGGTTTTATTCAAGTTTTGCTTACACATTTTTTCTTTGTACATGTATATCTAACCATTTTGGGAGGATTCAGTGAGACTACAGAGCAATTTGCAGGCATCAGTTCATTTTCCACATTACAAAATACAATGTCATAATAACTCAATAGCTTAAATTTAGTTTTAAAACTGAGCTCTATGTATCATTGCGGGGAGCAGGGAAGAGGAAGGGAACAAGTCCATTGGCTTCAGCTTCAAGATTCCAAATTTCAAACAACAGTAACATTTAAAAAGGTGAATGTTCCATGATATGTTTCAGCTTTTTAATTTGTGCCATTTTAAAAGCTATGTAAAAATATTTTAGTTGAAACTGTCCAGAATTCCTGCCAGCTGAAGGCTGGCTGGAGCAGATTTTGTGGCAAACAGCCCTTTTCCCAAGACTTTCATCCTCCTACTACAAGAGGAGTGGGAAGAAACTTGTCAGAGTACTTTAGTACATCCAAGCCACTGGGCTCACTGAGACAGCCTAGACCAGAAGTGTAAATTAGAGATGGTTTTCATATTGCACTTCAGTGGTTTTAAATGTGGTATATAAAAAAACATCAGGCACATACAAACCATATCATTGAAAGAACTTTAACCTTTCCACAAAACCTGTGTGGTATAATTTCATCACATGTTTGTGGAACTCATGGTTATCTCATCAGGCTGAAAATAAACTTCTTACCTTTGTTAATTAATCAACTAAATTAATGTTGAATTGTAATTCTATTGAGATATTGAGTTTGTTTGGAAAATGATACTTTGAATGTGATTGCAAATGAATTACATTTTCCTTATCAAATCATTTCTTTGAAACAAGAAAGACATCTCCCCGTCTTTTCTTCCTGTATGCAAATACAGATTTCATGAATTCTTAGGATAAGACTATACATGAGTTTGCAATCAGATCTTAGTGGGCTGCTGCTTTATTTGAGAATGAAGGTATCAAAACAGAATCCATCTTTTCATGGTGCTCTAGCCTTTTTCAGTGAAACATTTTGGTCTACTCTTACCAAAAAGACCTAGTCATCTAGGAAGGAGGTGTCTTGAGGAAGAAGCTACTATTGTCCTACATGCAAACAACAAAAAATCAAGATGGGGTGTAGTTCACTTAGGCAAAACTTTACAGAAAGTATTGGAGAATTGCTGTACAGTTCTGGCAGTGATTCCTCTCTTGAGAGCTTTCCTATCGTGATGTGCTGCCATCAGTACAGGGATGGTACCTTCAGCCTTCTCATGCTGAGGATGTGCTGTTGGAAGTGAGATGTCGGAGAGTTAGAAGACATGAAAACTAATGTTATGACCAGTTTTGGGGTAAGGACACAAATATATTCACTGGTTGTGAAAAAGTAGTTATTTAGTTTAGAAATCAGAGATTCCTTGGAGCTCTTCACTAAGAATTGTTCATTAAAAATTATTGTATCTTCAGATCAGGCAGGTAGGCTTTTGAGAGCTGATGTTACCATTCTTTTCCATATGGTAACAGGACACAGTGATTTGTAATTCAAACTGTCTCATGCACTCCATTGTCATCTTAATTCACAAATCATTAGGAGCCCAATCCTATCCAGACATATTTAGAGTTACTTTTCTCTTAAATAATTTTTCGGTTGTATTTTCTTAAAGAACAAACTGCTGTGGAATAACTTTCTGGGCTGGACAAATTCAACTGCTGGAAGTGCAATAATATGAAAAAACTTGCTAATCAGCTGCAGAGAGGACATAGAACTCTTACTTATGTGCCGTGCAAGGTTTAAAACTTGGATAGTCTATAAGGTAAAGGCGTCCTAGGCAAAGACACTTGTCAAACTTTCTGTTAGGTAACAGGAGCCAATACCATATCTAACTGCTGCAGTCCATCTTCCTGCTTAGGAAGGCCTCTTTCTTTTCCACTAATCTGAGAATATATTCCTTCAATCCCAAGGGTAGTGGAGGCCTTCAAAGATATATTTTTCCCCTGCCTGTTGCTTTTTGGGAGAGTGGAAAAACAAACACGATTCTTGAAAACAACTTACTGGGAATGTCCACCTGAATGTTTCTGAATGTGTATGCTCTTGAAACATGATAGGCACTTACAGCACTCCTGGATTACTAAGAAACTAACAATTTCTAGGCAAATCTCATCATTATTACAACATAAAGCCTTGATTAAACATACTGCACTGAAAACAAAACCTTAAACAGTGTCGCTGAAGGGCTTGAATCAGAACCACAAGTTCAGGGTGTTTTAGTGACATCTGAGAAACTGTCTATTTGTTGTAACCAGTTACAAGAGCAAGGTAAATTGAATTACTGATGAGGGAGTTGACCTTGGATGGTTAGTGTGAGGTAAGCTAAGTATGGTAAATCATTCATATCTCAAAATTCTAAAATCAGTAGCTTCCTAAAAGCCAGAATAACTGAGTCATGTTTCATGCTGCTCTTGATAGTATGTAATCAAATCAAGTGAGCTGCAATAATTCTAATATCAATTAATGAATTTTCAGTTGATCTTGTGGCTCGTTAGGGGTTCAGGGCTCTGTATATAGATATATATAGGTAGATATATAGATATAGAGATATATAGACATAGATATAGAGATAGAGATAGAGATAGATATAGATAGAGATAGATATAGATATAGATAGAGATAGAGATAGATGACTCTGTCATTTCAGTCTGTGAACCAGGTTATTCTGTGAAGATAGGACCTTCTCAGCAAGCGTGTGTGCTTTAGGCACATATGAGGTGGTCATGAAGACTAAAAGAGACAATGTTCAGAAAACAAAATGTCTTTACCATTTGGAGTCCAGATCTGTTATGTCCGAGGTTATGCTGCTTTGAATTTGAACCCTCTCCTCTAAAGGGACTAGGATAAATTTAATGATTTTTCACCAAATTCTAATATTTAAGTCACAGTATAGTATCGTATGTTTCTGCTGTAATTTCCTGAGGAATTGCTGGGGAGAATGTTAGGAGTTTGTCTTTGCCAAGCTTAAATTCTAGTTACATTACTTGAACCTTTATGAACATACAGTAAATATAGATGAATATCATCTGTTTACTATTCTCAATTTCGCCTTAAAACTCCAGACATAATCTAAATTTTTATTAACCCTGTCTAAATGTGCAAGCTGGGAATCAGTCCAGAAGCAAACAGAGTAAGAAGTCTGCTCTGTGTTTGTGCAGTTCCTGTGTAACAATAGAAATACTCAGTATACGAGCCAGTATAAAAAAATCCCAATATTTTGGGGGAAAAAAAAATCCAGAAATATCTAGTAAAAATACTGTGTTCATACAAACCTAGATAATGACCATTGTACCAAACTTACATTTGTAAGTAATATGAATACAAAAGGTGCTCATAAATGCATTTACAATTAAATAGCATTTGTTTGCTCTAAATTATGTAAGATTAAATTCAGTGAAGAATAGATGTAATTTGAACATGTACTGAAGCACTTTAATGAATGAAAATTAACAAAAGCATGTGTGCTTTATAGCATTCTGGAGCTTTACTTGTGAATTTATGAACTATAGGTGAATTTATATTATATTATTTCCTGTTAGTGTAATTTCTCTGATTTTGAGAAATTACCTTTCTACTTTGATGAATATATTTGGATTTAAATTTGCACAACATAGTTGCAATCTACTTCTTCAGAATTATGTAATTAAATATAAATAACTACTGTGTTTTGCATCAGAATTGTTTTAAAATACTGTAAGGGAAACAGGTTCACACATTGCCTGTTTTCAGTTTGGTTTTCCATGTGAGGCCCAAGTGGATTTCTCCATGTAAGTGTAAGGATGTTGTTTTAAGATGACCAAATGTATGCTGTTAGTGGTTAAAAGAATAATCACACTTTTCTGCTAGAGTTTTTTTATTTCCTTCTTAGAGATCTACATGGTTTCTCTTGGATTGTTGTTGGCCCTTAATTAAGTTTATTAGCAATGATTTTTGATTTTTATTTTATGTTGAGAAGTGTTACAAGTTTTGAAGAGTAGTTTGAGAACATTTGTTCTTAATATTTTCCTTCCAGAGGCTGCTCTTATTTCACCAAATCTGTTACATTCCAGCAGTAGTTTAGGGCTTTGCATGTTCAGTAAGGTTCTAGTCATGTAGCTGTAACCAGTGAGCTGGTGTGAGCTTCTCAATGTCCAGAATACTCTGTCGCTTTAGTGACAGAATTTTCCCCTTTTATTTTATAGTCTGCATACTTGGCAGCTAAGGTTAATCTCTGCTGATATCCATATTCCTCAGACAGTGTAGCCTGCAGCTCCTTCCATATTCGTCAATGCTTATATTATCAAATGTTCCGGGCAAGCAATGCTTTTTCCTTTTGTTCTCTATAGAAAGTTACTTTTAAGATAAATCATTTTATAGAAATATTATTTTTAGTATTGCATATCAGTATTGGTGTTGGTTTCCTGTAGTAATTTTCACTATATTTTTAATGATGCTCTGTTGTTCATTTAAATATATGAAGTTTATTTTTCATCTTTTCTGAACTGTAAAATATGCAAACATTATCAGAATATTTTTTGCCTTTTCATAAATGCTTTTATTCTTGCAAATACAATATTGTTTCAGTTCAACTTAATATTTTTGTGCCGTCATAGTTGCCCAACATAGAATGCAATTATAAATGCAGACATTCAGTAGAAAATATTTATTAACAGTTCTTTACAAAATAGCTTCTGAAGGTCACAGTAAAGTTAAGCCACATATGAGAGGACATATAATGGCAGCTGTGAGAGAGGAAGAATCATGTTTCCAGGAATGCTGCAGCAGTGTCATAAAAGTGTTGGATGTATTTGAAACAGTCTCACCCTTTCTCTCCAAATTGTACATTTTCCTTGTTTTTGAATGCTCCTTAAAAGCAAGCTTTCTTGGGTCTCTATATGGGGCTGATTAGATGGGCTTTGAGGAACAGTTAAAAACAACTTTCAAATTGGCAATAGTCATAAAGTGGTGAAACAATCAGCATATCACAGGTTTTTAATAGTCAATAGTTTTACAGAGCATCTTCACCAGCACCCTACAGAGAAGTCATCCGTACTGGACATCTGCTTTTTTATCTCTGTCTCACGTTTGTTCTTTTTAATTAATATAATAGCTCTTCTGTAATGTCGAAGTCCTAGTTGAACTTGTTGTTGAACCTTCTTAATATACAGGACAATATTACTATTTTCATTAGAACAATAAGTTCAGTCACTGAAATATCAAATGTTTTATTCAAGGAAGCCCATGTTATCCACAGGAATAATGTCACCTGAGTCTTTGTGATGCTTTCTCTGCAGCCTGTAAAAGTGACAAGGGAAAGATCAGCCTGAAGACAGCACTGAAAGATTTTCTCCTTTCTGAAGGAATGAAAGGAATGAAAATTCTTAAATAACTGACCACCTGGCAGTTTGGTGATGAAATCTGAATAAATTGGATGGAGAAAAGAGGAACAAGTTACAAATGGCCTTACTAAAACCTAACAGTGGGGACTGAATTGATATGAAAATTTTGCAGAAAAAATATTTTTGCTAAAGATTGCAAAGTTCAACATGTAAGCAGAGGTTGAGAAGCTGTTGGTAATGGCATTTGAGAAAGCTGCTCAGGGGCACAGAACTCTTGGTATTTGTAAGGCCGACACCAAACTGTAATGGAGACCATTGATTTATCTTCATTTGATCTTACTTTTTACCTTTTCCAGATATGCGGATTCTGGGTTTTGTGACAAAGCTCTTTATTTTGTTAGCCATTTAGCAGTCAATGGTGAGGAGTTATTCTGTATTTTTCTCTTTTTTTTTTTTTTTTGTTTCTCCATAAAGTGATTATATACTTCATAGAAAAGGAGGGGGGAAAACCACAGCAAAAAACCTAGAATATTTTTTTTTTTTTTTTAATCTGGAGCATTTTAGATGAGGCCTCGGGAAACTTATAACTCACTTCATGTGTCTGTATTGCAAAAGTTACTTTTAATCTTTCTTTATATAACTGTCTATGAAGTTAGGTATAGTAATGAGCAAGAGAACATCCTTGTGTTATGATGGACTTCACTCTAGGGCAGGCAAGATCTCCCAGGCCCTACTATGGGTGTGTAAGCTCTCCAACAGGGCATTTCTAAATCTGACTACAGTTACTTCAGTGTTTGTGTTCTTTGAATAATAAAATAACGTAACTCATTTTATTTCATTACATTTTTATGTCTCATATTTTAATCCCTTTTCTATGCCAGCCCATCTCCTACTTAGTCTAGACCACACCATACCTCCTAAAAATGCCATCAGCCCTTTCCATGGATGGAATTTTCATCAGTTTGCATTTTACTTATATATATTGTTATATTTTGAATATGAATGGATTGACATCAAAGAAATTTTTCTTCACTTTTTGTGTGTATGCATGTGTTGAAGATTCCGTAGGTATAGGGGCTCACATCAATTAAATAACTTGGTTAACATCCTCTGTGACCCAGGTCCTATGACAATTTATGCTGAGTGGAACTGTGTGAGAAATGATAAGCCTGTGACTAAGCCTTGTAGCATTTCTCTTCAGATCTGGTTCTAAATATTTGCAAAATTGAGTCTTTAACTTACCAGATTACTACCTTTGAAGAAGAAATCATAATATGATTACTTCTCAAACACCTAAACATAAGTGTTATTACAAGTTTGTGAAAACATGTTGCTGAAAATCTGGGGTCACCAAACACGTGTTTACTGTCTATGAAATGTTTTGGGAAACAAAACAAACTTTCTCACTATTTAAAGTATAGTTTGTGTTTTAATCCATTCCTGCCAGGTAGGGAAATCAGCTTTGCAGTCCTTTACAGTCGTTCCTCTAGTTCCTTCTAGGATAAAAATGGTGCCATAGAGATACTAGTAAAATATAATGTAATGCAATGTAAAGGATTTATTTGAAAAATCTAAGGTAATCATTAACAGAAGAGTAAGTTAGTTTTTAACATATAGTGTAAAAGATGGTGATGCCTTGTAAATGCAGATTTAATAGCAATATTAACTTTTAATTTCATAATATGAGTACTGTATTGTCTAAGATGTTCCTAGTGTTTTGGAA
Source organism: Lepidothrix coronata (assembly GCF_001604755.1). Classification (NCBI taxonomy): domain Eukaryota; kingdom Metazoa; phylum Chordata; class Aves; order Passeriformes; family Pipridae; genus Lepidothrix; species Lepidothrix coronata. The sequence goes on from NW_016690260.1 coordinate 3,648,441, forward strand.
TTTGACTAAGAGTGTTAGGGTTTACTTATAAACATATTTAGGAAATGTTTTGTGCACTTTTTTATATACTATCAGCATGGAACTAAGGACAACAGAATTGTTCAAGGAGTTAATTCTCATTAACCCTTTCAACCACCAGATGTGCTTCTATCATATATTTTATTTGATGTCTGTGTGCCATGGTGACTTAATAGACTTGCATTATGTGTAGTATGAATCTAGATTGCTTGAATTTTCTTGTGTATATATACTATTTTACAAGATACTCAAATCATCTAAATTATCTAAATACGTTTACAAATTATTGCAATTATATTTTACAGTTATGCTTTTATTGGTAATTTTAATTTTACAGTTTAAATAGGTACCCTATATAGTTTAAAAACATGGGAAATGTTATTCTAATAACCTGGCATATTAAACATATAATATATTTTTTATTCCATGCTCCAGTCCTTGAATGTTTGGAAGAGACTGTTTTCAAATGTTTTGAGAAGACTTATTTTCTTACTTTGAAAAAACCCTGTTCTTGTTGCAGCTGGTTTTAGAAGAAGCTTTCGTCTTAGCAGAAAAGATAAAAAAACAAACAAGTCTATGTATGAGTGCAAGAAGAGTGATCAGTACGATACAGCAGATATCCCAACCTATGAAGAAGTTGCAAAATATAGACGACAACCTAATGACAAATACAGACTTGTTGTTTTGGTTGGTAAGTTGTTTTCTTTATTTTTGACCTGGTAAAACAGAGGACTGACAACTGGTGCAATACTTACCACAGGGTCATTTAGATTGGAAGGGATCTCAGGAGGTCACCTGGTCCAACCTCCCACTCAACAGGATTAACACTAAATTCGGAGCAATTAGTTGGTGGCAACAACTTTGGGAACCTGCCTTCCCATCATGTCTTCTCTTGTCTTCCCACCTCACACCTCAGTAAAGAGGTGGCCTCCATCTTTTCAGAGGGTATTAGAAGGGTGCTGGTGGGTTCCCGTAAGACATCTCTTTTCCAAGCTGGACAAGCCCAATTCCCTCAGCCTGTCTTTCATGTTATGTGCTTCAGCTCCTGACCATCTTGGAGGCCCTCTGATTTCTTTGATCCAGTTTATCAACAAGGTTGTAGTGCAGGGCTCACTGTGGACAGAGTATTCCTCGTGGGATCTAACAAATGCTGAGTAAAGGGGAAGAATCATTTCCCTCTATCTGCAGACTTGGCTCTTGCTGATACAGCCCAGTCTCCTGTTGGCCTTCATTGCCACCAGTGAGTGCTGTGGATCCATGCTTAGCTTGCTGCACACCTGGACCCCCAAGTCCTTGTCATCCAGCCAGTCAGTCCCCAGCCTGTACTGCAGGACTGTGTATTTGTCCTCACCAAATTTCACAAAGTTCTGCCAGCCCATGCCTGTAGCATATCAAGGTACATCTGAATGGAAGCCCTGCCCTGGAGCAAGAAATTTGCATCACCCATCCTGGTATCGGAAACTTTGTAAGGGCCCATTCTGGCCTTGGTACAGATATGAAACACAGTATGTCTCAGGGTAGACACCCAAGGAACCCCTCTTGTAATGAGTAGTAGAGTACACACCAATAACCCCTTCCATTTGAACATGACCCACTTTTTCACTTGTCTAGTAGTCCACCTTTCTAGACAGGATGTCCCAACATGCACATAAGGATGCTTTAGGAGACTGTGCTACACCAAAGGGAGATGACATTAAAATACAGTTACCATGGTTACTAGTCTGAATGCACCAGTCAAGCTGTACTAAAACCCAAAAGAATTAGGTTGGTGTTATACTCTTAGAGATCAATCAATGTATCTATGGGGAAAAAAACCAAGATAAATACCTGAGGTATTGTTATTCTGACAATAAAAATGAAAAGAAACATAACCACTTATTGTGTTAGAATAAGTAAATAGGCCAGTAGTAAGAAAGGTGGATGCAAGGTAGACCTCTCTAGGCCAAGAAGGAATGTAAGCATCATTGCACGAGACTCAACATGTCATCCTTAGTCAGCTTTCCATGTCACTGCCATGTCTTCCTCACAGCATTTCTTATCTAATGAAAATGCATTGCTTCAGCCTCCTAAAAAGAGAGAAATTACATTATCTTAAGATTTTCAAAGGTAACAATCAGAGTACCAGTGAGTAATGTCTCATTGTTAATTGTTTCTTTGGGCAGTAGTACATAGGCTGATGCTTCATTAGTAAAGTTTCCTCCATTCTGAAAGCATCAGAGAAGAGAAGTATGACCCTCTATTCAGGACTGGTAGGAACTGTTGAGTTCCTATGTTTTTGTATTGCTCATATCCAAGGGAACATTAAATTTAGTTTTTAATAAACAATTTTGTCACTCTCCAGCACTAAAAATCAGCCACCTACTAGTGTGATCACTGTGAAATTGTGGGCTATATACAACAAGTAATAACATGGTTGAGTTGATTTTACAGTTACATCAACAGAGTGTAGTGCAAAAGTGTGATAAGTAGACTTCTTATAACAAATTGCATATGTCTGATCTAAGGAATGCTTAGAGATTCCGTTTGATTTTTGTTGTAATAAATCAAATGAAGAAAGTGTGCTTTTTCAGTAACAAAAGCAATTCAGAAATTTATTGCAGACTTCAGTAATTCTAATGTTTTTCTCTGGATATTAAGAGCAGCTTTAGTCTGGCCAATACCATAAAAATGTCTTGGGCAAAATGTGGAAAAACTAGCAGAGCTAAGCAATACAGGTATAGTAAAAGCGAACCTATTTAAAAAGCTTTCTGTGTGCCAGTAGCAGCATTCAATATAATCCATCAAATATAATTTGGATAGTAGTACCAGGAAACAAAGGGACAGATAATTAATTTATAGCTGTAATTGGTGGGGGCACTAAATGTCTGTTGTGTTATGCTAGGTCTGAATGTATAATTTACTGTTTAAAAGGGGGTTTTTAGATTTTGGTTTACCCTTTTTTAAGGGGAGCGATTTTGACAACTTTGAAACGAAAATTTTGCTTCATTTTGAATTTGTCTAGTCTAATTTGAAGAACATGAATTGCACACACAGTAATTTTTAGTGCCCTGTAGTGTGATATATGCTATACTCAGGTTCAGCTCAATGTACTAGTTTGTCAAGATTTTACCTTGTCTGTTAATGTAAGTTCATGAATAAAGCCCTGCATATCCTTGGGGCTAAAATAATACCATCTGAAGCAGTAATGATGCAGACACTTCTGCTGTGCTTTTAGTTGTTATGAATGTGATGAGTCTGCTAAAACCAAAATTGTTCAATATTATGCCACCTATTGTCTTCTTGCAGAGTGGCTTGCAGAGTCATAATTGATCTACAGCAGTAGATCAGGAGAATGGCCTACCATGGCCATGCTGCTTGCAGTGAACTAACTGGACAGTTCAGAAAGAGACCTAGAATTGCTATCTGCATTCAGCCTTCCTGGCCAAAGGCATGGGAAGGTCAGCAAGGCTCAGGAATGAATACCTAGGATGTAAGCTAGAGCCTAGCCTTGCCCAGGAGAATGCCGGTATGAACTCACTGATCCTACTTCAGAGAACAGCAGATCTCAAAGTACACTCCCACTGCTAGTTAGAATGTACTGAAGCAAAATAAGGAGGTTCTCCTTTCCTACCACATATCTCATTGAGCTGCAGTTGGACCAGCATGCACAGTCGCTGCATTATAGTGTACTAGGACTGAGCCACAGAACCTCTCTCAAGGCATATTTCCTGCAGGGTCCTTATGATCCCAGCAGTGATATTGTCACCTCACTCCCAAAATCTTCTCTGAAAGACCACTTTCTTTTTCTTTTCTTTCAAACAGACTTCTAGGAGCTCATTATGTATCTATGGGTGAAGATCAAACAGCTTTTTCAGTTTTCTTCAGACATGTCTGAGTGGTACAAAAGCTAGTGCAAGTTTTAATGATTGGTGGTTTAATTCTGAAAATGTCCCTCAATAAAGTGAGGTGGGCACTACAGTCCACTTGCAGGATTCGACCATTACTTACTTAGCTTGCATGACTCAGCATGCAACAGCAAACAATATAAGGCTTCCTTTAAAAAAGTAAACAAAGTATCTCTAAATCTGTCACCAAAGCTGTAAATATTGCTGCCTGGGGTGATTTATAGTAAACCAAAACTACACTAAAGTCATGGATCCCACATGCCTGACATTTGACTATAAGAATCTGGATTGTCCTTTTCAATCCTGCCACTTCATTCTCTTTTTGAGTTCAAATTGTGTTCAGATTCATGACTATGAGAAACTGGCATCTTTCTCTGCTACATCAAAATGAAAAGAATACTCAGAAGAGAACTCTCACTTGGGAGATGTAAAAATCCACATAATGGATGTCTTTGCTAAGCAGGAATCAGCCTCCAGTATTATGAGAAATCTGTGAAGACAGCACTGAAAAAGAAGAATCTACACCTTTCAGTAGTTCAATTTAAAGGTGATTTTTAAATGGTAATTTGGAGACAGAGCAGTAGTGAGCTTGTGGTCTGGAAACTGATTTAAGTTTCCAAAGCATCCGTTGCAGGAAGTGAAGCCTGGATTCTTTATAATAAATAGAGCTAAAAGCATATTGTTGATTTGACAGAACGTCAGCTGATTAAGTAATATTTGTGTAGATTTGATGGAAAAGATTTTTTGCTTGAAAGCAATACAGTGATATTTTTTTAAATTGAATTCCACTTGTTTTGTTCTACTTTGCTAGGATATATTAAGAGTTTTAATTACTTTTCCTATAAAAATCCATATTTGCCTTAAATAGCTGAACTACTTAAAAAGGGAATTTTTTTATAAATAATAACAAAAGTAATGCTATTATCTGCATAACACATTGATGTCCTCTGCAGACATGCACCAGTAGAGGCTGCTGTACACCATATTAAGTAAATATTTATACATACCGATAGATTAATTTACAGGAAGGTCAGAAATGGAAGGTCAGAACTGGAATTTGAAATGTAGTTGTGCATTTAACTGATGAAAACACATAGAAATTTTAAATGCAGAAACCCTAAGACTTTACAGAGAGACAGTAGTCTGGGGGTAGCAGCACAGTAGCAAGCACTAGCTTTTCATCATTATATGTTTCTGACTTCAGACAGGGTTTGATGCCATTTTTACAAATAGGCCATTTTTACAAAGATGCCATTTTTATAAATAGGCATCTGAAGGTACTGAAGTCTGTTTTCGGACTCTGACTATTAATTAGCCAATACAACACTACTTCATTGATATGTTTATTAGGTTTTGTATTTCCAGTGTCTAAAATGTCTTTGTTAAGAACCACTCCATGCATAAATGTGTCACTTTTACTAGGTGCACAAGAATTTTCTTTAAAACCACATGTAATATTCTTGCATTACTTGGGATGTGGTTCCAGTGACTCTCTGTGTTCTGCTGTTGACCTGGCTCTGTAGAAACAGAGCTAGCTGCTGCACTGTCAGAAACATAAAAGCATGCAGAGCTGAGCTCCCTTCACACAGGGCACCATGGCCCTGGCACAAAAGGGGACAGGCAGGCTGGAACCCTGCATGAAGGGCCCCTGGAGGCCCACACCAAGTGCCTGTGGAGCCTTTGAGACCTCACAAACAGAGACATCTGTCACCACTGGCAAAGAGCTACTAGTTAGGGACAACATGAAAGCCAAAAGGAAGGTCTACTCAGTAGCTTCTAGTACAGCACTACTCAAGAGGAGGTGGAGGAGACAGGTCAAAAAAATTCCATGCAGTCTTTGTTTTGTCCTGCCATCCTCTTTCCAGGAGTGGTCTCTCTTTGGCAGTTGCGTGAAGAAGGAAACATTTGCTTTGGAACAGTTCAGACAGCAGGCAGGAGACAAGCACAGTTTAAAAGAAAATCAACAACAAAGAAAGAAACCCAAACATCCCAAACGGGTTGTGACCTGGCAAGTGCTCTCCTTCCTTCCTCTCCCTGTGAAATGCCACCTTCATACAATCAAAAGGTGGATGGTGACAGCTACAGCCAGCCAGGAGTCAGGCAGTGTTCCTGCCTGCAGCAGAGGCTGGAAGGAGCAGTGCTTCCAGGGCACGAGGAGAAGTTGGAAGCATTTGTCCCCAGGGGCATCTGGTGCAGGTAGGCAAGGAATGCAGCAGCTGGGGGGGGTGAGGCCATGCTGACACACAGATTGCAAAGGCTTTGGGGGCACTTTGCACATGCCAGCCAGGGTCCTCTAGTCTGCAAGTTGGGAATATTCTGGCAAAACGAACAGCCAAACCAGTTCTTGTTCTGGAAAGCTGCAGGTTAGGATGCAGGGGTCTGTAGTAGGGCTGAGGATGGAGATGGGTCCATACTGAGGGTAGTTTCTGTAGAAAAGAAAGTTAGCTTTGCTGGAAACTTGTTTTTTCACTGATTTTTCTTGATTAATAAAGTCAGAGCAGAGTAACTGCCTACTACATCCCCTGAAAGTTGTCAGCGCTGTATATTATAGGAGAGGCTAAAAAACCATGGGCGTTTCCAAATGGCTGATTAAAAGGCAGTATATGTCATAGCTATATGCTATGTAGTCTTACCTTGGAGAGTACTGAAGACAAGAGAGAACTCTCTGTTGGGAAACAGGACGATTATTTTTCTTCCAGGTCCTGTAGGGGTTGGACTGAATGAACTTAAACGGAAATTGCTGATCAGTGACACCCAGCACTACGGGGTAACAGTGCCACGTAAGTAAAAATGCACTTCTGTTCTCCTAATGATATACTTGCATTACTAGCCTTTATGATTGCATTACCTTTAAGGCACTTTCAAATTTGGGTCCCTAAATGCATGCTTGGCATTCAAGTTACTTTTCTAATTTTTAAAAGTGCTGCTGCAGTTCTGTATTAAATAGCATTAATTACACTGATCAGATATTTTGGCTCAGAGGCATAGCAGTACACTTTCACTACAAGTTTAATGTGATTGATGTCAGTAAGGTTTAGTAAATGAAACTCAGCTGAAGAACACCCTGGATGTGGCTGTAAAGCAGTGAAATAATCTCTGTTACCAGTGCTTACATTCAGCAAAATGGCTTTTCTCCATTAGGCTGAAAAATGAAGACTGATGATAAACAGTTTAATCTATGAATAAATTAATTAAATTCCTTTGATTAGCTTTAGTAAAGTCGATTTGGTGATTCTTTTTCCTCTTTCCCCCTATCTGACCACACAGTGTGATTTTTATAAAATTGAATAACACTGTGCTGTGTTAACTTTACAATACTTTATTGGGTTTTCTTTAATATGGAGAACTCAGCAGTTGTGGACTTCCATTTCTTGGTTTACTTCCTACTTGTACCTCCTATAGGGATCCTTCAAAAATATGAGTCCAAATTTGTAGATACTGTCACAGGTTTTTTGCAAGTGCAGGTATGCAGTAAAGTATATATATGAATGAATTTGCAAGGTAGAAAAACAAATGCATTTGGTTTGTCAAGTCATTTCATTTGCACATATTTGCTTCAGCTGGGTATTGAAGACAACAACAGCAAAAAAAGCCAGATGTTCCCAAAATATTTAACACATTGAAGCATATGCAATCATTTGCCCAAAAATATTTCTCTAAAAATTGCCCGTATTCATCAAGCTGCCTTCTCTCTTTTCTCTTCCAAATTTGTGGTTATGATTTAAAACAAACACGTAAAGAAATCCCTCTCCCTGAAATTCAGTAAGTTAGGACTTGGAGGGAGAACTGGGGTTCCTGCCTTGGAAATGTTCCTCATTGTGTCAGCCTGAGAAGAGTGTGCTATCAAATGGCATTTAAGACTGTGTTGCTGCAAGCAGGTTGTGTATGTTCATATGTGATGGACAATACAAATGCTGTAACATACGGCTTGTATTAAATAGGACTTCTGAATGAGTTCATTAATCATAAGTGGCAACCCCCACAAGTGAGTTTCATTTACAGGCAAACCCCTTATACCTAGTACTTGGGGGAAAGTCAGAAGTGCAAATAGTACAAGGCTACTGAAAGAAAACAGAATACAGTTTTGATCACCAGAAAAAGAAAAGCACTAAAACATAAAGTTCACACCCCGGTTTTTTATTATTATGCTTCACATAGCAGAGCTGCAAGTGTTGTTAATGAACATAACATTTTATAAATCAGGTTGGTGAGCTTTGTTTCCCTTTATGGTCTCATATGCTAATAAGTTTAACAAGAGGCAAGGCTGGGGTAATTGTTATGGACTGCTGCTCCTTTTATTATTCAGTTGTCCTCATTTTATTGGATTTTTCCAATAGTTAATAAAAAATGATACTTGTCCAGTAGGTTTTTTCCTGCTTTTCCTGCACACTTTTAAAACGCAATCCTGTCATGTTCTTGTGTGCCAACTACCAGCTCCAGGGCGGCCTTACATCCTTCAGAAGTGAAGGAAGTGCTACACTTAGTATTGCACAAAGAGTTTGTGCTTTTCAGTGTTTTCTGAACTGGTTTGCATTATATTGTTTTGTGCATATTTTCCTTTTTTTTTTCATCTAATGAAACTGCAGACACTACTCGTCCAAGGAGAAGCCAAGAAAGTGATGGTGTCGAATACATTTTCATTTCCAAGCACTTGTTTGAGACAGACGTACAGAATAACAAGTATGTTGAAGAGATTTTTAACTAGAACTGCAGTTAAAACAATGGCTTTATTATAGAATGGGGCTGGTTGTTATTTTAGATAATAAAGTGGATATAAGTTGCAGTGATTTGAAGATGTGTTAAAATTACATTTTGTTATATAAGCAGCTGGCAAAAAACACAGAGCAAAAAAAAGCAGCAAACACAACTGTTTCTGAGCTTCCAAGTAGTTTCAGTACCTCATCTCCTCAAGACACTGAACTTGTAGGTTCTTCGGATCGGGGAGCACTCTTTTAATAGAGCATCTTCTGTGATAGCAATAAAGCATTGCAGCTCTAGGATGAAGGGCCATGGAAGTGCTGCAGGCATGCCTGAGTCAATGTTTGCATAGTTCTGCTCTCTTTCAGGCCAGGCACTTCCTCTGCTTTTGAATTTAGAGATCTACAGTGAAGCCCCTGCCTGTACACCTTCTAGGAAGCAAACTAAAATTAAGACAATGGTAGCATCGTGCTCTCCAGCAGCCTGTAAAATGCTGCAGCTTGAAATTCTGCCCTAGTGTTTCAGAGGGCAAAAGTGTATTAGACACAAGGCTGTGGGTTTTATTGAAACTTCAAACTGTGCTTTGCTTTTCTGGCAAATAGCGCCTGTACTTTTATAGCAAATAACCAGCCGCCTTGGTTCCATTAGCACCGTCGTCACTCCTCCTCCTCTTCTGAGACAGAGAATTTGGATATTCTGTAGTGTGCAATGAAATTTCAGTAGTTTCTATTGTTTAGCTTATCCACTGTTTTATTGCATTGCATTAGTTCAGAAAAAGAGGTGATGGAAAACATTAGTGGGCTGTTGGACTACAGTACTTTTTTCTCTTTAGCTGTAATACAAGCAGGTGTTACTGATTTGAAAGCGGTAAAGTAGAAGATTTCTTAAAATTGACATGCTGAAGTACTTGACAGCATTTCCTTTATAAAACATGGTAAAACCCTCATGTAAAGTACAATATTTTTGCTCCCGAATTAAATCTTATAAACCAAACTGGTAAGCTTTTTTCTGCACAAAATGGAAATGATTCCAGTTGTTTTCATCTTCTGCCACAGGTTTATCGAGTATGGCGAGTATAAGAACAACTACTATGGTACAAGTTTAGACTCTGTTCGATCAGTTCTAGCTAAAAACAAAGTTTGTTTGTTGGATGTGCAGCCTCATGTAAGTAAGCATGTCATCAGTACTCTTGCACTTCCCCACATTGCATATTGGGATTCCAGGAAAAAAATTATTTCTAAAAAGGTGTATTTTATCCCACACAGAATGACTGTTGAGTGGGCTTGCTGGGTACCTTTATTACAGCAAGGTTCTCTGAAAGGAGAGGAAGGAAACCTAAATACAAATTGGCCATTATACAGCTAGTAAATAAGTGAATTGAAAACCTGCAGCATAATACCAAAGATTTAATTACAGAATGCTCCTATATTTCCATTCATCTCTCTGTTAGTTTGGGCTAAAGGTTGTCTCTGATACTTTAATTTTGGAACAGCTTTGAGGTATCACCCAGTCCAGCAATTTTCTCTCACATGTTTCACCAGACTGTTCATGACAAGGGTTTCCATGCAGGGTGGACATGAGTCAAGGAATGCACTAAATATGATGTTGGCTGGATAATCGTTAAGAACATTCCTCTCTAAACCCTTTTTTCTTGCACTGACCTTGTCTTTTAACCCCACTGAACAGCTCCACTGGGAATTTTTTTGCTCCTAAAAACCACAGTTCTTCCAGGAGCTGAACTAGTTTGTTTAAACCCAGCCAGAGCATTTCTTCTCCAAGGGTGGCCAGTGTATGACTTGTGCACAGTTTCTGGGGCAATTTCAGATGCAGGGCTGTGCCTGAGGAGCAGGGCAGGGCTGCACTGGCAGAGGAATGGCCAGGGAAGCCATACCCTGTGTCAGGGGAGGAGGGGAGCTGGGCAGAGGCTCCTGCTCTGTGAGACCATTGCTTGTCCCACCCAGCCCAGTTTTCCAGCAAAGCACGAAATTCTCTTGGGGACCCAAGCTTGTGAACCATTCTGGCACCCCACTCTCCAACATAGGATTTTCCTGTGGACCCTGGCAGTGTGGAGAGGACAGAAAGCTTTTGGCTGTCCATACACTACCCTGAGCTGCTGGCCATCCCTACTTTACCCTGTGCTGCAATCCAAATCATAGGCGTGTTTCTAACTCCACACATAACATCACTCGGCTTGCGCAGAAAGAGTGAACAGCAGGGGGTTGTGCGGTGGGCACAAAGTATTGAAAAGAAAAATCATTGACCTTTTGTGACCAAGTGTCACAGACACCCTTTTCTGCTATTTTTCATGGGCACACAAAGTGTTATTCCTGCTAAAATCCATTGAACTTTTGAACTTCTTGTCTTCTCCTGAATACCTTGTGTTCCCCTCCATCCTCGTGCTGCCAATGGCACTGGTGTGCACAGCCCAGCCTTTCCTGGAATGATGGGGTTTACCAGCAGCCATGTGGAAATCAAGGGTAATGATCACCCTTGGAGAAGTGGTTTTCTTACCATTCACATGAAAATTCTCCTTACGTGAATCAGTGCTGGTCAGCAGAGCAGGATGGCACTAAATGAAAAATACCTGCCTAGAAGTGTTTTATGGGTTTATTTTAGTTAGTGGAGAGTTTCTGTTATTACAGTAAGTTCCACTGTGCAAAATAAACTAATTAATTAAAATCTTCCCTCTTCCCAGACAGTGAAACACTTACGGACATATGAGTTTAAACCATTCGTTATATTTATAAAGCCTCCATCGCTTGACCGTTTGAGAGAGACCAGAAAAAATGCCAAGATTATTTCAAGTAAAGATGATAAGGGAACCGCAAAACCCTTTACAGTAAGTATAATTAGACATGGCAAAACATGAGAACCTGTTAAGAGTTTTGTTGTAGTGGTTTACCTCGAAAATAAAGGTGATCACTGGATCTCATTGACAGCACTTGTCAGGGCTTACACGTAGCATCTTGCTGTTTCCCAGCTCTCTCATGTCACACGTTTACTGTGGTGTTCTCATTGTTTGATATGCTCGTGGGTATTTACATTTTCCATAGTCCTCTGATTGTCATTGAAGAATCCCCACAGTGCAAGTATACTTTTATGAGAGATAATGCTGTGGATTTCCTTTAAAAAATTTGCATCTGGGCTTAGAGATTTCTATTCAAATATAAGAATTTCCTTGTTTTATCAACTGTATTACAGGGTCTAAATTTAGAAGAAAATTCAAATATAAAGAGCCAATTAAAAAAGTCAAAGCTACTTTAATAAAAAGCAAATATTTGTGGATTAGAGAAACAGTGGTTTTTTTGAATGCTATAGGGAAATGAACACTGTAAGAAAGAAGAAGAAAAATCTAAGCAAGTAAAAAATGCTGCTTTTTGTCAATAGTCAGAAAAAAATTTAGATTACCCAACAGTAACTTGCTTGCTTCCTTGTAATATAATGAAATATTTTAATTGAAGCTACAGCAAAGCTGATCATTGTTAGACTTTTTATCTGCATTTACAATGTGTATCATTTTCCCTCATTCAGATGTTATTTAGGATTTTTTAGGGTTTGTTTCAAACTGAGTCACAGATATAACCAGACTTTATCTGTGTAGACTGTGCATTTGAAATAGTTTGGAAATTACATGCTATAAGAAAATGTTGGTTTGTGATATATAAAAAGTAAGAGGAGCTCATTCTTAAGGGCAACCTTCAGGACATTACTTAGTTAGGACAGGTTTAATCTCTCAAAGTTATTTAAACAAATTGCTAAGATTTGTTCTTTTCCCAAATATGAAGAGAATCCACTAAGCCAGATCGAACCAGGCATAGAATGACGGCTCCTACCAAGCTCTTAAAAGAAAAGAGGCTACACTGTAATATGTCACACACTAATATCAAGCTGAGACTTAAGTAATGAAACTTTACATGTATCATCAAAGTAAACAGCTAGAAACATTTTCCAGTGGTGCTGCTAACAGAAAATGTCTCTGTAATTACCATGCAGTGACTAATTGTGTCACTACGAGGGGAGAGATGAAAGAATTGCCTGTTGAGCAGAGTCGACTCATGAGAAGACTCTCTGAGATCACTTGTAATTGTAATTTTGGGGGTTTTATAACTAAAAGTACAGTTTCCATGTTCTGATAAGATAAAAAATAAGCAAGTGGATTGTGTTTAGTATGGAGTGAGTTAGTGCAATGTTGCTATGGACTGACAGTGCACTGATCTTACTAGGAGGAAGATTTTCACGAAATGATTAAATCTGCCCACGTGATGGAGAGCCAGTATGGCCACCTCTTTGACAAGGTGATAGTCAACGATGACCTCACTACAGCTTACAGTGAGCTTAAAACAACTTTTGACAGGTTGGAGACCGAGACCTTCTGGGTTCCCGTCAGCTGGCTCCATTCATAGTAACATTTTAAACAGCCAGAACATCTGCTGTTGTATCAGCGCCTCAGTCTGGGGCATGATTCAGGCAGCACTCAATGGTCATTTTCTTGGTAGGAGGGCTTTTAACTCTACTGAGCAGCAGGTATACTCTTTATGCACTTGGAACTGGTCTTGTTTTCCTGTGTCTTCAATTCTCCTGCCCACAATTCGGGGCAGAACAGTCAGATTAAACCGGAGCTTTACTACACTCCATAAAGTGAGCTAATACTACTGTAACAAAACTGCCAAACACCTCTTTATCATCATCTGTGTGTTTCCAAGGTGAGCTTTTTTAACAGAGAGTTTGCAGAAGATACGAGTCAATACTGGAGATCAGCACTTCAGTGGTTTTAAGCATAACTGCTCCCATAGAGAGCACATCAGCACTTGGAAGTTATTGCCCCTTAAATGCTTGAGAGAACTGAAACGGGCAAAAGTGACCAACATTTTTATGAGGAAAACATCATAGTTTTAATTACATATCAAGATAAGTGTTTTTACTTTTCTAGATGTAAACCTTGTCTTACATGTCCAGAGTGATGTTGGTATTCCTTTGCACTTACATAATCATGGAAAGAAAGATGTATTCAGTGACTTAATTGTGAAATACTCAACTGTGAGCATGCACACACTGAAAATATTTTCACGCATGCCCTGTGCCACAAGAAAGAAAATTAATGGGAATAATTATTTAAATAGGAAAAAACATGAGTTAGTATGTATACAACTTCAGTCTTTGGGATTAATCTTCTGTAAAATCAGCGGCAAAGTGATACGAATAGCAACAAAGTAAATAACTTTTTTTCCCCTTTAAATTGATTTAAAATAGTTTTGCCATCCTTTAGAACAATTTTCCCATCAGAAATTTTCAAACAGTGAGGAAACCTTGGATACTAGGAAGCAGTTGCAAGAGATTAATTCTTTCTATTGTTGAGTATGTTGTGATACTTTCTAGTAGCGTAACATGTATTTTGTCTCCACTCAAAAATAAATGAATGCTGTAGACTTCACTGTAAAAAATATCCTTGTCACTGGTCAGACACAGTTGGAAACCCCATTTTAAGATGTGATGTGGCAGTGTAAACAAATGTATATTAGAGGATGTATTTTTAATATAGATAATTTGTTATTTTTCTTTATTTACTACCGATGTGCAGGAAGTGAGTACACATGTGAAGACCAAGTAACACCTGTGTGTTGTGTTGTGAATGTCTTGTAAGTACAGAATGTGTATAGGAACTTGCTGACTTCAGATCATCCCATCTGTGACATTCAAACGGGAAACCATTATTTCATGTTAATCTGTAAAGAGAATATAGCTGTCTTGTTTAAAGAAAAAAGAATTTAGTGAAACTTTATATATTTATGAAAGGGTTGAAAAGGGATGTTAAGTTTTTAAATTTCTTGTCAATGTGATCATTTATTAAAGAGATTACTAAGTCTGTAATTTGAAACAGTCTCTGTAAATGGAGCTCAACATTCCATGTAAATATTTTATTTCAGTTCTTATGCTGATAAAGCCATCAGATTTTGCAGTTTTATTCTAAATGTGTATTTAATGTGTGGGTCATTGCATTTGGCTTAGAGTCTTATAAAACAAATGAAATGCAAGAAACAACAGCAAAATCCCCAGGAGTCTGGAAATGTTTATGCAAGAGTTACAGATGAACTGAGTGTATGGATACACACTCTGCTGGAACAGCTATAATGTAACTTTTGTCAAATTTCACCATTTTCCTGGTGGACTTAAACTTTTTTGTAACATAAATAGGAATTTGTTGATTAAATTGCATAGAGATTATCTGAGTTGAGAAAACATTTTCTATTTTTTTTTAATTACTGAAAATTAAACTATTTTTTCAGGGGATGTGGAATTCAGCGGGTCAGTTTGCCTTTGCCTTTGCCTGCGAGACGTCGAGTGCTTTCACCATCTCTTGAAACTGAGAGGGCACTCGGCACCTCTCAGGATCTGGCCATTTCCAAAAAGAGGGGGTTTAGTCCTTCCTAAAACACTATTAACACTGCTTCTGACCTGGGCTGTCTCAGAACACTGGGGCACTGTCACGCTCGCATAAGGGACCTGCTTTTCTCTTTATGAAATAGATGCTAGAATAATCTGCAAACTCTCTGGTAGAAACAGTTCTGGCTGTCCTACAGGCTGTTTTTCCTGTCCTTTTGAAATGAAATTAATTTAATTCCCATTCCTGGTTCGGTGTGGTCTAAGAGGATCTTCTACACAGCTTTGCTGTCCTGGGCGGCGGTGAGCAGCATTTACAGAGAGACTGACCCTCTGATCCCTGCACAGTCCTGGCAGGAGTCTCCCAGACGGATGGCTGCCTGCCCCGTCTCTGAGCCAGGAGCTAATTCCTGAATAGTAACACCTGCAAAAGAAAGGGAATCTCAAAAACATAAATCCAACCAACAGAGTAAAACATGCACAGAGTCTTTAAGGGGTGAGAAATGGTTTTAATTACATTACTAGATTACTCTTGAAAGATCAACATTATTGCAGTGTTAGCTTCAAAAGCTAAAAATCAAAGCCCTGGCCTCCACGAGGCAGGCAGAAATGACAGCAGGTCAAGGCAGAAAAAATGTCTTAGCCCAAGAGTTTCAACAGGACAGGAGCCTGCTTATGATGGATGCTGAGCCTGTGTGCTGAACTATTCTGGGATACCAAGGGGAGCAGGGGGGTGGATTGTTCCTTTGAATCCTAAGAATTTGGGAACGAAGACGACTAAACATGTTTCCAATATTCCACATATTCAAGTTGTGCTGTGTGGGTTTTTAGAGAACTGTATGTTTTGACAGTCAAGTCCAGATGTTTTTATTGTGTTTTAGCTGTTTGCCGTAGTCAAACAAAGGGTAGTATTTTTTAATATTGTACCAAGCTCTATACTTGAATTTGCCATCAGATTCTTGGTTGATGTCTTACCTGAAATCTGATCTTACCTTCTTATGCAAAATAATAAATTATTGATATACCACGGAAAGTGTTTCTTTCTTTATTGTAAATTGCACCATAACATATCATAGACTCATAGAGTGGTTTGGTTGGAAGGGATCTTAAATATCATCTCATTCCAACCCCCCTGCCATGGGCAGGAACACTTTCACTAGACCAGGTTACTTAGAGCCCCATCCAACCCGGCCTTGAACACTTCCAGGGTTGGGGCATCCACAGTGTCTCTGGACAACCTGCTCCAGTGGCTCACCACCCTCACAGTAAAGAATTTCTTCTTAATACCTGATCTAAACCCACCCTCCTTCAGCTTAAAGCCATTACCCCTTGGCCTATCACTACCTACCCTTGTAAAAAGTCCTTCTCCAGCTTTCTTGCAGCCCCCTCTAGGTACTGGAAGGTGCTATAAGGTCTCCTTGAATCTTTCTCTTCTCCAGGATGAACAAAATTAGTTTAAAAGGTAAAATGCCTAAGAAGTAAATTATTTCATAGGTCTCTCTATTAACTGTAGTGCTCCAATTATCTTAAGTGGAAAAAGTAAAGCACCCTAGAACAAGGAGAACAATTCTTAATATTTCCTTTTTGTTGCCAGATGCTCCTTCAAAATAGATATTTACCTTTTCCTGTAGCCCACCCCAAAATAAACCATTTTCTTTCTGAGAGGAAAAGCTTATGTCAGTGGATCAAGCTGAAATATCAGCTCGTCTGGGCTTGCAAAGTGTTGGAGTGTTATCTGAGTTGTTGACTTGGAGTGTTTCATCAGACACATATGCTTCTATGCCACTCACAAGTCCCAGAGGAGGTTGTGCTCATTTGTAGGACTCAAAGAAAGTTGAGTTACTTTTTGCATTGTGTTATGTCTTTTCCAGAAAAAAAAAGCCTAACACGTACTAGGATTAGATTGAAGACTTTTAAGCCCCTTCTGTTTTGTTTCAGTGCAGAATTCTGCATTTCCCACATGTACTTTGGTTCAGGTTTCTACTGTGCGTGGAGAATTTTTTCCCCAGTAAAGTTCATATTTAGCTTTTGTGAGATGGTTTCAAAGGTTGAATAGTTTCTTCAGAGATTTGAAGTTAAAGTTATAATCTGAGTCTATTTTTACTACCATTCTATCTACAGTAATTTCCCCACAGGATTAAGAGATTTCTGTGTATCAGTTCTTAAAATCATTTGTACTTGCAATTTGCCCAAGAACCTTTTGCTCTTAGAGTCATTAAGTATTTATCATATATTATCATGATTAATGTATGATAGCAAGCATTCAACAGAAAAATGTCTGAATACAAAATTAAAGGAAGACAGTGGGTGTATTTGTTGTTTTAGAATTCTGGTGCTAGATAACAGTTAAAGGTTTCAGCAGAAACACACACAAAAACATTTGGAAACAGTTAAAGTCTGGTCTTAAATTTTGTCTTATGTTAAATGACAGTACAAATGAGAGAGTTTGGAGTTCTAGACAGCTGGAGACTTTCCCCTCTTGGTATCTACATCTGAAATGCAAGTTGGATATTTGGAAGACTGTATGGAATGATTTTACATCTCTGTACTAAAATACTATGGTATTTTGTGTGGTTGACATCCAGCGTTTGAACAAAGAGGGTAAATCCATATCGAGATTTTGTTTTGCTTCTGTTTCAGTTGTACACACGTCTGTTTAAACAAATTTTTAAGGACTCAGTGGCACAAAACTGCCAGCTACGCATTTCAGTATATAAATGTAGAAAAATATCATCAGGATTTCCAAAAGGGTTCAAATGGCACAAACAGGATCGGAAGACTTGTTGATAAGCAATAAAGAGAGAAGATTAGGTCACAATTTCTTTTGTAATTAGATCTGTTTCTTTTCAGTAGCTGTATTAGTATTCACAACTTGAATATGCTAAATAAAACCCAGAAGGCATCCTATAATTTTCAAGTGAAATTTAGATTTGTGTCTTAACAAAGATATTACAAGCTTTCTACAGGATTCTACACAGACTCTTAGAAACCTAGGGATTTGGTACACTTTAAAAGCAGAGGCTCTGAGGGTAGGGCAGAGGTGAACTGAGAACGTTACAAATGCAAGTACCACCCTGAAAATGCATCTTCGGTTTTGTGAGTCACTGAACAGGAGATCAGAGATCTGGCTGCAACTGTGCTGCGGTTTCTGTTCCCTCCTTGGTAAATATAAATAAGCACCAGTAAATCTGCTTTTGTAAACAAAGCTAAGATTGTGGGAATTATGGAGCTGAAATGTAGTACCCAGAAGGAGTACCACAGATCCTGCACATCTGACCAAGCTATTGCTTTACTTTCTTCTAACTTCGTTAACTTTTGCAGCAAGAGTCAGTCACAGCTTCAACACAAAATTACCAAACTCTGTTTAATCATGGGCAATTTCATTCTTTGTTTTCCTCTTGGCCTTTGTACAGCTTCAGTTTAGTAATCTAGGTAATACAAAGAGGGGAAAAGGGATAATTAACTCGTCTTGAAAAACAGTGAGACATAAAAAATTTAATACAAGGACATTTTTTTACCTCCTTCCTTATGGACACTGGGGTGGTGTGTGTCTGAAACAGAGATGAAGAGTTAGTGTTTGTTCCAGATGGAGAAGCATATGAATGTGTTTTGTCCCATGAAAACAGAATTGCTCTGAGAGGTCCCTGCGGCCTGTTTGATGCGTGAGAGCAGCACGTGGTAAAAAAGACCAGGAGCAATTTTAAATTTTATGCAGCCAGTGTTGGCTTCAGCTGTTTAAGGCAATGGCCACTGGGGGCAGTTCTGATTGTTTTCTGTGTGACCTCTGGACATTCCCTGGTGTGTCCCCTCCCTTTCCTAGACTTGCATTACTGGCTTATTTTTAAGCAGCTGTGGTTCCCTGAAATTGGTCTGGCCCTCAAGTGGTAGGGGAAGTCACGTTTCACGATCAAGACACTCACTGATATGGGGCAATTGTCCAGATGTGACCATGGGCTGAGACCACTCCAAGGAGCTTTGCATGCCCTGTATGGGTTATGCTTCCCCTCTAAACCTACTTTGATGCAGCTTCTGGAGCCCTACTCCCAAATAGAGACTGGCTTGTGTTAGGTACCATATGCACATGGAACAAAGACATAGTCCCAGATTCAGAGGAGTTCACTAAAAACAGTCAGAGGGATGGCAGAGCAGTGCAGTGCAGCAAGAAAGTGCAAAGAGATGCACTAAGCACAGCTGGTCTTACCAGCTGGCAGCAGAGGCAGTGCTGGCATACTGGGGCAGTCAGATCTAGGATTCAGCATCTCACAGGAGGATCAGGTGGTTAGAGCTTCGTGTCAGGGCCTCAGCCCGTGCTGTGCAGTGCCCAGGCACAGCCGAGGGCTCACAAAAGCTTGGCCGAGGCAGCTGTGTGACCAGCTTGGCTGCACAAGGGAATTAGTTGTGTACACGTGAGCTGTGCTCTGCCTCTCTCCTGCAGAGCCAGAATGGCAGCTCTTGTCCTGTTTCTGTGCCTGGTGCCAATGGAGCCTATCTGCTCCAACTCCCATTTGTAGTCCTGGCTACTATTGTAAGGCACAAAAGGAGTTTTCTGGTTTGGTTGGGGGTTTTGTTGTTGTTGTTGAAAACTGGCTTGAAAGCTTTGTTAATATTGGTGCTATCTGGATAGTATGAAAGAGCAGCCTCAGTTATTGGCCCTGCTGGGGTATTATTCCAGGTGTTTTTCTTTACACAGCTGTTAAGCAGGAAGTAGAACCAAAACCAAAGATTGATTTGAACCATTGTTTTGTCAAAAACCAGAACTGAACTTGAATTATTGTCTTCTTTTGACTTCATTGAATTCAGATCATCATTGGCCACAGCTGGATCCAACTCCAGTTCAAACCACACTGAAAAAAGCACAGAGCCTGACCATGCTCTTGAATAGGTGTGACTTTGAAGGCCAAGAACCTGCATCTTGTCATGAGTGCAGCTGATGTCACCTTAATGCCAATAGCAGCTTTAACTGAGCCTTGTATACATGTGCACATGTATATATTGCTATGCATTTATCAAGTGCTTTACTGTACACCAATTTATTTTATTGAAAAAAGCAGTCTTGCATTTCTTAATTGGAAGATAAAAGGCAGACTAAAGAAAGAAGTCTCCTGATAAAATACCAATGTTTTAGCAAATAGATGCATAGTTTTACTCAGGCAGGACTCACACATCTCAGGAAGCTTAGAATTTTACATTGCAACTACACTGGTTTGCCCCTATTTTCTGAAAGTCAAAAGAGCTTGATTGAATGCAGACTACAAACTTGTTCCCTACAAACCTAGTTAAACATGAAATCTTATGGGATTAGCTTAATTGTTCCCTAAATGAAAAGGCTGCTTTGTACACAGACTACAATTTTATGCTTGCCAGATAAAGAAATGTGAACCTGTCCGGAGACACAGGAATTTGTCTGTGTAGGAGTATCACTGGGCCAACTGTCTTGCCTTTTATGTGATATTGTGGTGTAAAACATCACTCCACTGGTTTAGTTTTACAGAGAATAGTCTCTGTGGTAGTACTCTGTGGGAACTGAAGTATCAAGTTCTATTTTCCCTTCACAAATCCAACTACATTCGTACCCTGCTTCTGACACTCCGCTCCCCATGACTGTCAGACAGCCGCGTGGGCTCGGGGGATGCTGCGGCACAGCAGGGGAGCTGCAGGGAACCTCTTCCAAGCAAAGCAGGAGGTGCCATTCTTTGCCACGGGAGAGGCTGCCATAGGTAACACCACAGTGTTTGAAATGAGGGATGGTATCCCTGATAAGATTATACAGTAACTTAGTAAATGGGGAAAATATTTTATTATTCCATTTTTAATTTTCAGAGGATTATGTGATACTTCTGATTATTAGACACTATTACTCTGACAGCAAACTTTTATATTTTTCTTTTGGCTTCCCTACTGCCTGCTTGAAAGTAAGGGTTGCTGTAATTAAAGACTTTATTTGTTATATAAATGTAACCATAAAACATGTGGAGTTCCTATCTTCCAAAGCTACCAGACCAAGCAAATAAAGACAAAATTTCTGCAAGTGTTCTCAAGTGACCCATTCTGTTTAATCTCGTTTCCTTTCTTCCTAACCAATCTTCTCAAAAAGCCTCTCCATGTCAGGAGCCAATAGTTTAACAAGGACAATGTGAAGCAGAAAGGAGAGGCTGGCCAGGAACCACTGAAAGGGAGAAGCTGGGGCACTGCTGGGCTCTGAACACCAGCACGTCTGCAAGTCTGGCACAAAAGTGAGCAACCTATGGGTGAAAACAGCACAGAAAGATGATGTGAGCAGCAAGGTGTCGTTTACTCCCTCTTAACTATGAGAAGAAGCAGTCACCACCCCTGTGCCCTTCACTTACAAGAACTTAGCAGGGAGCATTTACGTTACCCTCCATGCCAGCTGACACACTCCAATGTGCAGTCCTTGACTACACTGTGGCAGACTCTGCACGTGGTTTCCCTTCACAGTGTCACAGTCTGAATGTAGCTCTTGACTTTGTGGTCTCCAGAAATTATCCTCTGAAATGGTATTAAAACCTGCCTACTCTTAGAGTCTGTTCAAGTCCAACAAGTCCCAAGATGGGTGTGGTTGATGTGTCTGCATATCACTGACAAGGTCATCGCACTTTTAATCCTGAGTCTCCTTCATGTTCACCTCCCTTGTACCAGAGGGATGGTGGTGGCTGTATTAACTCTGCTGCCAGTAAATGTGACCCATTTATATGGTTGGTGTTTGTTATTGTCCTTGCAACCACATTAAGTACCCCCTGTGAGACACTCATGCTCATATTTTCTGCAGGAACTCCCGGGTCGCTCCCAGCCACACTAACTTATCTGTCACAAAATCTAGGTGGAAAACACAAGAGGCAAGATTCTCTCCAAATATGTGAAAGCTCTGCAGGGAGGCAGTGCTACTGCTCTGCTCCCCTCACAGCTCCACTTACAGCAGTGGTTACTTGGCTTGGGCCCACTAGCGTCATGTAAAATCCTTATGGATCCTCATGGTTCCAGTGCTCAGGATTGATGATTCCTCCTTCTCTTTTAGCATCTTGTGAATAACTTAGAATTTTTTCATGCTAATGCAACTCCCTCTCTTCCTGGTAAATTGCCTCATTTTGTGCTATTGGAAAGTGCTTAGCCTGGATTGCTTCACTGTGAGCACCTAATGGCTGCTGCTGCTTTCTGTATCATGTGTATGGGACAAGGGTGAAATATCAGCAGAGAGCTGACACCACTTCAACCCCTAAATGAGCGATAGTAGGAACTCCTCCTATAGTTAGCCTCAAATGACTTTTATTTGTACCACTTCAGCACTCAGAATTGTTCCTGCAGTTTCTGTGGCACAGATGAGATGGTAGTAGATAAACACGCAGTGCTAGTGAAGTTAGAAAAGTTTCATTTTTATTTTAACAATATCAGAGTTTTACCTCTTGTCTTTCTGTGCCTGGGAAATCAGGAGTGCCTTTGCTCTGAAGACCTTGTAATCTAATGCCAGGTCTTGCTGTTCAGCTTTTACTGTTGAACTTTAGTGCCTCATTTCATGTGTGGTCTTGACTTCTGTAACACTCCTCACAATAGGGTTGGCAGCTCTTACCCTGGAACCAAGCTGATGACTTCTCTGAGCTCAGGGTCTGGCTTTAAGATAAGATGCAATCAGCAAAGATGATAAATATTTCGGCAAGTAATCAAACGTGTGAGAGCCATCTGGTTATTATCTTTGGATTAATATCTGAGATTAGAATCTGGGAGCGAATTTCAATGCAAACACCTCAAAGTCCTGTCAAACACGTGGTAGTAAATATGTGTGGCTGATAAATCTATTGACTTTTTGTCTGAATTATTTAATGGAAATTGTAGGATGGCATTAGATGGCCCTGCCCTTTGCTACTTAGCTGTCTTTCCAGGGCTTCCTTTCTTTTACACCTACAGTGTGTTCCTGATAAATCTTCTCACACACTTTTAAGTAATTTCCCAAGTGCTCTCAAAATGGAGGCAGCAATTCATCGCTGTCACTTTAGGTAATTATTACTGAAATCTACAAAACAGTGTTTCAGAATAATTAACCTTCATTAACCTTAAGCCTTAAAAGATTTTCTAGTGTTGCTCAGCACGCCTGGAAGCTGCCAGTCACACATTTGTAAACTCGGAGCTGTCACGCAGTTCTCAAACCCTGTAGGGTGAGCTCTGTCTGCTTTACTGATCTCGGCTCACGCAAAGGCACAGCACTATATATTTCAACTTGTAAACGGTGTATCTTGGGTTTTCTTGTTACTATATTTCTGTGTAATACTTTCCAAACTCTACTTTATTGTATTCCGCAGTTTAAGAGCCACCTGGATATTCCTTTTCTATTCTTTTTTTTTTTTTTTTGAGACTATCTCTAAGCCTTCTTGCATGTTTTTGTAATGTCTAAGACAGACTCAGACAGAGGCTTCAGAAGACTTATGCAGCCGGTACCTTTTTGATGATTTCATTTCACAATTCTTTTAGAATAAATGTGGGTACTAACAAGAACAATGAGTAAAATGTCAGTTGTACTAAATATAAGTGATCTGTTCTAGAAAAATATTAACACTTTTGTCAGTTCAATTACACCTGTGCATCATTCTACTTAAGCAGAGTAAAAAAAAGTAGAGTCTAACAGATGTATGGTAAGGACATAAATGTTGTGAACCAAAGAAATACAATAAATCCTTTATACTGGAACTTTTGGTGAATGTTTTAGAGACTAGAGATGAGAATATGTCCAGGTGTCCTTTGAACCCTGCAAGGTGATTAAGGTGAACAGTATGAACCTGCATGACAGTACTGAAATGCATGGAGATACATGCATGGGCTAGGGATTTGCACAAGAGGAACAGCTAGTTCATGGGAATGGCGAGCTCACCATGCATGGGAAACAGGGGAGATGAACATTTACAGCTTACTCCAAGTGGGAAAACTGGTTGTGGGGAATCTGTAAATATTTTTTTACATAAGAAGTAAATATCTTTCTATGTAGGAAGTAAAACTTTCACTGCTCTGCTGAAGACGAATGAGAGCCACAATGAGTTGGAAGAGTGTGGCCAGTTACAGTCAGCATCTCGGGTCTCCAGGAAGCAGTCAAATACTGAGTGCTAGAAGGGGATAATCTGTTTGACGCATTTTTAAATTAATACGAAATGGTACTCTCCCACTTTTGCTGTACAGCCTGGGTTTTAGAATGTCAAGACAGTATTTGACTTTTCCAAGAGACTGTAAGCACTAATACAAATCATTTTTATCCATTTTAACCACCACACTGAGTGAATTGTTGGCTCTGTGCAATTAGTCTCTGTGCTTCTTGACAATAGAACCACAGATTTTCACAAATTCTATGAATAATGCAAGGTGGAAGCTCTGTTCTCCAAGTCTGTTATTTTGCTTCTTGAAAAACATTTAATTTCTTATAAACCTGATACAAATAGGCCAGCTGACAAGTATCCCAAAAGAACAGAATATGCTCAGAACAGTGAGATTTGAACTGACATATTTTTGGCAAAAAAAAAAATAATTATACAGGCTGTGTTTGTCTGGAAGTTTAAAAATAGGAGCCTTTGTCATATGTGGCAGGAAAGGTCCAGTTGAGTCATGATTGATGTCACTTGCAAGAATATTTTAAGCTTAGAAAATGACATCAGAATCATCAGAATTTAGTGAGATTCAGAGTGGCTCCTGAAGCCAGGGTGCTGGGGATTCTGGAAGATACTTTGTGGATAATACATAGCACACTGCCAGACATCATCTGAAGAGAAGCCAGGAGTTACGGTACTTTCAGACTACATTTCTAAATGATGGGTATAATTTGCTTTAATAACATTAATTTTTAGTTAAGTGCATGTTTCAAACTGGTTTTGGTTTTTTAGATTTGGTGCAACCCCCCATTTCAGGCTGGAAGAGCAGTCTGTCACTGTCTGACCTCTCCCCTTACTCACTTACATGACAAGTTTCCAAGAGCAGTCGGGAGCGCTCTCCTTATTACCACGAGTCTGCAAATACAGCAGGATCTCTTTCCATTTACTCTTCTCCAGTTTTAGTGCTCAATTCCTGCTGACTTTACTACTGAGCATTTATAAGTCAGACTGTAACAGTACATATGTATGTTAGAAGTATTTCTTTTAGCTCCCAGGCTAAAACTAAACTTTGTCTGTCTGTCTGCTACTGCAAGTGCTAAAATGGAAGTAGCGAAACAGAAAAGGTGCTTGGATTTCGCTTTATTAAAGATGACCAATAAATCGTGCGGAGTCAGGTCACGGAGAGGCTGTGCACAGCTTTTGCCATGCGGAGTAACAAACCTCTTTGGAATAGTTTCTTACATTTCTCCTTTGATTTGCCACATATAGCAAGTCTTTGCTCCCTAAAGTAATTTTAGTGTGAAAATTAGTATATTTAATCTAAGTACACAATGCTACTTTTGATCCAGCTAGATTTATTTTGCTTTTAAATAGCTTTTAAATGTAAAGAGAAAGTAAACTGCAAATCATATTTCTAAGAAGTAGATTTATACTTGCAGTTAGCAGCAGCATGTTTTGTTCCTAAAAATGACAGATATTAGTGAAAAAGCAAGTTGTACGGTTGCTTGGCTGCATGCCTGTAACAATATGCATAATCAGTTTTCATAACTCAAATGAGTTCATTCCAGGAAAATAAAAAGTTCATCAGGCAAGCAGCTCCGCGGGTGAAGTGTGTGTGTTAGCTAAGAGCTGCTGTTATCTGCCATTTAGATTTGCACGTTGTGCTCGTTCCTGTTCTGTTTGAAGAGCCAAGTGGCGGATGAATTATTCTTGGTATTCCTGACTTTTACTTCAAGCCAATAAACACCTGTGTGTGACTGGTCTGCCAGAGCCATTCCATGAAACATCTGGGCACGCTCCAGCCCTGGGGCTACTGGCGTTCAAAACATTTTCCCCTGATCCTGCCGCTCGCTGCTGCTGCAGTCGGGCCTGATTAAGCGCAGGAATTGGATCAGGAATCCCATCACTCCCATGCACCCAACTCTCTTGGTGGTAGAAGAGGCAGACAAAAGGACAAGGACTCTGGTGGATTATGTGAGTGGTGAGGCAGAGGGAACTGCATGTCATTCCTTTGGGCAGAGAGAGTTTTCCGTGGCTCCTCTGTGTTATTTAGCGCACAGAAAGGACCTGCGCTGGAGGATGAATCACTGCCTAGTAAAACCTCTGTGCAATCTGTACTTTGTTGCAGCCGTTGCAAGGACACAGTGAGTGAAGCAGACAACTGTACAGAAGGAAACAATGTTTTCACGATTAAGGCATGAGCGCAGCCCTGGGGAACTGAATCGTATCCCTGCCTTTGCCACAGATTTCCTGTGTGATACGAGTCACTTTGCACATGTGGTTGTTAACTGTGTTTCTGGAGGTGCTTGGTATGGAGGAGTGTAATTTGTAGAAGTGTTGAGCACTTGCCACTGCAAACTGTAGGCAGTGGGAGCTGTGCTGTGATGAACACTGAGAAACCAGGCACCCTGCATCCCAATGAGGCAGGCAAGCAAAGTGGAGGCAGGGATTACACAGATAAATCTTCGTGAGTTCAATTTATATGGCTGAAGAACAGCTTGAAGGGGATTGTCCTTCTTAAACTTGTCCTTTCCTGTACCTAAAATAGGAACAGCAAAGTTCTAGTTAAATACAAATGTAATATTTGTGAACAATTGCTGAGTTTAAGATAGGTCTGCTAAGCTGACAAGTAGTAAAATTGCTGTTTAGCATTTGTCTGTCCTTCATTTGTTTTGCTACTTTATCTTTTTAAATGGAGATATTATTGTATCATTGAGCAGTCACTGAAGAACTTCCTATTAAAGTAATATTGCGAGTACGTGTATGTTTTTACTGACTATATGCAAAGTTAGAGATTCAATAGCCTCTATGTGTTTTCCCATAGTCTTAAGGTGGAAAAATATAAGCTTAATCGTAGAGCAAAAAGATAACACTTTAAAAATACTACACTGTTCTGTTGGCAAAAGTTGAAAAAGACATGTAAGACATTTTAGGGGAAGATACTTCTTGAAGTGAAGAGTTAATCTTCTGCTTACTCACAAAATAAAACGACTGTTTGTGTAACGTGTATCTTAAAAGTCACAAATTGCATGAAAATATGTATAGCATTTTGTATGTAAGCTATGCTTATATCAAGATGGGCAAAAATAAGTCTCTTTCATATGAGAAATGGAAAATGAGAACAGAAAAGCAGATCACAGATTTCTGTAATATAGTTTTGTCATCTTAAATACTGACACTCGTTGATGCTGTAATCCAGTGCCAGGGAGAATTACTATTTGTTTTTTTGAAAGTGATATTTATTTTGCATGCTCACCATAATTAATAGAAAACTCTTCTATTCCCCCATTAGTTAATCACAGCTTTTAAAAACATTACATTTGGAAGTGTCTGTTTTATGTAACTAGAAGAGGCATGCTCCATTCCACCAGAGGTGTTAGTTACATAGGTGACTAGAAAAGTAGAGGGATGTTTTTAACTTTAGTAATCACAAACATATACTAACACAGAAACCCATTTATTTTCTAAATTTTGCTTATTTGAGATGTAACCTATTTTTTCTGTTGGGACACAGAGCCATACACTCAGGATGCACACATGGCACCAAAGTAGAATTCAGACAATCCAAATGTACAAAAGTAATTCATAAAACCTCTGCTTTACTGACTGTAAAATCTGAATTCACTTGGCTCCATTGTTTTGTCCTGTCAGTCTGCTAAGTGCCAAAGCTGAGGTTTCTGTGAGTACATTAAACTCTCAACTTCCAGCTACAGCTTCTTTTAACCCCACTAAAAGACAAGTCTGGACTCAGTTCCCTCAGGAGATTGCTTCAATCCAGGTGCCCAGAGCACACCTACCACTTACTGACATCACGGGCTGCTTCCAGGATGGATCTCACTCATGTCCTGGGCTCGTGGGTACTTGGCAGTTGCCCATGAACTTGTGGAGTTGTCTAGCAGAGTGGTGAGTTACAGAGGACTCGGGTTCCCACATGCTTCAAAGTCCCTACCTTACTGTTCAAAGCTTCAGCCTGTTTTATAGAAGGAAATCCCACTGAACACGGATTGTGGCTCCATGAGGTGTCCTGGGAGAGTGGCTCAGAGCCCTGCACCCGCACGGGCACCCCCAGGCTCCCAAGAGGAGTGGAGGAGTTCAGAAACCCCTCTGCACTCATCATTCCTGTTTGGTGGACTAAAGAGCTGAGCACAGGATGTCTGTGTGTGCAGTGCAGCAAGCTCACAGGATCAGAACACTGGAAAATGTTTTGAGATTCACTTGAATATGGTTTGCTCTCAGTCTCAAATGAAGCATATATAATTATCACCAGAAGCAGAGATGAAAAAAATCACCATATCATCCTTTACTGTTATCAATATGGCAGAAAACACCAAGTATTTCTAATTGCTATATTCTACATAGAATAAAAATAGACCTGAATTTAATTGTAATGTCTCAATACAGTGAGATTGCAAGCCATTCCTCCCCCCTCCAAGATTATACTCAATCCTTCCCCATGTGGAGTATTTAATCCTACTTTTGCTTACTTTAAACTGAATAGAATTTTTGTACCAAATTAGGACAACTAAGTCCTACCACGCAGAAAACTACTGAGCTCACTGGATATTTTTCTGTCGTGGTGCCAAACCATACAGTAATCGTACTGAGGATATGGATGGAAGAAACGCTGCTCTGCACAGTAATTCCATATAGGAATCACTATTGATTACAGCGAGGCTACTTTATGGGTAGTGGTAAATTATGAGGTTTCTCTTGTAAGTGAGAACATTGATTTACATGAGTAATGCAAAGCTCACACGAAAACTGAACTCAAACTTTAACTGTCAGCTGTAACACATCTATTTATACCACAGATCTGTGCTTAGCTACTTACATTTAATTATAATCAGTTGTGGTGCCTGTCTGTGTTTACTCAGAGAATCACATTACTGAGGTCAAATGCAATGACAGTTATATTGTAGTTATTTGAAAACATGCTTAGTTGTACATTCTGCCTGTATCTGAGGACAGAATTTCTGCAGAAGAGAGGATGGGTATGATTCACCAGTCCTTCCTTACATGAATAAAATTTCACACACATCAATTTTAGTCAGGGCATGTCCGTGCTGCACAGCGCTGAGCTGCAGAGAGATAGCCAGAGCAGCTCCAAAGGAGCCAGCTTGGTAACTGGAAGCAGTTTAACCACATTGCTTAATGCTGCATACTGTCTAATTTACCCTGGTTTTTAGCAAAGTAAATTAGCTTTGGCAAAGTGCACAAACAGGCTACCCTGCTCCCAGTCCGTGGGCCAGCTTTGGCATCGATTTCCATACCGTACATACTGTGCAAAGGACTCTTTGCATAAAAATGCGCAGATTCAGATCCTCAAATTTTATTCTACACTTATTCACTTTAACAGCACAGAACATTTTTAATTCTTGAATGTCACTGCTTAAAATTTAGAGGTATTACTGAAACAGAACATCAAAGACTACAATACCATTATAAATGAATCACTAAAGCATATCAGTTTGGGCTTACCATGATCAAATATGCTTATATTTACTTCACAGCAACAGCAAACTGCTAATTGGTAGTAGATTTTTTCAGACTCTTAAGCCTAATTGCTTCTGGCCCATGGCATCCTTATTTCCAGCATGAATGGCTTTACCAAAATCTGAACAAATCGCTAACCTTTCACATTGAAATCTTAGAAGAAAAATGTCATTAATATAACTAAACTATGTTTTAGAATGCCAAAGGTCCTACATTTTTTTGAAAGAGTCTGGGAAAAATTAGGGTTTAACTGCCTGCTGTCTGACATTATTGTTGATAGACCAAATTTTTCCTCCCATGAAATCAGTGACAGAAATCTGTCAATGACAAAGGGAGCAGATACTTGTCAGCCATGTGGTCTTGCCATGTACAATTTTCCACTAGGGACAGAATCCCCTTTCATCTCTGAGAAATTATTTCAAACTACTTAGTAAGAGAGTCTTTTGGCATCAAAATTAGCAACCTTTTCAATACCAAAGCAACAGATGCTAACTTGATATTCCAGGAAACAATAACATTCAAACAATTCAGTGTTATTCTTCCCAAATCTAAACAGAGCACATAAGGATGCATTTTGAAAAAGTGGCCTGCTTCAGCCCCCAAATTTTACATTCAGAGTTGAAGGCATGCTGAAAATCAACAACTATTGTAATAAGCTGAAATATTAATTTATGCATAAATTAGGTGGAAAATAATCGAGAATTTTTAAAAATAGACAGTTTTAATCTCTATCTCTGCTTGAGCTAAAAAATAAAGACATAGGAGCTACCTGCAACTCCTTCTACAGTAAAATAACTACCTAACTGTGGCAGAACTTCGGATCCTCTAGAACAACATTGATGATTCTAAATTTAAACTAAAATGCTTGAATGTATACAGCTATTACCAGAAAAAGAAGCGGAAAAAATTAGAGGAAAAATGTACCCATATGGAGGACTCTAATATCCATGGCACAGATCTTGAGAACAATACCAGAAAATTGGCTGAATTAACTGTATCAGAATGTACACTATGCAAGAAGACATGTATATGCAACACACATTTCTGCTTCTCTCAATAAAAATAATTTTGATAAAAAGGCAACTTTCCTCCCCAGATTGAAGTTCTACCGTAAAAGGATTTGGAATGGAGCTATAATCCCTGTTCTCATCCACAAAGGACTTATTTTTCATCCGAGTTGAGTGAAGATGTCAGATTCATCAAACATATTCTATGGACTTAGAGTTGGTTTTTATTTTGTTTTGTTTAATAGCTCACACAGTACAATCACTTTGAAGCAGAAATTTAGATAAACACATTATTTTTTTACCAGGCACTGGATTAATGCTCAACCTTGCAACATCCAACTGTTGCTCGGTATTAATTTTACAGCCAATTGCTGCTCAAACCCTGTAGTGATTTGGCTGTATTCTGATCTCCACTCCTCTCACCATTTCACATTTTCCCATATAATATTACCATACCACCATAAATGATAGAAGCAGTCTCTTCGAAACCAGTGATTGCTCCAAGGTGCTTGAATTTCTGCCTTGAAATGACCTACAAAGAAGAGAAAACGCCCTGATGTCAGTCTTGGCTTTCTTTCTGATTATATAACAGGGGAAAAACGATACAATTTTTTTTTAATATTTTTATGTTAGCTTTGTAAAAACTAAGGAGGGAATTATCCAGAATTACTGCTGGTGATTACCTAATGAGTGAAATGGGGCTACTACAGTAATAACTGGTAGCTGAATACCTGAGAAGTATTTTAACCTTCTCTCTAGCTATGTAGTGTCTTTTGCATGTCTGTGTCAGCACCTCGTGCGAGAATCTGTTCGTCACGAAACAGTCAAACCCTCTCTCCTGACTAATACTGGACATTACAGTCCAAAATACTTTCCACCAATACCTCTCATTTTTCCTCTAGGAAAAGAAATCCATAACTGGAGACTACTTACGACATTCTAATTCTAATTTTAAAACAATCTCCTTTTCACACTCCCACCACAAAACAAACAGCCCAATCCTTTCTCCCTTTTTCCCCTTGAAAAAGGAGATAATTTTTAGAAACTACTAAGAAAGCAAAAGGCATTTGGGCACGTCAGTAGCATTCACTTGGAAAAGGTTTATGTTTGAAAGCTAAAAACACTGTCTTCAATACAGCACAAGACACACTGTCTGCAGCATTGCTTTTAATATCGAGTTATTTCAAATAAGGCTAAACACATAATTAAGAAGTGCAGCTGGCAATTTTCTGCCTACAATTTAAAATAATTCTCCATTTTTTGTTTTATTGGCCCCAAAGTCAAATTCTTTTCTAAATTGCAAAGGTGCAAAGTGTTTCTGGATATACCTGATTTAGAGTAAGGTGTTCTAATTTGCTGGGTTATGACTGTGTCCATTCCACTTGGCACAGACTATTTTGAATAAATATTGTTGGGTTTATTTTGGTTTGTTTTGTTTATTTACATGGAAGCCTTAAAAGGCTTCTCTATCTTTCTGATTTCTTTACAGAAACTGTACTAACCTTGTAGTTATAATCCACTCATAAAAACAATTCAACTAACCAAGGAACAAGTTTTAAAAGACACTATGTAGTTTCCATTAGTACTGAATTGCTATGCTATTAAAGTCAGAACAACTGACTAGTTCTAGAAAAAGCATTTTATATGAATATCAAAATGCATAGATATTCTCTCTCCCTTGAAAAATACAAACAAAATATAAAATTTTTATGCAGGGAAGAATCAATTGGAAAAATAAAGAAAATTAGCCATTAATCCTTTCTCTGTGCAAGGAGTTGTATTGCTATATGAAGAAATTAAGGTGACTCATGGAGTCAATACTTTGGTGACTCCTCCTGTAAAAGTCAAGATTTAAAAACAATTCAAAAAAATTTTATATACTTGGATAACTCTACTTCAGAATATCTTTCTCAAAAGCTTTTTCTTTCAGGGTTATTATGCACACATATTTTCATTGCAGAAATTTCAAGACAAAATATTACATGAAGAGGGAATTGAGGTTTAAGATGCAAAAAAGATAATGTAGGAATTAAAAGGAAAAATCTTCGAATGTAATTATTCCCTACTAAAGTATTACAAACCCAGGAAAAACAGCCTCTGAAAAGATATCTCACCATCTTAAGACCCCTGATAACCTGCCCTGTATCTTGTTCTGATGCTACAAAGAAAAAAATTCAATGAATTTACTGAGTCTTTCAAAATCACAGCCTTGTAAACTAGTACTTCAAATATTATTGTGACATAGTTACAGTCCTCTGGTTATTACACCAGACTGATTATTTCTTTCAAATTATACTCAAAAATATTCAAAAGTCCTAGGCAGTAGCAAACAGAAATGAACAAAAGGGAATAATTTGCCATCTACAAAGAGAGGGAAGCACAGTCTAGTAACAGTTCATATTCTGAAATATTATGTTCTTTACTGATAGAAACTTATTAAATCACATTCAATCTTGGACTGTAAAACATGAATCCCATCTGGAAGCCATTTCTAAAAAAGAGCAGCATATCTCTGTTATTGTCATTGTTCAGAAAATAACTGTGCAGATATTGTGCACTTACTAACCAAAATACTGTCCTGCTTTATTTTCCTTGAAGATTTTTGAAGTAACTGTCTCTTTGCCAGAGATCCATGTGCCCTTGCATACCTCTTTGCCCCTTGCATTGAGTCCCATTTGAAAAATGGTCTTTTCTGTTTTTTAATTTCTAGGGCCAAGACGGTGAATTGCACAGTGTCCAATCCATAAAAATCCTAACTGCAGTTAAGTTGGCATTTTTTGAAACACATAATTACTCAGAAAACAAGATGTAAGTAGAAGATCACAACACAGAAATCAGAGACTAGGTGAAAAAGAGAAGAAAGAAAGACATCAACAGATTCATGTCTTCTCCCTCTTCTTACATTCTCATGTATGTCACCTTTTGAGATGAAATCCTGCCTTTCCACAAAGCACTACTACCCAATTAAAAAAACCCAAACATCAATACAACAAACAACAATGGATTACAAGAATTTAAGATGCATAAAAATGCTTGTTAACAACTCCAGGCATCTAAGTGGTGCATTTGTACTAATACAAAAGGAAATAAAAGCAGTACAAATGGATTTTTTTTTTTTTATTTCTCTTGCTAAGCCCTTTTCACCAAAACAGTAAGACTTTAGTTTGTTTTATGAACAACAAAATATGTAAATTTTGCAACAAAAGCAAGCTAATGAACAATAAAAGGAAACTGACAAATATTATATTGTTTTCTCCTGATTTTCAACTTGTCTGACAAACTGACCATGCAGCTGATCAGCTAAACTGTTATTTAACAGAAGGAGTAGCTGGTATTATATGCCTTTTTTATTTTGTGTAAGCCTCTACAATTTTTTTACAATGTGTATTAATGTTCTGCTTTGGCAGTAATAATTTACTCCCTATTCTACAATAATGTGAGGAAAAATATACATGAAAAATTGCTTACAAATTCTGGCTGCAACTTTGAGATTGTAAAAAAATTTCCAATTGCCTTACTCTCCATGCTAACAAATTCTTCATATTCCCCATTTCTTTGTGCCAGTAACAAATGATCTCATCTTTGACTATGCTCAGGCAAACATCTCACCTACTGTTTTATAAAATGTCTTTTACACTAAAAATGTAAAAATAACTTAGAGCAGAAAGTCACTATTACAGAAATGTACTAATACTGGTTTATGGAATTAGCCAAACATGGTGCATATGCCATCTCTGGGCAGACCCAGTTCCTGAGTAAGCTGCTTTTGAGAACACGTTACAGCTTTATTGCCTGCAATTTTTTGCACGCTGATTTTGAGCTACCAAGAGAATACTTTCATATTTCTTTAAATGATTACTTAACACTTTAGCTTTCAGGCAAAATTTTTTCTAATATACCCATTTACACTATTGTGTTAGGATGTATTAATAGCACTGATCAATCAAAAAAAGCAAGAAGTGGTATTAAATCTCCTTCAGTCTAGCTAAGTGAGGGAGTCCCTAAGTGTTTATTTTTTAGTGATAGCTGATGTAAGAAGGCAATATTCCCTGTCATCCAGCATGATATGCCTGAATGTAACCAAGGGAATCACCCAGAGCTGAAATACCAATGCAATAACTGCAGTAATGACTTGTTACAGCTGATACGTGTCTGAATATGTGCAAAAAACTACAGAGCACAGACACAATAAGCAGGAACAGACCTTGTTCATATCACTTAATTATTTCCAAGATCAGAACCCCCTGTAAAATATGATTCAAATTTTCTATCAGATTCAAAACTTACTTTGGAAAGAGGAAGAGGATGGGAACCAAAAGATAGAGACTGCAGGCTATAAATATTTCTTTTGTTTAGAAATGGAACTTGATTTTATAAGGGCAGATGGCAATATTATATGCTGAAATTCTGCAGAAAGCTACAAACTCATCATCTGAAAATAAAAGTGATGGATTAAAAGTTGGTTGTATTATTCAATTGCAAGGTGACAACAATCCCAAATGTGAAAACCAAATGCAATCCTAGAATGTAGTAGTTGAGGAACTTCCAAAAGAGATGAAGACTATTAATGCCATTGTAATAGGTCCCAGTGAAATGACCTTAGAAATAGCATTGAATCTATTTAAGAAAAAAATGCTCAGACTGGAACATAGGCAAATAAGATACTAATATGGTAAGGACATGAAGAACTTGTAGGCTGTGTCTAGAGGAACTGAACTGGTTTAGCCTAGAAAAGTGAAGTCTGAGAGAAAATATTCTAACTCAGAAACTGGGTGTAAAATCTATGGAGGAAAGTAGGTGTTGAAAACAAGGAAAAGGACAAACATTCGTACAAGAACGAATACACGTAAACTAGTCACACAAAGTGAGATTATAAATTAAATCAGGTGGTTTCTAGTCTTCAGAAGAGTTAGAGCAGTCTTCCTGGGAGTGCTGCTGTGCTATGAACTCTGCACTTGCCAGCTACAAAAAAAAAAAAAAAAAGACAGAAAAGCACCTCTGACTCCAGAGCATCCATAGGCCTTAACTTCTAATACCAGATCCCAGCAGCATTCCTCACCACTGGCTTGCAGGATCTGTTCTGCTTTTTAATTTTTTCACTTATCTGTCCCCACAGGAAGTTCCACTGGTAACTAAGCCTGAGCTAGTTACCAAAGCTCCTTTTATAGCCAGTGGAGATGCATAGTCTTTGAGGGCAAATCATCCCATTTATCTTTGTCACTGAAATATCTTTTCTTCTTGCTCTTCAGTGGAACAGTGATCTCATTTAGGAATTCTATTTCTTACTCCACCGACTTCTTGCTTAAAATACTCAGCTCTGTGTGAAAACTCACTGTCTTCACTCCCCACCACCCATGGTGGGGATACTTTTACTCCCTTTCACATTTTACTGCTTGAACCTTCTGCCCATCAAAATCAACTTTTTTATAGTCATTGCTTCAGTAAAAAGAAGAGATTTAATCCACTCCGGAAATGTATTCATACATAGTATTCCATACAGAAAAGAAATTGCATTAAGTCTCTACCCAGGTTTTTTACTAAAAATGCTCTTTCAGTTTCACCTAATCAAATGATTCATTTTCAATCTTCTCTAAGTTATGCAGTGAAACAAGAACAGCTAATGCTATTCTTAAGTCATTACTGTGCAGACTGCGTGTACTTATCCATAGTAACTGCTTGAAAGTTTCAGTAAGTAAAATGTATATGGACAATCATCTCTGTGAAAGAAGTGTATTAATCCCACACTGTTATTCTTCGAGATACACTCCACATACACTCCATGACCTTCCTCATTATTAGAGGTTTCTTACCTGTCTGAGTTCTGAGTTGGAAAAACAAATCTTGGCTGTGTTAACTCTGTGGTGTTGGAAGCTGGGTATTTCTGCTCGACTGTCCTTGAAGGACACACATACTGCCTTCAGAAGGACATATATACTGGAAAGCTGACCACAGCTTCCTAACTTCACTCACTGTACAGCGGGTGATCATTCCTTCCTAGTTCAAATCTTAAGTCCAATTTTTGTCATTTCGTAGGCATTTTGATGGGCCCAAATAACAGAACTGGAGTGGAAAGGGAAGTCCCAGAATATTGTTCTTATCTGCTCAGTAGCACAAAAGATGAGATAGTAAGTGATGAGATGAGCACAGTAAAAACTTTATAACCTAAAAATTTATCCAGAGCCATGGCTCATTCAACAATATATGGATCTATAATAGGATTAGGGGAATAGTATTAATTTCCATTCTGTGTTTGGAGCTTTCTATTTACATGTGTATAGTGTTGTGTAGTACTCAGTAAGTGAAAGGACTTTATTCCTTGCTTCTGCCCATACCTATTTCCTTTACTTCTTTAAAGAAACAATAATTTCACATTACCTTTCCTTTAACAAAAAGGATTTCAGGCATAATCTGTCACACTGTCTCAAGAACTAAAAGTGGTCGATCTCAACCATTATTAATCAAAGCTGTTTTCTCATAACAGCTGACAGCAAGTGAAAGGTTTGAGCTGTCCAGGCTAAAATTCAAGCTAAAAACCAGTCGGTGGTCTCCCTTTAACTTCTGGTGCGAAGTAACTCTAGTTACTACGTTATTTAATTCCGCACCCAAAAACCATATAAGCCTGCTTTATTATTTTAAATACTGCTCCTCTTCCCGTCCGAGGGGGAACGTCCGGCGGGGCCGCGGCTCTTGCCGCTGTCCCGGTGACGCCGGCCCGTCCCCACGGCAACGCCGCCGGCCATGGCGGGGCGCGGCCATGTCCGCCGGGCCCGAGGTGAGGGGCGACCTCGGGCGGGCTCCGGGCGACCCCCGGGCTCCCGGCTCCGGGCTCCCGGCTCCCTCCCGCTCCCTCCCCGGCCCTTGCCCCGGGCTCCCCGCAGGGCCGAGGCGGCCCCAGGCCCAGGCACTGCGGCGGCCCTCGGGCTCTCCAGGCTGGTCGGGAGGGAGGTCCCACACCCTCCTTTCCGCCGTTCAGAGACAGTGCCGGGGGGTCATGGTGGGCTTAGGTGTGTCCGCCTGCACAGGGGGTTTTAACGGGGGGGAAACCTTTTGTTACAGCTTCAACAAGGGCCTTCTGCTCTCTGCTCCCAGCATTTCTATAGCACCCGGAATTAATTAAGGTGAAATAAACTGTGCTTGCACCTGACTTCCCTATTTCTTTAAAATTTGCGAGTTGGCTTCTTCAAGTCCCCCTTCCCCACTTCGGGGATTTTAACGAGTTAAATGAATCTAATAATTACTGGTTATGTTTGTTTTAAATTACAGCGGCATTTACCATTTGAGAGCTCAGTTTTGCCGTTCTCTGGTGGTGTCTCTTTGCCAAGGTGGACTCCTGTGATAAGTGTCCGAGACCATGGGAGCGGCATTGGAGAGGGCGGCTCAGTGGACTGCTGCTGGCTCTGGAACCGGCACGCTCGAAATCACCCCTTTGAACGAATCTCTTTTAAACCAGATTATTAAGTTTGCAGAGGAATTCAGCACTAAACATCCCGAGGAAGCAGCGTTTGTCTTCAGAGAGCCCCTTGAGTGGAAAACGCAGTTGGACTCTTCAGTATTTGGAAAGGGTTATGTGATCAAGTAAGTGAATTGCAGTGTGTTTTCAAATGCAGAAGGTGAACTATGAAGCAAAATTGTGCTCACTTAGCATAAAGCAAGCCTTAGTGGCCATGGGTGGGATTTTTATTGATATATATTGAAAATTTTGAGCTGAAATTTTAAGTGTTTCTTTTTGAGTTTGAGACTATTCTGTCTCATTTGTGATGCAGACCTGGTAAGTTAGCAGTTCTTAACACTTGATCTGTCTATTCCTAAGACTTTTCACAACATATGTTCAACTGTGATTTCTCTTTGTGTTAGGAGCGACTCCCATGTGGTGAGTTGCCCTTGGTTGGTTGCCAGGTGCCCAGCAAGCTGCTCTATCACTCCCTCTTCTACACTAGACAGGGAAGAAAGAAACAACCAAAGGGTCATGGGTTGAGATAAGGACGGGGAGAGATCACTCACCAGTCACTGTCCTTGGCAAACCGGACTTGACTTGCGGAAATTAAATTTACTACCAATTAGAAGTCAGAGTAGGATAATGAGAAATAAAACTGAATCTTAAAATCTTCCCT
The DNA here is from genome assembly GCF_001604755.1 of Lepidothrix coronata. Lineage (NCBI taxonomy): Eukaryota > Metazoa > Chordata > Aves > Passeriformes > Pipridae > Lepidothrix > Lepidothrix coronata. The sequence continues at coordinate 3,687,110 of NW_016690260.1, forward strand.
CTTCCTCCCATACCTACCTCTTCTCAAGCTCAACTTCACTTCTGATTTTCTCTGTCTCCTCATTCCTGAGTGGCACAGGGGGATGGGGGATAATGATTGCGGTCAGTTCATTACACATTTTTTCCTGATGCTCCTTCCTTCTCACACTCTTCCCCTGCTCCAGTCTGGGGTCCCTCCCACAAAACAGTCCTTCCCAAACTTCTGCAATGTGAGTCCTTCCCACGGGCTGCAGGTCTTCATGACCTGCTCCAGCAAGGATCCCTTCCATGGGGTGCAGTCCTTCAGGCACCCTCTGCTCCAGCATGGGTCTCCCACAGGGTAACACATCGTGCCAGCAAACCTGCTCCAGCATAGGCTTCTCCCTCTGTGGGCCCACGGGTCCTGCCAGGAGCCTGTTCTAGTACAGGCTTCCCATGGGGTCACAGCTTCCTTTGGGCCTATCTGCCTGCTGATTTGCTATGAATGAATTGGTTTACCTTGGAAGTTTTTTAAAATATTGCTTAAAGAAATTGTGTATGCTTTATCATGTAAAGCTTGAATAACATTTAAGGTTCTTCTCAATTAAAGTTATTATTTTAAAAAGATATAATTTAATTTTTCTAGTGAAGCAGCTGTTCAGTCTGAAGCCACAAGCAGAGATGGCCAACCATTGCTGCTTCTCTCAGCATCAACTCTCAGAGTTCGCAGTTTTGACCAGCTGTCCCGTTTGCTACAAATTGCTATGGAAAAAAAGTTAAAGGAAGCACAAGCATGCCTCGAAGGTTTCTTTTCTTTCTTTTTTTTTTTAAGTCTTTCCTCATTCTTAAAATGTTTTCAGCAATTTATGAAATGTGCAGAAAGAAATATATGCCTTCATTTTAAGTATGTGAGAAGGTACTAATTCATGAAGGTGGCTAAAGGTGCTGATCCAGACCTTAATGAAGTTTCTATTTCTTGTTTTATTTACACAGAAATTAATAACAGAGAAATCTGGAATAAAGTTAAAATAATTTTGTTGAATCTCATACAAATTTGTGTATACTGAGCAATTTCCCAGCGATGACAGTAGGCTTCAATTTCCGAAAAAAAAAAGTCTTCTTTGAGGCTAAATAACAGTTTTTCCTACATATGTAGTTTAATATTCTTTTAAAATGTTACATCCTTAAAAAACGGCCAAAGAAAAAATTGTATGTTTAAGACATTCTTACCTGTACAAGGTTCACAATGAGCATTTCCAGATTCCTCCTTCTCACAATGGGTTTAAAATATAGGTATGAGCACTTCTACTGTGTCATCTTCAAGAGCAAGATTTTCAAACTGACAAGAAGACTCTTGATACGCTAAACTGGATATCCTCCTCCTACCTGGAGGTAGAAGAGATCAGTGATATTCTATTGTGATATTAGTAGAAATTGCATCTGCAGTACTAAAATATAAATACATATACTGGATCAAGCTTCAGATCCATCTGATCCAGGGCCCTGTCACTGACAGTGGTTAACCATGAATACTAGGGAAGAATAATATGACCAGTGTATCATGCAGAGCCATTCAGAGATGCATGGGACTTCATTTGCAGCAACAGAGCAAAATGGATTTGTAAAATACATTGACATGTAGTTATGTCACTGTTTACCAAAAAGAACAGCTGGCATAGCTGAGGAAGTAATGGGACCATTGGGAATGCTGCTAGAAAAGCTTAAAGATGTTCTTTACACTAAATCATATTTCCAAAATGATCAATTTTCAGTGAGTTAAGCCCATTGATTTCCTGTTTTGGGAATCAGCCAGGCATATTTTTGGGAAAGGGGGCTGTTGATAAAGGGAACTCTTTAATATTCACCCCTTGGTTGAATGAATCTTAATATTTGCTGTAAAAAGCAATTGGTTTGTTAAGAAAAATTTCTTTTTGTTCTTAGTGTTATCATGTTCTGAAAAGTACATTTAAAATTGCAGTAGAGGGATATGAAAGAATAAATCAGACAGTAATGTTTGATGAATAACTATGAACATTATAAAGTTCTTACTGTAAATTAATAGCATCAAAATCATGCAGCAATTGAAACAAAAGGTGTTTGTCTCATCCAATCATTTTAAACATAGTTGCACATTACATGATTCTGTTTCATGTTTACAGCTAACAGAGATCCTATAGTGAAAATTCTTGGCCCTGAATATGCGACTGTTGAAGGAGAAGATACGTCCATCTTGCATTTATTTGACAAAGTGAAAAGAGGTTATGACCCTGAAACAGAGACGAAAATGAAAATCATTCTTCTTCTTCATCAGCTGGATTTGCAACTGCTTAATAGTTCTTTGAAACAGATTTCACAGTAAGTGCATTTCAAATGGAAGCTAGGCATCTCAGCCAGTGCATTTTTTTGTTTTATTGTTAAATCAGATTGGTTTCAACCCACAGCATGTGTTTTTGGTGTGATATAAAGAAATTTATGGAAATAACTTTCACTATTCACTAAGTTATTGAAAAAACCAATTTTTTATGAAGATTTTTCTGTAGGTGTGGGTATGCAAGTGTGTGCCCACAAGTGTGTTTTTTTTATTGCATATGTTTTGCATTTTGTTAGCAAATTGAAGTCATTTGTACAAACAACAAAGTTACAGTCAAATATTTTCAAGGAACTGTTTATTTCTTCATGGAACTGTATTAAGTATTACATTGAGTCTGTTTCTTAGTTACAAGGACTTTGTATTAGGTATGGAACGAAAATTTCACTGAACGATAGAAAAAATTAAGAAACACTATGAAAGATGACCCATTTTTATATTTTTGTTGCTACTAGTAAGACTCAATGTAAAATAAAAAAATCGTGCAATATTCTTTTCATTTCTCTGAGCACATCCTTTTGATGAATACATTTTCAACTATTTTCTATTAATTGCAGAGGTGTTAGACTAAATCCAGCTGCTGTAAACAGTGAAGTGAATCTTCTCAAGAATTTCTCTGGGAAAGGAGAAGATACAGTACTGGAATCACTGGAATACACATCAGGTCTAGATCATATCTCATGTTTACATAGACCGTTATTAAAGTACTTGATTTCTGTGTGAAATTTTTTGGATTAATTTTGGTAACACATTTAAAGTGTTTATTTCTACCATAAAGTTATGAAGTAAAATAAAAAGTATTTTCAGACGTGCAATGGTGTTCTTCAGCCTTTACATACAGAAATAAAGGCCCAGTTATGTGAATATCTTCAGTGGAAGTAGAGGAAGTGAACTGACTCCCTGATCCCGAAAAGTGCTAAACACAGTTGTGGTTCTTGGTTGGATTGGACCAAGGGTCACAGAGTTTTACACGATTAATACCTAACAGTATGAATTCTTAAGAGTGACAAATTGTTTGGGGATTTTATTTGTATACGTGTTACATTAATCATCAAGCATAACTATTAAAAAATTCTTTTAAACTGGATAAAAACACTAATGCTAATTGGTTACAGATTACGTGTTTGCTAATGGATGCCGAGCTCCTCCCTGGAGACAAGTGCATGGAGACATTTGTTATTTAGTCATCAAACCACATGACACTGATCCTTTGTATATCACTTGCAACACAGCAGGAGTGTTTTTAAATGGGGTAAGTAATAATAAAGGATACCATGCAGTAATGATTATTTTTTTGTGCTAAAATCAAATCTCAGGTTTAGGGTAGTGGTATTGGGTCTCTAAGACCTGCAGAGCTCATGTTTTGGTACAGAAAGAGAAGCCACAGTAATAAATGTGTGCTAGTTTTTCCATGTGTTTTGAGTGCTTTTTCAAAAAGTTTTATACCCGGAGTGTATTCTGCGCTCTTTCCCAACAGTCTTTGGTTGGTCTTTAAATGTACTCAAGCAATTCTTCACAGTGTTCCTGTTTAAAGGTACTGGGGGACTCGATGCCTCTTTAGTGCCTCATTGCTCTTGATCTGAAGTGTGATATTGTTCTGTGTGGCTAATAGAGCTTGCTTTTGTCTTTTTATAAATGATAAAGCAGTTCTTTCTCCTGTCAGTGGAAGCTTTTTAGAAATTATTTATCTCTTCTCCTTTTCATTTTGGTTACCTTTTTCCTTTCAGATGGGTTTTATTTAGGCATGTTAGCCCCTTATGTGTGTTAAGCAGTGACCAGAGCTCTTACATTCATTTTGAAGACAGATTGATGTCCGTCAGGCATAACTCCACAAATTGATTTCCTAAGAGTTAAAAAATCCAGGGCAATTTTGACTTGGCACGTTTTTAATAAATGAAGCTTATAAAGCGCGGTCAATCAGGTCACATAATTTTCTGATCCGTTTAGACGTCTGCCGTGCTGCACTGGAAGCTCGTATTTAGTTGGTTGTTTGCCGTAAGCCGTAAATTCTTTTCAGTGGAACTACACACGGTACAATTTACTGATAATTGCCTGCAAAATTCCATGTGAGATCTTCGTCATATGTAGGGATCCATGGAGATGATCCATACGTCTTTACAAAGCATTGGTGAAATTCGATGGGCTCTGCTGAGCATGAGACTTCTGTACCTAATTCATTACAGCATGACCTTTGTTCTTTAGCACTATTTTGTGATGCAGATTAAATTACCTGTGTAGGGCAAAGCTATTAATAATTTAAAATGTATTCTTTTTTTAAGGGTCTGCTAAAGGGTAAAGAGCTTGACTATGAAAGAAAAAGTGATGTATATAAAGATATAGTCACATTTTTAAGAGAGAGATCATCTAGATTTGTAGAAAATATGGCTAAACAGGTATGTATTTACTGATACTGGGTGTATCTTCTACTTTGTACAAGTGTACATTGTTAAGAATTAAATTATAAACCTGGCTGAATGTTTATGTTCTTTATCAAAGATGATTAAATGAAGAATTTTAATGGCTGAAGTGCATGTATTATTTTTTCTTTGGATTTGTTTCAGGTTCTGTGAAATATGTTTCTTTTGTAAATAGCAAATAATACACCATTCATGTATTGTTCTGTCATACCTTACGGTGGGGTTTGAATTACATGTGAGGCCAGCCTCTAATTTTGCTTGAAATGTTTTGCTGGTCTTCTGGTATTGTTCTCTACGGAGCACTGGAAATACTAAAGCAGAAAAATATGATATCCTTATGGGAAAAGTCAACTTTTTATGACAATATTTTTCTGTTATCAAAACCACTTAAACTTTTATCTTCATACTTTGTAACCTAAAGAAAAATAATAGCTTGATTTTTTTCTTTTTATGAGAACTGTCTGATTTAAATATCAGAGTTGGGAGTTAAGCATCCAGCTTACACACTATGTCCTGCTTCAGCCACTATAAAGTGCAAGTGTTTTGGCTTTAATTTAGAGTTCTATATTAGCTAGAACCACACAGTGCCACTACAGTTTTAGTTGTTTTATCATTCCTGACAAAAACTCTTTTTTTTTTAGATTTCCAGTGTGGTTATAACAGATTAATAACTTGGTGGTAAAATCAATTACAGGCCAAAACCTGCCAAAAATTTTATCGTGATTATTTATATGCAACTTTATTTATTCAAAGAAGGAAGGGATTAAGACATTTTCTTATCCTTTAGCTATGTTTTTTTGTGATGTAGGGCTGATATTTATTTTTCTGAGATACAGGTATTTGGCAGTTCTGAAAGAACAGAACATTTCAACTTATATGCATAAATATAATAGCTTACAGCAATGGAATTAAATCTGTGAGTTGTTCTGTTTGAAAGAGCAATAAGTTAAAAAAATTTTCATTTATCTTATAGGCAAGTTTTTTAATGTTATACCTACATACTGGTTTACACTTATAAATGGAATAACATATGAATGGTTTTAGACATAATTATGGGTTTAATGTGTTTGCAGTGATATGGCTTAATTTGCTGTTCATGGGAATATTTTAATAATTTTTACATTTCTAATCCTAAATGTTAATGTAGAATAATGATACTGTTGATAATAGAGATAATATATCTTTCTTTACTGGTTTTCCACCCTTGTAAAGATAATGTAACTATTCAAGAAATGTGTACACTTATTAAATAAGAGTAAATAAATAGAATTTATACTGTTTTCCTTCCATTATCACAGAAATCACGCACTGAGTAGTGCCTGGCTATGTAAATATGTTTATGTAGAAGAGTATACATTATTCCTTTTAATGGTTTAGGAATATCATATCATCCTGCCATGATGAAAAGCTGGTTTAGTACTTTCTCCTTTCTAAAACTAGAATGTAAACAAGTTAATACTGTAAAGCTGCAGAGCATTTGTACCTGAGGGAAAATCTCTGTATTAGAACTCTCAAAAGCAGAGAAAAGCCATATTTCCAAGTTTGCCTATATGAAGTAAAATATGACTGGAAATAGTTTTGACTTATTTTCTGAGGAGAGGAGAGCTTGAAAAAGCTTGTTACATACACATATATTGCAAAACCAATTAACTTTTATAATATCTGCCTGGCCTTGTTTAAGCTAACATTCAGAATTTCTGTGTTGGTATATAGTGCTGTAGGAAACATACTTTTTAATGTATGCTTAGCTGGTGAAGCTACAGCACCAGTTCCCTGTGATTTATCTAGTTTATCATGTACTAAATTGCCTTGTCTGGAGTACATTTTCAGAATGAGAGAATTAGCAAGAGTTAGTGTGGAATGGGACAGTTGGATCAGCAAGCCTGGAACAGCCGATTCACATCAGGGACTGGTCAAAAGCAGACCACACTGTGACAGCCTCCTTAAAACTGCCCTGAATCAGATACATAAAGGAATGTCTTCACCTATCTGGTAGTGACAGCTGCAATAATAATAATAATAAGTAACGATTGTATGCTGTCTCTCCTGTAAAAATTGAATATGTTCCAATGGAGAATAGGAGTTGACAAGAGTCTTTTCTGTTCTGTATGTTTTTGATCAGCCATGGTACTAGACACAGACAGCTGAAGGATTGGTAGGTGCCACTCAGCTCAATTCTTGTATGTGACTTGTTCAACAATGTTTTGCCCTGAGAGACGGAACATGAAAAAAATGAAAAGGAATGTGTTCATATTAATTCTAAACTATATCAAATGAAATTACTTGGAACTGAAGTCGAGCAGTTTATGATAGCCTATTTTCTTCATTACTTTTTTGGTGGGAATTTTTTGTAAATCCTTTATAGAAGGAAATAGTTTTTATGTAAATGATCCACTGGAAGCACAGTGACTTGATTTTGCAATTCTGGATCTTAAAACTCGTTTGGAATTAGGTTCTATAAAAGTGCTTGTGTCACAAATTATTGGACATACTAGAAACTGAACAACACCAAATTTTCAAGTATGCTCAGAAAGTTCCAAATTTAGCTACTTCATTTATTTAAAAAACTTCAATTTGCACATGGTAACTGCTGCTTTCCAAATTAATTTTTTTTCTTTTAAAGACAATACAACTTTGTGTTTAGAATTTAATTCTACATATAATGCATACAATTTTTAAGCACAGAATCCTGGAATTGTGCTTATAACTGCTTATAACTTCATATGCATTATTCGTATAGCAATATAACTGACAAACCATGCCTCCTTTTATTAGGAATATAGTTTTTTTAAAGAACCAGCACATGAGAAGAATTATCAGTATGTGGAAGGTGCTGATGCTGAGGTTTCTGGCCAATCCCAGAACCTTTATGATTCTACAGAAAAGAAAGTGAAAAGTTCTGCAGCAGGGAGAAGATCCACTGGCAAGAAGTTACAACCAACTATGCAGTGGAAAAATACTGGGCTTTCTGCTTCCCAAAGATAAGTAGTTATCTTTATAATTGAATTTTCCTATAGGTCTCTCTAAACTGTGCTAATGGTTGGACTGTATGTTGCAGTCTGCATTATTGTCTTAAGAGCAATGAAACAAAACTTACTACATGTTAATTTCTAAGAAGAGAGTTCTCACATTTTTTCTCTCATGCAACAACTTTAATGTTACATCATTTCCGCAGCAAGGCAGGGAAATGTCTTGCAGTTCTATGCAATACTGGTTTATCATCATATTTTTAGTGTTAAATACCTTTTAAAGCAAGACAGAGTAGAAAAATCTAATCTAAACCACACTTTCATGATGGAAAACCAGAATGACTCTTATTTGTACTACCAGTTTTTAATGATTTCATATTATATGAGCCACTTTTCTATCTCTGCTTAGCAACAATATTCACTAATGAGATTATCTCAGATCTTGAACACCCAAAATAGAGTATACATAGATTGGATATTGTTGGATTTTTCTTCTGAAATCAGAATTCTATTTTGATTTAATGTTTCCTGATTTCATGTTACTGGAGGAAGAAGAATATCTGAAGAAAAACCTTTGATTGCCATCCTACAAAAAATAGTATCTTCTCAAGTCTTCCAATTTGACATTGCAAGAAACATTTTAAGAGATTTAGGATTTGGCCTACAGTCATCAATTAAAAAAAAATGGTTTCCCAGGGCAAGAGCTAACCTTTTTCCCCAGTCTGTTAAAGTCTAGATGTAGTGAAATGGGCTGTAATCATGAGTAGTATTCTCTTTTATTGTTGTGACTGTGATAGGCTGACCAGTCCAGGCTTGAAAAGACATTTTGCTTTCATAATATTGTAAGTTAGGGACAAAAAAGCACCAGTTATTGTACTCAACTAGGCCTAGGAATCTTTTGGAATATAAGGAAAGCAAGATATATTGTATTCAGCATGATCAAAGCTATGGAACATGTCCGTGTGTGGAAGAACTAGGCAGACTAGAACTCTTTTGCCTGGAAAATAATGACTAGAGGAGAAGAAGAAAGATTCAGAAAATCATGACTGGAGATGATAAACAGGGAACATTTAGTCACTGTCTGTTCTAGGACAAGAATAAAGGGTGTCAAATGAAAATGAGCCAGTGAGATCAGTTCAGAACAGAGAGAGAGACTTCTTCATACACCACATAGCTAAGCACTCAAAGTCTTTGCCAGAGGATAGTAAATTCATTTGTTTATGTGAATACAAAAAGCAACAAGACACATTCATTGAAGAAGAATCCATCCAAAACTGTTAATGCATGGACAATCTGAGTCACAATCTGCTGAAGAATGTTCTGGAAAAAATTATTTCTGTTTTTTGGTTGTTTGTTTTTTTTTTTATTTTTTTAAATAAACCCAAATCTAGTGACAAAGCTTCAAAAAAAGATACTGAAGAAGAAGGGAGAAGTAGTCCTGTGTCTTCGAAAATGAAAAAGAAATCCAGTGCCAATGCTAAATCTCCTAAAATTAATCGAGCCCCAGGAAGGTATGGGTTACTTATTTTTCTTTCTTCATTTAAAAAAAAATAATTATTTTCCCTATCTACAGTAATTATCACCATATTTACTGTTCAGTAATGTCAGTTGTGTTTTTCTAATTCTTCTATTAGGCACTGTTGTAATACCTGTTTGAAATGTGCTTGTCCCTATTAGCTTCTAGCTGTTTAAAATTGGTGATTCTGTTTATTTATTTTTAGAAAAACATCAAGCAGTTTAGAAGAAGTTAGTGACAGTTCCTCAGACGCTGAGGAGGATGAACAACCTATACGTCGTCAGGAAGGAACCACTGACTTATCACCTGAATACTGGGGAATTCAGAAACTTTCAAAATATGTAAAGGTAATTAACAAGTGTTGATAAATGTTATAAAAAATAAAAAAGATACAGTTGAGAGCACAGCTCTTCATCCATTCTACCTTCCATATATTTTAGAATAGCCCTGCTATGCAGTATGTTCAAATCCTGGAACTGTGGACTTTCCTATCATGCACTTTTTTTTTTTCATCTGCTATTTTTGGCTTATATAGACCTTTAGATTAAACCATCTGTTCAGCGTTATTTAAAACTTAAGATGGTATAATCTCTTTATTAATTATTTGGTTTCTGTTTTGCTTTTTGTATGAAATGTTCCAAGATATTTCTTTATGTGGATAATAACTTTCAAGAGTTTTTATTAAAACTGAATAGTTGCCTAAAGTCTTTCATCAACTATGATTAATGCATGACTGAAGTAATTCTAACATGGTCTTGTGTCTGGATAGATGCTTTAGTGGACAAGAAAATGTATGATAAACAGGCATCCTCTAAAACAAACGAAAAAGAAAGGTTTCTACACAGACTTGGTGAAAATCTTTTGGAACCTATAAATATACACAGTTAAAATTCTGAATATGTCTGAAACACATCAAAACCCCAGCAACCCTCTACTATTCTGGAAAACTCTAATTATGTTTTTCCCTCAGGAGAAATTCCTTTACAAGTTTGTACTGGAATTTATGTTGTGTTAAGTTACTAATAAAAGCGCTGGCTTGTTTATTTTTTTGAGTACAGAGCACACACATCCGACTGATAAAATGATGGTGCTGCCATTTGGTAAAGCAAAAAAAGTGTAAGTCCTATGAGGAGCAGCTGAGGGAGCTGAGGGTGTTTAGCCTGGAGAAAAGGAGGCTCAGGGGAGACCTCATCACTTTCTATAACCTGCCTGAAAGGAGGTTGTAGCCAGGTGGGGGTCGGTCACTTCTCCCAGGCAACTGGAGACAGGATGACAGGACATAGCCTCAAGCTGTGCCAGGGGAGGTTCAGGCTGGACATCAGGGAGAATTCTTTCACTAAAAGGGTTGTTAATTGATTCAATGGGCTGCCCAGGGAAGAGGTGAAGTCACCATCTGTAGAAGTATTCAGGAAATAATGGATGTGGCACTTCGTGCTATAGTTTAGTTGACATGGTGGTGTTCAGTCACAGGTTGGACTCGATGATCTTGGAGATCTTTTCCAACTTTAATGATTTTATGATTCTACAATTAAACATTTGTGAGGAATAAGCAAAGTTTTGGCTCCTTCCAGTCCTTTGACCATTGTAGAAGAGTAACTCAGTCTTTTAAACTGTATTCAGAGTAGTCACACTGCTTGTTCTCAGTTCGTGTGCGTGGAGCCTTGCTAGTGGTTGTAGCCAAAGAGACACAGACAAACATGGATAATACAAATCTCTCTACAATTATCTTTTCTAGGTTGGACCTCTATATTTTTGTCATTTTGGCTGTGGTAAAATAACACTTTGCAAATGTAATCTGGTACAACACTGAGCATGTAACTTGCTCAGCTATTCCTAATGCTGAACACATAATGTATAGATTTTGCATGGAATTACAGTTCAAGATGCCGTTTTCAAATTTTTCAGTTTGCTAATAAATGGTTTGGTCTATGTATGAAGCATCTCTTTTTGCCTATCTGAGAGCTCAGAGAAACAACCATGCTGCTTTTTAGTAAACATCCAAGGTCCTCCTAGAGAGGAGATTTGAAATTAATTACTGTTGATGAACTCACAGTAATCTTTTCTTTGGCCCATTTATGTACCACCCTCTTTACCGACAAGGCTCTTGTCTCCTGATTACATAATTCTCAAACTCCCTTTCCTCTCTAGGTTCTTCATATAGTCATGTTTAGATTTTAGTATTGGACTTTATCCAGTATTGAAATTCATATCTACATTTGCATGAAACCATTTGCATGAAGACTGATAATGGCAAATAGGGAAATGTATTTTTCAAGCTCTCTCTTTCAGAAATTGGTATTTTTTTGTTCCAGCTGTCAACAAGGAAAATTACAAAATGTTATGGAACTAGAAAAAGAAAGGGGAGCATTTCTGATCAAATTGCGAGTACCTGTTAAGAAGTTTATAATACAAAATTCCATAATATGAAAAAGTTTTGTTCTGAAAATTCAGATGTATACTTGTTCATGTATTCATGCACACCCAAGTCGCCAAATAGTTCTTTAAATTAGGTATAAATTAAACAAAATATTTGAAGATATACTTAAAATAATTCTGTGTTGATTCTTAGCTACGTAAAGCAAGAACTCCCTGGGGTCAGATAAAGCTGAAAAGAGATGCCTCAGTGCCATACCACAGACAGTGGTTGAAATGTTTTATTGATGGAGTGCTACTTTAGCTTGCACATGGAATTCGTTTTAATTCAAGTATAAATACTGCACTTCTGGCCAGACTTAGGAGATTTTTTGGCATTCTTGTTGTTCATGTAGGCAAGTGTTCATGACAGATGCAACATAAGAGAAAATATATTTATGACTGTGTTATTTAAGTATCTAAAAGCCTATTTATATAGAAGCACAAATTTCAGAGGGCTTGTGCATCTTCAAAGGTTGTATACGTTGTTTGCACATCTGAAAAAATGAATAAAATGCCGTAAATGATAGGTGTTTGAGATACCAGGAAGATATAAAAATTTGTAGATGGAACCATTTTTTTAATGTCTGCTAAAGTAAATGTGAATCACAATTCAGCAAGACTCTATAAAGATGAATTTACAGAGAAAAAAACTTCCATAAAACCTGAAAGATACCTAGTTTTTATACCAATGTTAGATTGTCATTAAATGTTAAAAAGGCAATTGCTTTTTGTATAAAGCAAACTTGCTAGCTCCTGTGAGTTATGCCTGTAGGCTCTGTACTTGTATACCTCTTCATGGAGAGAAAATTCCAGTGCAGGGGAAATTCCCTTCTGACTTTTTGCCCTTCTCCACTCCCCTTCCTTTCTGGGAAAGAGTATCCATGTTGGAATTGTTCCGCTGGGAAGCAGCTGCTTCTGTGGTCTGGCTCCTTGTCCTACCTTAAGCTTCCCAGGGCTGTGAAACAGAAGACAGAACATGTGTGTTCTCTCCATGTCTCCCCATCTACTTAGCAGCGAGCAGCGAAGATAGATCAGCGAGCTTGGTGATGACCTTGTGTTAGGTATCTCCTAGGGCCAGAGTAGATGAAACTGGAATGAAGTGCTCTGTTGATGTTTGTAACAGTTTGATTCACCCAGAAGTGCCTACTTCAGATTTGACATTATATTTGACATTAAATTTGTGCTTTTGAAGTATTTGATTTCTAGGGGATATTTAAAGAAAAATTTTAGGAATAGGATGAAGGGATCATCTTTTTCTGTCATCATTTTACTAGAAACAGGGAACATCAGGTAGAAATGCAGAATCTTCTTTGTGGCTGGTCACTAAAAAAAAAAAGAACAAAGAAAAAGGGTGAGAGCTGGGTTTTGTGCTGCCCACGGTTGAGCACTGGCTATTGCCAGTTTTTGAGATAAAACTGAGATGTTGAGAGGTGAATTGGGGCTGGTGACTGTGCCAGTAATAACTCCAATCTCTAGAATAAGTCTGTAATCCCTTAAGCCCTTGTGCTGCTTGATCTTGGTTCCTTGTAAGGGTGTGATTTATGTGTACACCTATGCCAGGGTTAGCTCTGGATAGAGTTCTGCAGGACGATGGCAGTTACAGAATTCATCCTTCAGTTTCTTATGTGGAAAGTCGTTCTGCTTTTGGCTATATTTCAGGGATACACTGGTGAAACCAGTCAAATCTCACACTTCACTTAAAATATCCATTAATTTCGTATCTATTTGCAATTACTCCAGTGCAAAAGATCTCATTCCCAGAACAGCATTGTGTTTCTTTTCTACTTCAGAATCATAGGTGGACAAATCTGATGTCTCTTCCCATCCTGTGCCAGGTCCAGGAGCTGGGGAAATGCTATGGCACTTCACAGGAGCCACAGAGGATGTGCCCTGACTGTGGCATTGAGCACCAGCTCCCAGGTGCCCACGTGCCCATGTGCCCTGGTGCTGCATAGCAGTGGATGGCTGGGAAGGAAGGACATCTATCACGAGTCAATGAAATCTCATTCACTGGACAAGGAAAAGGTACAAAACCTGCAGGATACACTGGGTGTATTCAGGGCTGCTCCACAGCTGAATTTTGGCAGAACCTTTGGAAGGCTGCTGTGTTCAAGCAACATTTTTGTAGCTGGCAGGAGGCCCCTCTGTAGTGGGCTTACATAAAGATGTCAAACAGACCAGGGAGGCAGGAATGTACAGGAATATTCCTTCTGGCCTTTGCCTCTTTCCTTTTCTTTCTCTCCATTCTTTCTTTCTTCTCTCGTTTTTCTCTCTCTTTCTTTTCACTGCATTGCAGTGATTGTTGGCTGGACAAGACCTACTGCCCATCACTTTTGCTTCCCCTTTACAGTACGGGCAGACCTGAGCCAGGAGGGTGTAGTGTGGCCTCTGCACCACAGGCACAGTTTATTTTCTCAGAAAGCTCAAATTTATCAGTTAGGAACATGTGTATTGGTTTGGAGGAAGGAGTGGTGGGTCCTACATTCTTGGGGAAGAAAGGAGCAGATTAAAAGTGCAGAAAGTCAAATAGAAAGTGAAATGATGCAGGGAGACTCTGCCAGGAGCTAAGAGGATCTCAAATCAGAGATTCTTGTAGATATTTTTGATAAACTGTATGGAGTAGTTTTATTTCCCAGAAAAAAACATGGAAACATCTGGAAGTTGGGATTAAGGGACTTGGGGCAAACCAAGGTACAGGAAATCCATGTATGCCTGAAGTTCAGGAATGTGGACAAGGAGGATCTAAACTATTACAGTAACAGGGAGCATATTTTGGAACATTTGAGGACCAAATCTTAAATTGCAGTTGGATGTGTGTGGGGAGTTATTTTGCACTCTCTATGCAGGGTTTGCAGTGTGACTTTTTTCTGCATCAAGGGTAAGCAGGAGGCAGTCAATAATTGAATGCTTGCACACTTCCCTACTATGTCTTAATATAATGTCAGTCACAGTTTATGTCGAAGATGAGACTTGTTGTACTTGAGGTGTAAGGTTTTAGATACCTGAAAAACAGATATCTTCCTCATAAAATTTTGTGATAGAAAACATCCAGCCTTTCAAAAAAATTATTACTTTCTTGTGCAAATGAAAAGTTACACTAACACTCATTATAAAAATTTAAATCAGCTTCATGAGCAATGGGTTAAGAAATCAATTGTATTTTGGGAGTAGTAGAAAAGTAATTCTATTTTATTCCAAAATGCAGAACCTCGAAAAAAGACATGAACATCCCAGCTTAAGGAATAAAATGGGTCTTCAAATACTGATCCTTTAAAGTGAAACTTTAAAGCTTAAAGTTTCAAAAAAGTAGTTTCAAATTTAGTAAGACAAGAAAAAAGTAGTGCTAGTGTTGCAAGGTACCTGCTGAAGTACCAAACATTTGTTTGCTTATTTTGCACATTGTAATACTGCTCAAAATTTTTTTGATAGTCATAGAAAAAAATCTCTGGTGTTTATGGATGTTCCTGAGTAGCAAACTGCACAGAGAACTGCAAGTACAAAGTCTGTAGTCTTGAAATCTGGCCCTATATGTGTAATAGGTGCAAATGTCAGAATATAATAGCAGGAGTAAAAGTACCTAATCTGTGTAGAACATATATTGCACATCATGCTGGTTTTTCCACAATCTGTGGATAAAAGCATGTTTTTCTTTATAATATCATACTAGTCAGACTTGCATGAGATTATATTTTAGCTGTTAAATACAAAATAAGCACATATAAGTGCGTGTAAAATATTTTTGTATGTAAAATACTTTTGACACTGTGTAATAATTTTTTTTCGGGACTGACCAACTTTGCAGGTAGTTTACCTGATCTTATTAGTAGAATATCTAAAAATAAATCTTCCCCCTTCCATGATGAAAGTATTTGGTGGAGTAAATTGAAGGTTATTCAAATGAAAATAAGTTTTCCTGTAGTTTGGCTAAGTGGTAGACTGTTATTTTTCAGAAAATACCAAATGTATCTGACAGAATCATGTGCCACCTGCTAGTGTTTCTAAGCACGTGTTAGGCTAACCTGTCAGCCTTGGCTAACCTGTCAGCCTTCATATCACTCTCTTCTCTACTCTTCATGAACGTCTCTTGCTCTCATCTTCCACTATTAGCCAAGATTTTATTTTAAAATTCAGTAAAGAATGTGATTACTGAAAAAAAAGGAAATAAAAATATTGGAAAACTGCATATTATAGTTAAGATATGTATTTTCTAACAACCTAGATTGTGCTGATCAGGAAAAAGAAATACTTTTATGATAAATTTACTAGGTAGGAAATATTGGCAAATGGTGAACTCTCAAATTATTATTATAATTGGCAACTCTGAAGCACTCGAATAGCTCTCTCCTCAAAATACTGTACAAACAATCATTCCTCATCACAAGAGACATATAAAATTCATAACAGCCAATTGAATTTTGACCATTAACACCAACTCTGATGAATTTCTGTATAGTGGAGGTTTAATTAATGTTGAGAGGGTCACACATTCCTAAGAGTTTCATAGCTGATGAGATGAAAGACAATTTAGAAATAAAAGGGAAAAAAGCAAACAAAAAGTGGAATTCAATAAAAGATGAGAAAGAAGAGATGGTATGTCAAACATTCAGGACTGAGGAAAAGAATGTAAAATAACTGATGTTTGATTCTTCTCTTTCTGCAGGATTGTATTCTATTGTAAAAGCAGGTAATTAAATTAATGAACTATGGTTTTGACACTGTAACTATAGTACCTTTAAAATAATAGTAAATTGCCAGAGCTGTCTGAATGTGACTTCAGGCTTTATATTCACAAAGTAGGTAATCAAATCATTATCTTTCCTAAAGAATTAGAACAGAATTGTGTCTGAAAGCTACAAAGAGTTTTAAGTAGACAGAACAATATTCTTCATTGTTTTTAGGTGTTCCACATTGACTAGGCTCAATTTAATCGCAGCTCACAGTTATTTCAGAGGCAAGCCTGTGCCTCAGCCATGTCTTCATCTATATTTGTTTTTCCTATGCTCTCACTAAGCCCTGTTTTTGTTTTATTTCTCCAGAGGACACCTGTCTCTTAGTTCTTCATAAACTATTGCTATCATTCTGTTTTTCTTGCAAAATCTTTTTTTTGCTAGTTTAAAATGTCTTTTCTGTTTCAACAGTGTGTGAGCTCTCCAGTAGTCTGTAGAGGCACAGATCCTTCCTAGTTCAACCTCATTTAATTTTCTCCTCAGATTCACTTCCACTGGTTTCCCAAATTAGTTGGATACATAAAATTAAAATAGCTGTAATAACATTAAGGCTTTTATCCTCTTTGTGAGCCAACTACTAGGCAAAGTCAAAATTGCTTAGGCAGGTCTGACACTGTCACACAAGGTCAATAGTACATCTGTATTATGGACAGCATATGTCTCATCTCAGTCTCCAGTCAGGGTTTACAATGTTAAGTTCAGTGTTAAAATACTGGTAACAATAGTGCTGTTTGTGCAGGATTTTTTCTTTTTAAAATTTAATCCTAGACCCTTTTCTCATTCAATTCTATTTCCTTCTAATTTTAGCATGTTCTTTTTAAAAACATATATGCTTTATTTTCCTCAAATGAAGCGTCTTAACAAAATTGTCTAGATGCAACTGGGGAGGAAATACACTCCTAAACTGAAACTTTCACAAAAAAGTAGAAGATAAACTTGCACTGTTAGAGATATTATATATTACCTTGGCCAGGTTTTCTGTGGTTTTGGGGTCACCATTTCACTTCCTTCCAAGTTTGAGGTTTGAGAAGTTACTAGGAAATCTATTATTCCTAGTCCAGTGAAGTAAAAGTTCATATGTTTGCACATGAACTGTTAGAGTCTTGCCTTCTCTATAGTAGAATCCAATTACTATGAATCAGAAAAGGAAAGTTAAGGGAATGGATACATTTCTTGGAAGAGTTTTCAAGACAGAATCAACGGTTGCCTAACAAAACCTTCTGGTTCGTGCAGAAAATAATAGACTTATTCTTTTGTTTGGAAACTCTTTTCAATTTCATAAAATATGACAATTTATATTCACTGTATCTGGGTGATGACATATATGTCACTTCTGCCACTGTGTAGGGTCAGGGTCAAGGTATTAATCTGCAATTAAAACTGCAGCTTCTGTGCATTGTTGTAGTCCAATGTGAATGTTTTGGATTTTGAGACTTCATGATGCCTGTGATTTTCCACTGGCTTTACTTATATTAATCTGTATGGTTTACATACTGCCAGGCTGTAGCTAAAGAACGCCAGAAGATTCAGGAAGTGGGTCAGGGAATTATTCCATAACTCAGTTATACTTGTCCATAACTCATGTCTTAACAAGTTGCAGCTTGTATGTTTTATAAACTAAAATGAAATATTGGAACTAATATATAAACCATAACAAAACTCAGAGTGTTTAGAGATTCACTAGCATAGAAAAACTGCCTTGCTGAAGCATATTATTCATGTTGTACTGCAATACTCAGTCTTTCATTATGCTTTATCAAAATTTATTTAAATTTTTAATTCTTTTCCAGCAGAAAATTACAAAAGGGGCTGTGATTTGAGAGAGTCAAGTTTAACAGAAAATAAAAACTGGCAAAGTATTAAACTAAGAATTCTGTTTCATACTTTACTACTTATTTTGGATTCCTCGTTTTATAAAAATGACAGTATTTTAATAATATTTTAGGCTGGGATTCCACTTAAACAATGTTTTTGTTCTAGAAGTTTTTTTCATTCCATTAATGAATTTTAATTGAAAATTTTCTGGTATAACAATATCAGTTGACCTGCTGTCTTTTGGATAGCACATTATGCTATTTTGTTTGTTCAGTATTTTCTAAAAATATGTTGATTTGGTACGTTTGGTCTTAGTTTTGTCAAGTATATGGTAATTGCCATTCTGATTATATATACTCGTCATCAAAACTAGGTGTTATTATACAGAAGAATGACAAAACTGCCCACAAACAGCAATTTTCTTTCTTGTTATTCAGTCATGGGCATGCTATCACAGACAGGCACATTATTCTGTCTATCCAGGAATTATTTAATACAGTAAATAAACTTTTACTCTGGAAAAATAAATTTCAAACGTAGGTCTAAACAAAAAAACCCCATTCTTGACATTGCCATGCAAAGTAAAACAATATTTCATTTTCTGGTTGCATTCAGTCATGTTCACTCTAAATCGTAATACAAATTAAATAAATTAATTTAAACCCCCTTCAAATAGGTACCATATTTATAGAGATGTTTGTGAGCCAAAAACTTTATAATTGTGTTTTTATTTAATCTTGCTTTCTCTGAAGAAACTGAAATGCACTGTAACTTTATTGTAATGTTTATATATTTCCATGCATGGAGGTTCATTTTACTACAAATTGAGCAACAAATTTGGAATAATCTTCTTTATAATCTTGTTAGTACTTTTATTACTTGTACTCCAATAATGCCTTTAGGCTTCAGTTGAAAGAGGGGAAGAGAGATACTAGGAAAAGGCACCTGGTCAGTAGCAGGAAGCAATTCTGTCAAAGGACTCAAAGATCATTGTTATCCTGAGTCCAGGTATAAGTGGTGCCTTTTTCTTAAAACTGTCCTTTCCCTAGTGGCAATTGTGACAATTCTGAACTCTGATACAGATCTCTGCTGTAGGTCACCCAAAGTGGCCTAATTATGCCACTTATGATGTCAGAGGGTTCAAGCAGAAGGAACAGGGAGGGTAGGAGTGCCATACAGTGGACTGTACTGGATTAGATACCCTGCAGTCTCCTGCACAGCTCCTGTGCAGTCTCAACTGCCTGTCGAGCTAATGCTTCTGCCTACTGGCGGATCGTCTGCAAAAAACCTTTAATGGTATTTACCCCTTCCAGAGAGGACTCTAGAGGAAATTTTGTGTCTTTCTTTCCTAGCCCGCTGAACTGAGATCATCATTTCAACACTTAAAGCTTTGTATTGACTGGGAAGGGTTTAATTGGGATGGGACAAGGGCTATTGAAATCTTAAGCCTATTTTACTATCTATTCTCTGTATTTAATCATATTATCTGTTATGGGTCAATCCTCTTTTTAAAGAAAAGAAGGAAGTGTCAAAAACATTTAATATTTACAAAATTTAATGGTAGTAAAAGTTCACAAAAAATAAGCAACAGAAAATAGGACTAGGGCAGAATGTAGGAGGTCATTGACTCCATCTGCTTGCCTCTGAAGCAGCATCAATTCTTTGTGTGTCTTCTGGACAAATATCTCTCTATCTTTTCGTTCATGTTGTGAAGATTTCATAAGTGCTGCAAGCAATATATTCAAAAATTCAAATATCCTTACCTTTATTTATTTATTTATTTGCCTAGCATAGATCAGCCCTGATGCTATTTAACCCAATTATTTCTTGTCTTACACTGGATCTGGTGAACAGATGATTGCCATTGTAGCTGTCCTTTAAACCACCTCCTTATGCTCTACCTCAGAGTAAACTGCTCCAGTTCCTTCCATTTTTCTGTGAAGATCATACTTTTGAGATATTTTGATGTCCTCTGGTCTTTATCAACTTTATCAGTATCTTTTTTGAAGTGTGATACCTAGAATGAACACAGCACTTAATCAGTGCCAAACCAAAGAAGGATGATTTCTTTTATCTTACAAATCTGGGTGTAAGTCTCTCTGTAAAGTTTGCTTTTTTTGTTTGGCAACACTGTGATATTGGTAGATTATATTGTGTTGATAACAACGGATTTTTATCTACAGTTCTGCAAGCTCGTCATGGCATCAGCCAATTCTCTCAGCACCAAAGAGCAGAATCCATTAAGCTCATCTAGTATGAAAACATCTAAGTTATCTAAGTACTTACTGACTAGTTAATTATGTCCTTAGCATAGGCAGTGTTCACTATGCCATCACTGACATTAAGTAAACATTAGTAGAAAACAGTAAAAGTTAATGCATAAAAAAGGCCCCTTAATGCTTTTAGCCTTCTTAGTTTCATTTGTTGAAAGCTTGCCATTGACTAACAGATTTTATCCTCTTGATTATTACAGAAGTATCAAACAAAATGATGGTTTGAACTTGTGTGTTCCTTGGTAACTGTATTTTAGTTTGTGTCCTTATTTGCTTGTGTTTTTCTTTTATTTTCGTTCTTATTTGATCTTGTTGGTAGTTCTGTAATTGTCATTTGCAAGCTCTGAGTATCATAACAGAGACATTACACATACATTGCACAGAAGATGTTTTACTGATAGTGTAATGGTGATACTGGTTTATTTTCGTTTCATTTATGGATATATATGTTATACCAATATATAGGAAGAGAGGCACATTTTTAACTAAGTCTGTGTTTAATTTCAAGCCTTAAAATTGATTGTTGATCTGCCAGTAGGGTCTATTTGCATCCAGCATATCAGATTTCAAATGGTATAACAACATGATGCAGATTTTATGTCAACTTAATGGAGAGGTAACTATTTCCATGCATGTTAAAATCTATTCTGTAACTACTGCAGTACTTACTGTAATGATAACTTCAAGAAACAAAAAAAGAATTGTTGAAACTGTCACTAATATTTCTTATTTTGTGGAACTGATGCTTCAGCACATATGAGAAATATTTTATTGTGGTTTTACATTAAAAACACTTTAAGTGGTGTGTTCATTTTTGAAGCCAAAAAATAAAATGCGTATATATGTATTTTATATACAGTTCTATTTTTTATTTAGTAAAAGAAAAATAAAATTGTTTATTTTTAAAAAATCTGGTCTATATTAAATATCATATGCCAACTATTATACGTGTAAGATAAGGGAATTATGGATTATTATGTTAGGTATAAGTGGAGTTTCACTTTAGGAGAAGCAGTCTGCAAAAGAAGAGACATCACTTTTCAGGTTAGTGATATACTTCTGCATTTATGTAAAATAATAAAAAGATAAGTTTTCTCTTAAAACACCTGCTGCAAAGTTTTTATTATACAAAGCAAAGTAAATAACAAAGCCTAAGATATGTGAAAAGACCATAGATTTCGTAAAAGGAGAGCTGTTAGTTTTTTTGAGCTGTAGGATATTCAATATAGTCTTTTAATCATATCATATGGATTTTTAAAAAAATAATTTAGTTTTGTTTGTGTGGATAAACTGATTTCCCTATGAAAACATTTGAGAAATTCTTACGCTATTTTATACCCTGGGACATATTTTCAAAGTAGATGAAAATATGTTATTAAAGCAAGACACATTTCATTCTTCTGAAGTCAAGATGATAACGATGATTAAAAAAAGATAACTTAAAAAAATCATGGGCATCTTCCTTTAGCACACTATATGCTACAGATGTTTAAAAATTACCTTTATATTTAAATATTTTTTTGTGGGGAAATTCTGTGTATATCTATTGCTACAAAACATTTAAGTAAAAATTATGAAGTACTATCAGAATACACTTTGTTGATTTGCAGAAGTGTTTTGTCTGATGTGAGTTACTGGTCTCAAACTTTATGAAGTAGTTCTTGCATTCTTTTTGGATTTTCTCACTTGTGATTCTCTACTACATTTATCCTAACTGTGGGAAGAGCATGTTGAATTTAAATACTTTTTTTACTGTATTTGTCATAGTGTTTCTGTTTACTTTTAAGTAATATGCTGCAAAAGTTTTGGTTTTGCTAGATCTACTTGTTTCAGATTAGCAAACTTTACTCAGTTTTTCAATATTCTGTATTTCGTTATGATGTGCACAACTGGAAGGGGTTGGCTAAAAGTCCTTCACAGATTCAAAACTGTCATTTAGAAGAGATGGGCTTGGGCAGCACAGTTCAGATCTGGTGGGATCCAAAGCTTCCCTAGAATTCAGAGGCATGCAGAAGGTGGATACTGTAATTTGATTTACTAGGGATTCCAAATTGTAACTTCCGCAGTTGGCATTGTTCATGTGCTTCAGCTTCTGTTGCAGCTACATGCTAGCTCAGCCCTCCTAATTTCCATTCAGCTTGGTCCATCCCTGATTTTGTTAACACTAAACCTATATTATAGGTTCAAAAGAATCCATTGTCATCTGGTTTAACTCTCTGTGTTGTGTTCTTTGATCTTTTCCTTGCTTTAAGTCTAGTAGCAGTGACTGAAATAGAGCTTATTGTTTAGAAAATCTTCCAATCTTGACTGAAAAATTTCCACTGATGGAAAACTTATCATCGCTCCTAAATAATTTCTTCCAAAGGATAATTAACCACACAATGGAAAACTTGCACTTTACTCCTCATCTGAGTTTTAGTACCTTTAACTTCAAATCATCAAATCTCTGTGCTAGAATGTAGAGCTCTCTGTGATCACGCTCCTATTCATAATAGATTTATTTAGTCACTATGAATGATTCATACCTTAATTTACTTTTTAATAAACTAAATAGTATTCCTCGTGTCTCTCTTAATGCAACTATTTTCCAGGCTTACAATAATTTGAATTTTTCTTTTCTGAATCATCTCCAACTTTTCGCTTTCCTTCTAGAACAGTAAGAAGGAAAATTAGACACAGAATTTCAGTGGTAATTGCACAAGTGCCTAAGTGCCTAAAAAGAGAGAATATGTATGTTCCTATGCAGTTCTTCCAATTATATATCCCAAAATTCATCCTTTTAATCAAATATTACACTGTAATCTCAAATTCATATCCAACATCCCTAGTCTTTTTTTACTCTGTTTCCAAAACAGAACTCTTCAAGTTATATCCTGTTTTCATTACTTGTATGACCTTCAAACCCCCCTGTATTGGACAGATCAGAAGACAATGTATCCCAATAACCTGACTGCAACAGGAGGGGAGACATGATGATCAGGATGGAACTTTTATGTGGTTAAAGTTCATCTTTTGCATTCTGATGTCCTGACTTCTGATTTTCACAAATGTGGGAAACTTGACTATATAACCTATAGTAGTGTGAAACACTGTTCTTATCATAGTTCATCAAGGCAGAAGAAACCCAGTACCACAAAAGATTGCCCAGGGCGAAGTAAGAACAGGGCAAACATAGCTTTCTAATACTCTCAAACTGCCACTTGTTTTTAACACAGGAGGTTAAGAGTTGAATGACATATTTATGTTTTTGTTGACCTTCAGTGAAAATTTTTAACTTACACAGAGTCATTTCACAACTAGTCTGTTACCTCATTTGAAGAACCAACTACCTTAACCCTATTATACCTCATTATGAAAGGAGATTATATCTGTATTAAAAGAAACATAGGACAGTCAACCCCTCTCTGTCCTATTCAAGGCCATCCCTAACACTGTCAACCTCTATGATATCCCTTCAGGCTTCCCTCTTTTAGACTAAAAAAATTTTGGATTGTCTTTGCTGCTCTTTTCTGAAAGTTTTCCAGTGCTATAGTAACCTTCCTGAGGGGGAAGCTGTAGAATTGCTTGAAGTTTTTAAGTTGTATGTGAACTGTAGATTTATACTGTGGTATAGTGACGTTCTCTGTTCAATATTTTTTGCCAAATAAGTCCCAATATTATGTTTATTTGTTTGCCATCTCCCCCAGCCTCAAGATATCGTTTCTAATTTTTAATGGTCAGCTGAAAAACTATCATTTCATCTGTGGAGTTAGGATTGTTTTTTCTGATGTGCATAATTTCTCATTTTCTTGTTTGCTGTTTTACTGCCCTCTTAGTCCTAGTAATTTTTTTAGCAGCTTGTCACAACAGGCCCTGAATTATAATATTGTCAATAAACTTTGTCACTTAACTAGTCCTTCCATTTCTCTGGGTGTTTACGAGTATGTTGAATTACATAACTTCAACAGGGGTCCATGGAACTCCACTAAATCACATCCCTGTATTGAACTGACTTTTTGCTCCTATCCTCAGTTTCCTATCCTTCAGTCATTCTTTCCAATCCAAATAATGATCTTTCTTGTTATAATACAGTGGCTTACTTTCTTTTCTTAGGTCTTTCCTTTTTTGACTTTGTCAAAATCGTTGTGGAGTCCACTTGGACATATCAACTGGATCACTATTGCCACAGCTTGGTGACTTTTGTCATTCTTTGGAGCTCTAAGTATATCATATTGTTGCAAGAATATTATATGCACTGACTGCTAATTCTGTTCTTTATTACAATCTACCAATTTGTCCAGCGCATATTTTTGGCTAAAAGGCCTTGGATAACATTTGAGCTGTTTCCAAAGTTGACATAACATTTGTTGTTTCACAGGGCAGTAACAGGGCAGTTTGAAGTGAGAGGATATGTGCCACCTCTGCTGAATCAACTATTATACCGTTTCCTTTATAACTCAGCTGAATATTATCTAATAGTGGCAATTTGTTATTGTTCATAAATGTCAGGGTTTTTTAATAAACACTTTCTACAAGGGCTTCAATCTGGGAAAAAAAATCCTCTGAAATATCCACAATGGAAGATTCCTGTTGGAATCTCTGGAATACCAATGCAAAAATGCAGACAGGATCTCTGAAATGTCTGTATCTTCACTCTGTGTTCTTTTGCTATCTGCAAACACTTGTACAAAGCTCACAATACTTGACTGCCTAATTTACTGGTCCATTCACAGAAAGCCATATTAGTCATTTGTCACCTGAGCTATTCACTCACTTGAATCTTTATGACATTTACAGACTTTATCAATAATTCCCTTTCTTTCTATGTCTGTGTTTTTTAACATAATAGAATCAAAATACTCTAACATGTTTCTTCTTTAGTAGTGATTTTACTAGTATGAGTGGAAGTGATTACGTTTTATAATAAGAGCACTTTACAGATTTGTTAATTATTTGCTTTATTTTAGGCAGGTGATCCAACAGCTACTGTAATTGCACTGTGTTCAATGAGAGATTTCAATATGGCTCAAGAATCGTGTCAGCTGGCTTTCAAAGACACTGGATGTCTTGAAGTGTTAATTAATTTACTTGATACAGAAGAAACTAACTGTCAGGTAAGCAGCTTTGTCAAATAGATCTATAAATATGCCCTTTCTGTTAGAATATTGTTTCAATTTTCAAAGTTATAGAGTGTAAAGAAAATTGATTTATTTCTTTACTCATTCCTCTATTTTCTTTTTTTCTTCAGATTTTTGAGAAAGAAATCAATTTCTTTGACTTTCAGTTTCTTAAATATAAAAGATAAGATGTTTTAGATAACCCAGCATTTTAAACAATGTTAATGTTTTTTATAATTAAATAATGTTTAACGTCTGTTTTTTCCCATTATTTAGACTGGTTCATTAAAAATCCTGAAGGAAATTAGTCAAAATATACTGATCAGACATGCAATTGCAGATCTTGGGGGCTTAGAGATCATGGTGAAAATACTGGACTCTCCAGATAAAGATCTAAAATGTTTGGCAGCTGAAACAATTGCTCACGTTGCTAGATTTAAACGAGCACGAAAGACAGTAAGGCAATATGGAGGAATCAGGAAATTGGTAAGCAGACATTAAAATTTGTACCCTTGTCATATGTGTATTTTTGTTAAAAAAATACATCATGTGTTGTATACGTGATTATTGTGGTAGTGTTTACCATAATTAAAAAGCAGTATAATATCAAACTTCCCTTTAGATATTAAAAAATATGGGTTTTTTTAGGTTGGGCTGTTGGAGGGTGTTTCAGTGGGGACACCATACCAAGCCAAAGATACCGAAATAGCACGCTGTGGTGCTTTGGCACTGTGGAGCTGCAGCAAAAGCACCAAAAACAAGAAAGCAATCCGTAAAGCTGGTGGCATTCCATTGTTAGCTACGTGGCTCAAATGCTCAGATGCAAACATCTTAATCCCAGTAGTGGGAACACTACAAGAATGTGCCTCAGAGGTAAGTAAACACATATAGCTAAGTTATTTCTAAGCATTAAAACAATTGCCTACTAAAAGGAAGTATTACATTTTAATGTCACTTAAATCAGGGCAGTTATCCCATCAGGAAGTAGATGCTTTGTGTGATCGAAGTGTTTTTGAGAAGGTCACAGCTTGTAATGAAGTAAAGGCCATGTATTTTTTATTTAAATGGCTGGGAGTAGTATGTGAACCATGGCAGATTTCACAGTTTTGAGTATATTCAGTTTTTAAATTCAAATACAAATATTTTTTACCATGACCATATATGTGATTACATGACTGGGACAGTTCTGTTTAATATCATAATCAGTGATGGGGACAACGAGATCAAGGGCACCCTCAGTCAGTTTGCAGACAACACCAAGTAGAGTGGGAATGTTGAATTGCTGGAGGGCAGGAAGGCTCTGCAGAGGGATCTGGACAGGCTGGATCCATGGGCTGAGGCCAATGGTATGAGGTTGAACAAGGCAAAATGCCAGGTCCTGCACTTGGGTCACAACAACCCCAGGCAGTGCTACAGGCTGGGGGAACAGTTGCTGGAAAACTGCCTGGCAGAAAAGGACCTCAGGGTGCTGGTTGACAGTGGGTGAACATGAGCCAGATTGTGCCCAGGTGGCAAGAAGGTCAGTGGCATCCTGCCTGTATCAGCAATAGTGTGGCCAGCAGGACCAGGGCAGTGATCACCCCCTCTTGGCACTACTGATGCTGCACCTCAAATCCTGTGTTCAGTTCTGGGCCCCTAACTTCAAGAGAGACTTTGAGGTGCTGGAGTCCAGAGAAGGACAGCAGAGCTAGGGAAGGATCTGGAGCACCAGTCTGATGAGGAGCAGCTGAGGGAGCTGGGGTTGTTTAGCCTGGAGAAAAGGAGATGAGGAGGATCTGATAACTCCATCCAGCTGCCTGAAAGGAGGTTGTAGCAACATAGGTATTGGTCTCTTCTCCCAGCTAACAAGCAATAGGACCAGAGAAAATGGCCTCAGGTTGAATCAGGGGAGGTTTAATTGGGGTATTAGGAAAAATTTGTTCACTGAAAGGGTTGTCAAGCATTGGAACAGGCTGCCCAGGGAAGTAGTTGAGTCACCATCCCTGGAGGTGTTCAAAAGACGTGTAGATGTGGCACTTAGGGACATGGTTTAGAGGTGGACTTGGCAGTGCGGGGTGAATGGTTGGACTCAAAGGTCTTGAAGGTCTTTTCCAACCTAAATTATTCTATTTTTTTATGATTCTATACCTCCATTTGTAGAATCATATTTGAAAGTAAGGTGTATTGCACTTCAGGTAAAAAATATAAATACATTCTCTTGGAGAATTCGAGACACGGAAGACATGAGTTTTCAAAAGATTTTACATTATTTGTAAAAATTTAGTTTCTTGAATTTAAAAATTAGTTTCTTGAATTACACAAATTTAGGCATGTTGCATGAGACACAAACCTGGCAGGTTTCAGGTTAAATAAGTCTGTATTGAGGGGGTGACGTTTTTAAGGGTTTCTTGTCTGGCCTAACTTGGAAAGAATACTAAATGCACCTCTTACAATGATGTTTCCCCTCTCTTAAACAATGATCCCCTGTTACAATGCCTGTTTTTCTAACCTTGTTCTAGGTATAGATCTGTTGTTTTGGCTGCTGGTTATCAATGAAGTGGGTGGGTACTTCTTGATCCCATTCTGAAGCACCTTTTACTTTCTTGGCTCTGAGCAGGGAGTCTGGACACCTTTCAGAATATTCTGCATTCTCTTTAAGCCAAGTGGCTACACAATATGCATTGCAGCACCTGGTTTTACAGGTGATTGGAAGAGCACTGCAGAGAATTTCTATATTTCCTTACCTTTGAGATCATGAGTGGTATTTTCAAGGCAATGATTACTTGTGCTTGTGACAAAGTACAAGACTTCTCAATACCAAACCCTGGAATTGTAGCACTGTATTATTATTGTGACCTATTAACTATTAATATACTGGATTTAAAAGATGCAGTTTATCTTTTTAGCCAAGTTACAGGCTTGCAATAAAAACAGAGGGAATGATTGAGAACCTGGTGAAAAATTTGAGTAGTGAACATGAGGAGCTTCAGATGCATTGTGCAAGTGCCATATTTAAGGTAATTTTATTACAATCAGTAGATCAGAGCCAGAATTAGCCCCTTGTTTTCATGTGGTTGTCGGTTTTAATATTTCTTAATTTCACTATTTCTCTAATATGTAAGAAATTACTTTATAAAAATGTTGTGAATATTTTAACTGCATATTTAATATTGTAGTTAAGTTCCTACTTGCTCTTCTTTTGTGCAAGTCCTAAATTGCACGGGTAGCCAGTGGAGAGAAGCCTCTTTGGATTTTTTTATGTTTGTTTGCTCACAAAGTGGACAGTGTGACAGTATAAGCACTGCTGCATATACAGTAGCAGTTTACTGTCAAACTCTCTTAGTGAGTTGTTAGCATATTCAGGTACTTTAATACAATATTTGTTTTCTTCTGTATTAGATTTTACTAGTTACAATGTAATGCAGCTAGCTTTTGAAGACATAATTTTACACATTTTTATATAATGTATATATTTAATTGTTTTGTATAGTGTGCAGAAGATAAACAAATACGTGACCTGGTTAGACAACATGGAGGTCTACAACCACTCTCTGTTCTGCTTGATAACTCTGAAAACAAGAAACTTCTGGCAGCTGTGACGGGAGCTATCTGGAAATGTGCTATCAGTATAGAAAACGTGTCAAAGTAACAATTTAAATTTTTTTCAAAATTGTTGTGTCATGGTTCGTCGAAAACATTCTTTATAATCAGTTGGACTTTCAACTTAGGTTTCATAGTACTTAAAAAACTCCCACCTGACCTCATCAGGGCATGGTGGACAGTGCTCAGATCCTAGAATGTTAAGAGTAAATGGAGATAAGCGATGCCTCTAAAGAATAGCTAAGACATAGGACACTGAGTCGGGAGGTGTACCAGCACATACTAAACATCTGATACATGGACATATCT
Source organism: Lepidothrix coronata (assembly GCF_001604755.1). Taxonomy (NCBI): domain Eukaryota; kingdom Metazoa; phylum Chordata; class Aves; order Passeriformes; family Pipridae; genus Lepidothrix; species Lepidothrix coronata. The sequence goes on from NW_016690260.1 coordinate 3,716,551, forward strand.
GATATCCTCTCTCCTCCGTGTAGCTTACAAGCTGGAATCACTGCAGCATGGTAGACAGAGTTCTTAGTACACTTTAATGTCTTACATCAAGAGAGACAGAGAGCAAAAGATGTCATTCTAGGGTAGATGTCTAATACGTATTAGAAATATACTGGAGTTTAGGATAGTTAGTCTCGATGCTGCTCTTCTTGACTACAGAAGGGTCTCAGGAAAGTAGCTTAGTCTGGAGACCCAGCTTCTAAAGAGTGGAATTAACTGATGAGAGTCCTACCATAGGTACCTACAACCTCTCTGTACCAAAGTCCTGAGTAATTGTCTGAGAATGTGACAGCATGAGTTATCACCCTCCACCTTTCATGGAACAGCTTCATCATTGAGAATACTCAATGTCCTCATCTAAAATTAATTTACCATATTCATGCACCTTACCTCAAAAAAAAAGCTGACTCTGCTGCATATGTGCTAGGTTTCCTAGAAGTTATGCTGTTCTGTACAAAAGAATGCAAGATTCATATGTTAGAAAGAGTATAAGTAAGAGGTAACCTCTTCCTGCAGCCCTCATTTTAGTGTACTTTGCTGAATAAGCACAAATATAGATAAAGGCTAGATAAAAATTAGGAAGATTTCCACTCTAAGTGTTTACATTCTGGCTTTTTTACTGTCCTTATTGAGTTCCCAAACCCACAGCCTTTACATCTTCTGCTGCTGTCCTACTGCTTTTTGCGTTCTTGATTGTATGGTAACCTAACTTCGCAGAAGGGTATATCCTTCTTTTCTGTGGGCTTTGGGTATCTGCACAGAGGTATCCTGATTTTGGATCAATCAATGATGAGACAGACTGAATGGCTCTCTCTCTACTAGTAAACTAAACAGGGCCAACCTTTCAGGGTTCAGGCACTATGTTAGGATTATCCGTACTGTTCAACTGCCAGCACAGTCCCTTACACAGTTTGGCCTGTGCCAGCAAGCACTGTCCCAGACAATGCCCAGACACTCCTTGGGAACAGTGCAGGCAACAGATTGTTTCCATTAGGCAGAATGGGCGAGGCCACCCTGAGTTGTGAGGAGAAGAGATTTTAGCCATATGGATGCTATGTTGTGCTTCTCGTCCTCAGGGCTAGAGAATGAGCCCTTGCCTGTTTTATTTATTAGTATAGCTGTAGCCAATAATTCTGTCCAAATGCAAACAGATTTTTGTTGGGCTACTCACATATCTTTGGCAAGTCCTTGGTGCTCCACAAAGGTTACTAGCCAGGCACAGCTCCAGCTGAATTCATGTATTATGTAGTGCTGAGACTGAAGCATTAAAACTATGTCCAAACTCAAGATGGGAGGGCACTAAAGAAAAGGGAGTGAGGTCGATATGAAAACACCTAAGTAGATCTGGAGGGATGAGCTTGAGTCTGGCCTGAAGCTGGAACTAACAAATCCTGCTGGTTCCTGCAGGGACACTTAATTACCTTGAAAGTGCTGCACAGTATTTCCTATACCTGAAGTACATTGCTGAGGTGATGTGCTGACTCAGCAGTGAGCTGATACAGGTGCCTGGGCCCGTCCAGCTCAGATTCCAGTTCGCGTGCAAGGAGCCGTTCTGCTTCTGGACACAAGATGGCCCGAGCCAGCAGCTCTGTCAGAGTGCAGCCTGCCTGTTGCAGAGCCAGCTCCTGTCGTTCCATCTGTGGAGCGGTTGATATGCAATGCAGAAAAAGTAGCCAGAGAAAAACAGTTTGGTGTTTTTTTGGTTTGCTTTGTTTTTCTTTTTTTTTTTTAATTATTTGCTTACTTTATTGCTCTTTTATTCATGCTGTTGATGTTTACTCTTGAAAAAAATGATTTTAGGGATACTTCCAAGTTATAGTGAACAAAGAAAGGAAGATTTCCCTTTAAGCAAAGGTTTGAATAACCAAAAAAGAAAGTTTCTCACTTCTCAGTTACTTTAATTGTTATGCTGATAATCCAGCTTGGAAAGATTAAGTTTTATTGAAACAGCTCCAGTCTGCCATAAAAATCTCAGAAATATTAATTTTTTTTTTTGTATGAAAGAAAAGCCACATGTGCAACTGATTCTTGGAAAATACAGTTTTTGTAGCTCAAGTAGACACTTCCAGAAGGTAGGGGCTGGGAGGGAAACACAAATGAGAACTCAGTACCCTCAGAGAAATTATCTCTGATAATTAGATTAGATACAGATTAGATGTAGCTTGATATACCAAGTGAAACTGTCAAGGTGTGTCAGAAAATGTATGAAAGGAAGATACAGTATTTAAGTATAAATAATCGTCTTAAGTTTTGAACAAAACAAACTTAGAAGATGATTCTAGCACTGAGGAAACATCCTGTTCTGAAAGATGAACTTCTGAGGTTTAGCACACATCTCTTTGTAGGATAGGACCTCCAGGATTTTTAAAAACTGTATTTTTGATTTTCAGTACCAAAAGTTTTATGAAGAATGAGGAAAGTATTAATATAGCAATCAAGTCAAATTTCTGTCAACTTATTTCTTAATTTCAGATTGAAATCTCACATAGTACAGTAGAGGTGTACTAGAACTATGGGTCTGACCTTAGGAAAATGCAATGTATTAGGCCTGAACTAAGTATAGAACTGCTCAGGGCAAACTCTCTAAAGGCTCGTGATCCTTTGGTTCAGAGAGGTGGAGAAGGGTCTGGTAGACCACTACTCTAGCTATTGTTAACATAGCAGGAAAAAGTACTGAGGTCAGGATAGCATAGCAATTGCCAGTCCTCTGGTTTGTTTCAGCTATTTGTAGATGTTGCATCCACGTGTCAAGGTCTAGAAAACGCTCAAACTACTCAAGAGATTCCCAGATAATTAAATTAGAGAAATGTCATGAGAAAAGTAGGTTCTATGTCACACTTATTCTAAGTTGTTGGAATGACTTACCTGTATTAGGATTTCTTCAGCAAGATGATTTTACATACAGAAATTAAACATTGTACTTCAATAATAATGATACTTTAATTATAAAATTAAATTTATAATGGTAACATACTGAAAATAATAACTTTGGGTTTATTGCTGTCTTTTAGATTTCGGGAATATCAAACCATAGAAACTCTGGTAGGACTGCTTACTGATCAGCCTGAAGAAGTCCTTATAAATGTCGTTGGAGCACTGGGAGAATGTTGCCAGGAGCAAATAAATCGAAGTACTATCCGCAGATGTGGTGGAATACCACCTTTAGTGAAGTTACTGACTGCAACAGATCAGGCACTACTTGTGAATGTCAACAAAGCAGTAGGAGCATGTGCAACAGAAACTGAAAATATGATGTGAGTTATTACTATATATAGCATTTTAAATATTAAAAAATATTTAGTAATTCTGATGGAAATATAGTCAATTCTAATCTGACCTAAAAGGATGTTTTACTTTTTGGGTTTTTTTTCAGGATTCTGTGGGTTAGTTACAGCCTCCTGTAAATGTGATATATAAAAACATTATTAAGGAAATACATATATTATATATATATATCTCTTTTGCATTTTGAGGAAAACCAATTTAACCTTTATTAAATTGATTTTTATTAAACTTAAAATTCAAAATTACAAAGCACCATTTTGAAGTGCTGCATGATAGGTATGTATTTTGCCATGTCCTTTTACGTCTGTTATCAAATCATAAATAATAATCATAAAGGCTAAATTAGAGAAAGTTATTCTAAAAAGGAAATGTGCCCATTTACTGTCATGAAAATAAATTTTTTGAAGTAGTGTACTTCTAGTATTTTGTATTTTGTCCCCCTCCATCGTTCCTTTTGTGAACTCAGACAGTTTTGGACCCTTTTCTCACCTCTTATTCCTTCGCAAAACCAAAGACAAAGGATGTCTTTTTACTGAGAGAGTTGTTCCTCTCTTTGTATAAGTTACAAAGATTCTTGAGTTTTATGATTAAGTGTTCCAGTTAAATGTTGAAGTCGGCATTTACTGCACTTACAGTTCCCTTACAGGGATATTTACTTCAAGATTCTCGGCATATTTCCCTCCGTATACATAAGGAAGGTCAGAAAGAGAGTTTTATTAAGCTCCTCCTGTTCTGATTTGCATAATTCACTTGATATTCATATAGCAGTGCAGGGAATTCTTTTCCTGAATAGGGCTTTTGTTTTCATGCTTTGGCTGTCACCCAGTGGCAAAAGGCTGGATGGTACACAACTGTAAACATGGGTTGTATGAGCAGTTAGCCATGTAGCATAAAACTATAAATAAATGAAATCACTTTCAAGACATCTCACTAAAAATCAGTCTTTAGTGTAATGTATTAACCTAACAGAATTAGCATTGCAAATACTGAAAAACTTAACAGAATTAGCATTGCAAATACTGAAAAACTTAAATGCCAGTAAATATAAATTGATATTTATAAAACCTCAGACATACTCTAGTACTCAGAACTGTCACTTGTAGTATCCAGCATGGATAGCTTCATACTGGAATGTGTTCAGTATAAGCATAAAAAAGAATACAAGTTGCTGTTAAAATTGTGATAGAACAAAGTCCATCTTATTTTTAAGAAAGAGAGAGTACAGGTTGTTTGGGACAAAATTTTATAGACTTTGTGAAGAGTGAACAAAGGAATAAAGTTTCGTTCGTATAAAAAATTCTCTGTTGAAGTTCTCAACTCTAGAAGGGTTTTTAAAAGTATCTTAAAACATTAACAAGTAAGCAAGATCTTGAGTATATTCTGAGAGTAGAATATACTTTTTACTACTACAAAAAACCTGTTACACAAAATTTATTATTACTAGCAAGCCTGTGGCACGTACCTGATGTGTTGTGCTAGCTAGGCTTGTAGTACTAGAAGAGATAATGCTGCTGTCTTCTCCCAAAGCGTGATTCATCCCAGTGGGGATAAGTTTGATACCAACCCAACAAATTTTTTAAAAACAATGCTTAGCTAAAACATTGACAGCAGTGTAACTGTTCACATGTTTAAATGATTTGCTTGAGTGCTCTACCTCTCACAGGGTTGAGAGCACTTAAAAGCAACAACAAAAAAAAAAGTACATCTATTCCTCTCCTTTGTCCGCCTCTCAGACCAGTACAACAGAAGCTGAAATTGTATCTCCTCATCCAATGTGCTCTCCTTTTGGAGAAGAATAAGTCACCAAGGACATGAAGGATATACATACACAGTCTGTAGTATGACTTTTTTCCGTTTACAGAATTTGGGCCCAAAACAATAAGCAGCCTTGTTAGAAACTACTGTGGAGTTCAGTCTCTTTCTGTAAACATTTTCTGAAGTTCTTAACCAAAAAGGCACATCTGAACAAGGATATGGAGATGTGCCAAGATTATCTTCTGAAAAGAAGCAAAGCAAAGCCACTTGAAGCCTGCAAGTGTATATAGGTGATGAGAACTTTCCATTGCATGTTGATACTTATCTGTTTATGGTCTTTCTTACTCATCTAGATGGAACCCTATCATATTCCTCATTTCATAATCACTTATTTCTCAGAATGTCTTGATGGGTTCTAGGTGAGCAGTTCTTCTCTACTGTTAGCCTTTGTGTTGACAAATTTGGCTGGTTTTGAGGCTTGTTTTCTTTGTCATGTGGTACAGACAGGCTCTGTTTATAGGGTTACTTTTTTAGTTTGGCATTACAGAAATTTTGAAAACTATGATGATTTTTCTGAATTCTGCTATCATTGACTTCCATATGTACTAGAAACACAGAAAAAAAAGCAGAAAAATATAAAGATAGGATCTCATAACGATTTAGAATTTTCAGATATAGTCTTACATTTCATGTCTGTTTAACAAAGTGTGGGTTAGAAACTAAATATTCAGTTGAGCAGTCTTCTATTTTGAATGTGGTTATTCTTGCAGCAGTAGGTATGTGGAAACCATAGAGACCAAGTGTAGGGCTCACATAATTTCTGTGAATGATTCAAGGATATGTTATGAAGAGGATGGGTTTATTATAAGAAAAAAATATTATTGTGGATTATAAAAACCTGAGAGTGTTCTATGAAGCAGTGGAGTTAAATTCTGAGGGAAATGCTGTACAGTTTTCTTACGTTCCATGGTGGAAGCCTGCTCTGATGAAGATAGACTAGTAGATAAGCATAAGTGAATCTACATCTTCTACATGTATTTTGTGTATTTTATTTCTGCCATTTATTGCAGCCATTTCTGGCTGACACTATAACTTCTACAACTGCTGAATGGAAAGTACACTAGTGTTACTTTTCTGCACCAATCCTTTACTTCAAGGCAACTTCAAGCAATTAAGTGATTCTTATTGGCTCTATTGAGCTATTTAAAATAAAGAATAGCAGCCAGCTTCTATCAGAGCCAAAAATAAGTTGACTTATCTTAAAAAAAGCATAATTATGTGACTGAACTTTCTTACTCTTTTGTGGACAGCGTGAAGCTGTTCTCCATGCTACACTGCCATGACAGAGATGCTGCAGTACTTTTTTAATGTATATTTATCTTTTTGAGGAACTTTTTATAATTATTCTTTTTTTCTTACTAACAACAAAGGTCTGGTGCTTATTCTTTGACTGTCACTTTATTTTCATTTGCCCTCTCCGTTTGAAAACCCATAGACTTCATTGCTAGTGTTCTAAACTGAGGGTTTAGAATATTATAAACTGAAATGTACAATTATTTTAGCCAAACAGATGGAGTTTGAGTCATTGGTATATAATACTATTTATCAAAGCAGTCCGCAGCAACTAGTGAAAGTTTTAAGGAAAATGCTAAATTGTGGTTTCAAAAAAGACGAGATTACATTCTGCCAGATTTAAACCCTGTAATCTTACCAGTGAGCACAATACAGAGTCAGTATAACTTTGTTTATTTACATTTGCGTTTGTGGTCTTAATTGGCAGGCAATTAAACTAGAGTTCTCAAAGTTTTGGCAAACAACATTGTAACAGAGAAAGATGATAGATATGACAAACAGATGTCTAAGCTGCGTGTATGTATGTGTATTTAAGCAATTCATGTCAACGTTACTACTGGAAATGTTCAATATTAAGTTTTAATTTGAAAGAGAAGTACTATTTAGGATTAACAGCTTTGCTAGTTTCAGATATATTTAAAAAAGCAAAGTAAATTGTTAGAATTGTGGCCCATGTCTTGCTCATGATGTTCAATGTTTTCATGATATCAAGATTCTTAAATAATTTGAAAAGCCTGTGTTAAGCAACTTTTGCCTGTGAATAGACAACAGAAGTCAACAAAAAATATCTTGTTAAGTTATCTGCTCTGGTCAGATAGCAAATACCAATTCACTGCAATACTAAACATTCCAGTGATCTCTGAAAGGGTTTAACCACATTAAAATTTTTTGCCCATAAGACCTGTTCTATGTACACCATACATCAGCGGTTCTGTGTGGAAAGCAGGAAGATGTTTTGGTCATACACCTTGCAGTTGCCTTTTGGTAGGAGTGATGCCAGCTGCATATCCCTTCACCTCTGCTCTAATGGTGTCTGGCCAGCACAGGAGCGCCTCTTCCCTCCAGCCATTTCTAACTGCCAGTGCAACTACTACTGGTTATTTTGAGGAGCAGAATAATCTACACCTATTCTAAATTGTATCAGTGATCAAATAAGATCAATATATGATGAAGTACAAAGCTTTGAATTACAAGAACTGGTCCAGTTCTCTTGTGAGATGGCTCAGCTGTGTGAAGGAATAGAACCACAACAGTGGGCTCTTGCACTGGAACTCCACGTATTTATATATTGTTATGTACTTATAGTGAAGCACCAGACAGCAATTACTTACCATAAAGTTTATATTTCTATTTTGGATGAGTTTCATGCCTGTTAAGAATTTGACTATTAATGATAGTGTCCTGTACATTAGATACATGATGATCAGCTATTCTATAAAGCACTTAAATATCTGAATAATTAAGTGTTAAACATTAAGATTTTTATATCAACTAAATGTCATATTATGTCAAATTTTATGAGTTTCCATTCAGCTTTCAAAGACAATGTTATGCATTTTTATTAAAAAACCTGTGTTTTAACAGTCCCATGAGTGGTTGCTTACTCTGGATTTAACTGTAGTTTAATTTTATCATCAGAATGTCGACAAATTATTATGAAATATATAATTTAAGTGAGTGAAACCACAGAGTGAATAACGTGCTAGCTATGGATGAATACAGAATTGAATGCCAACCAAAGTATATTTTATGGTATATTTGCTTGTATTTATTGCAGTAAGCAGCTTTATTACAGCATCCTCCTAATTATTATAATACATTTTGGGAAGAAAATTAGATACGAAAACTGTTTACAAAACCAAATCAGAATACTGTTTAGCATTATGCCATCAGAGCTGAAATTTTCAAGATTACAGGTCTATTTTCTTCTCTCTTTCTTGTTTATTTGTAAAGAAACCTGAATGTGTATTTTTGTCAGCTTTAAAAAGGAATTTTCACATAGGAAGGAAACTGATGTCTAAGCACTTTTATAGAGGAAACATTTTTCAGGACCATTTATTTTAGTGTTCCCTTTGCTGTTAAGGCAGATACGCTCATTCAACACCCATTTTCTTCATCTGCTGAGTGTGTAGTGAAACCACAGAAAGATAAAGTATTGAACTCCTTAGCAATGCTTTCTTAATTGGCAAATATATGCTCTCAGCGAGATGAAAATAAAAGAGTTTGTGCTTGCATAGTGATTACACAATGATAATTCTTCCAGAATGAGAATTTAAGAGCGTCGTTCTTTTTGAGTTAATCTAGTGTAACTGTGAGAAAGCAGTACTCAGGGATGAACAATGTAATTTGGAGATTCTTTTGTTTTGTCTGTAGTGTTTTCTGGTTTGATTTTATACATGTTGAGTGGTCAGAGAACTACACTTAGAGATATTCTGAGATGGGTTGTGTTGCATCTAAGACAACTGGTCTTTCTGGTCTTCAAGCAAAAGGCAAAATTCTTCTTCAGACAATGACCAATAGAGTGAGGCTAGTTTACCTCGAAACAATGAAGAGAAGACAAGAAAACTGAAAAGAAAATGAAAGTAAATTGAAAAGGAAGCTTTAAAAAAATGGAAAGATAAATCAGCCTAGAGGTTGTTTTTTTAAGTGTGGTGGAAAAATCTGAGCTCAGTGTTTGGCTTCTATCTCTTGATTTTTATATACTGGTTGGAGCTGGGTCATTTATATTTAGCCCCTCTTGGGAGGAAGTACCTCATGTTGGTATATGATCAGTACTCACTTGACTAGAGGAGAGATTCATGGGTTCTTTTTTTAATTAATTCCAATATAGGAAAAAATGCCTTGTGCTTTCTGAAATGACAGGAGAGTAATGTTAAAATTCCTTAAAAGTCTTTGGGGTTTGGAGGGATTTAAAAGTTTGTTTTGAAGCTTTTACTTGAGTCATCCTTACTATGTGAACATATATGTGTAATTGTGTAGTTCATGATTATGCTGTTTTATTTTGTTGTGTTAAGACTTCTGAATTTGTCCTTTGCGTGATTTTCTTGCAGTTGATTTGGAGCTGAGCGTGTAAAATAAGCTGTACTAAAATTGGCAGACCTTAAAAAATTTACAGCGTCTTAGCTTAACCATAGCTTTGTGCAAAAAGTGTTATTTTGAAAAACATAGTTGTTTAACCAGTTTGCATGAAAATGTTATGAATAAAATCCTTTCTTATTTTAGACAGATCACATGTCCTTAATTATTTTTTCTGCTCCAAATGGTGATAGGATTACATACAAAGTTCATTTTAGAATTAGTTTTAAAATTTCCTGGCAAACCATATATAATGAACACAAATGAGATGTTTTATCTGCTGTTTTGAAGCTCAATCTGTATTTCAATTTATCTCACATTTACAATGAAAAATGTAAACACATTGTATGCAGCTGAATTTTTTACTTTTGAGGTTAGACAATGAAGGTGTACTTGCTTTTCTTCATCTCCAACTCATCTGCTTTGAGTTTAACACAGCTTTTTTTAAAAAAAAGGTATGTTAGTAAAGGCTATTAAGTTTTGTTTGACCTTCCTTTCTCTTTGGGGTATTCAGTGGAACCTAATGTGAAGTTATGATCCCCAAGCCTGATTGATATGTAAACATAAGGCAGATGGTGTAGAGATGATTCTGCTGATAATTGATTTCTCAGCTACTCATGAAGATACTTTGATTACAGTGTGTTTAAGTAATTATAACATAGTGTTCAGTGTTGGTCTTGTTAGTAAGGAGCACATGGGAAACAAGTTACACATTATTCGTGCCCAACAAAGGATGCTCTGTGGCGTGACCATTTTAATTTCTAATGCTAGATTAGAAACATAGTGTTTTAAAATATGTCATAGAGCAAGGTAAATACATTAAACATAGACTGAATAAAAAATTAAGTACATAGTTTTGGGCACAAATATTTGTTTTGGAAAGTATTTGTTACTATATGAAAGAAGCCAGTATGCTGGAATTCAGATTTCACTTTACATGCAGATCGTTAAAAAGTCACATGCTTGTTTTCATGTTTATGAGTTCTGGTTATAATGTAGTTTACTTTATCTTCTGTAAGAATTTTGAATGACAGTGCCGGAAAAAAGAAAACATTAATGAGATTTATGTAGAAAACATTCTGTCTTTATTTGTTCACGCTCATCTGCTATAGTAAGCACTGTTTACTGAATATGTTGATGGTGATTAGCTGACAATAAAACACAAGCACTTGCATAAAGCAAAACAGTATGTTAAGATCATGACAGTGTTTGTTAAAGCAGTGTTCCAAACAAACTGATGTAATTTGAGATTCAACATTGTCCACTCCATAATTAATTATCTCTTTTTTGTTCTGTTCTGCAATAGGATAATTGACAGTCTAGATGGAGTTCGCTTGTTATGGTCACTGTTGAAAAATCCTAACCCAGATGTTCAAGCAAGTGCAGCTTGGGCTCTTTGTCCTTGCGTTGAAAATGCTAAGGTGAGAAAGTATTGAAAGTAACAGATTTGTTATATATATACACACACACGTACAATTTTTATGTTTGGATCATTTCCAGCAATAGTTTGCTGTTTGCTACTTAGACTCTCCTTATTTCTTTCTGTTAACTGCTTAAAAAACATACATATTCACTTTTCAAAAGTAAATAGTCCTCCATCTAGCGCTCATTATATAATATGTTTTGCCTTTATGGTGTTTATGGTATTTGGAAAATATATTTTAATAACTTACCAGGATCTAACTTACTGTTCCCAAATAAAGCATGCTGAAAACAGAAAGCTTCTACTCACAGGCTATGAATAGCACAGGTAGTTGTAGTTGTTCTCCACTATGAGGTACTTCAGCTATGTTCTCAAGAGACCATCATTTGATTTCAGAGCATATTTCAGACTCAGTGCCAATGTAATCCTTAGGTTTTCTGCTCAGACTGCCAACAAAAAGTGCCAGCTGTGAATAGTGGTGGTTGTGCAGGTCAGTTGTGCGCAGAAAACTGAGCTATTCATGTATTTTGTGTCAGTTTCCAAGTAGAGATAAAATGGTGAGTATAAGCTGCAGGTCATCTTCTGGGAATCCTCACCACTGACCTGCGGTAGAATAAATGGGCAAGGTTTTGTTTCCAGTTAGAAGTTTCCTAGAATACCAACTTTATTCCTTAATCCTTGTACAATAATAGCTTCCATTTCTAATTTACTCCATAATCGATGCAACTTTTGCATCTGCTATCTATTCTACCACAAATATATATCCTTCTACATATAATTTGAGATCTTGACTATGTAAAGAGCGAAAATTCCTTCAAAGTGCTAGATATCCTTAGTATACTTTGCAGGCAGTATTTCCTGCTTGGAATTGAGCACTGTTTGGCTGCTATTAATTTATATAGATGATTTGATGTAGATACAGATATATGAATAAAAGTATTATGAGAATATTTGTTCTTGATTTTTATAACTTAAGAATTTCGTGTTTCTTCACAATGATTTCTGCAATCGCAGCTTGCCATTTTTCAGACATGCTGGTTATTCTGAATTATATTTTCATCTTTTTTTTTCTAAATGTACACTCTAGTATAATAAAGTTTTTTTTGTATCTAAATATACCTGCTTCTCTCTTGAACAATATTGCTATAACTGAATGTTAAAATACTACTTGATTCGTACTAAGGTAATACTTACTATGTGTAAGATTCTGTGACCTGCAGAGTCAGAATAGAACTGCACATTGCTAGAATTTCTCCACTAAAAGCACTTTTTCAGAAACTAAGGAATAGAGGACAGCTACTGAAATTATAGATTACATGGATTTTTTTTCTTGTTTTTTTCCCCAGGATACTTGATGAGTGCAAGCTATGTACATCCTTAGTGTAGCTATCCCCCTTTCATCTCTCTTGGCTGCCTGCCCAAATGCTAATCTGTGACCCCACAAAGAGTTCTTTGTGTGAGCCTGCGGCCAAGTGGCACACTGAAACAAGCCTACCAATAATACCCTTTCCGCTGACACTGAATAGAAAGAAATATGTATAAAGCAGTGATTATAGCCACAGTGTGGAAGTACAGCAGCTATTTCTATCTAAAGAAAATTTTTTATTTTTTGATCAGAGTTAATATTATTCAACAATTTGCATGATCTTCCAAGAAGCAGTTTGGTTTACGCAGTGCCTGATTCAAAACCAGTAATAAGGGTATGACTTTAAAGGATTATGTGCATTCTGGCTCTTCCAAGCCTGTACTTGGGACTGCAGACTGTGTTTCAAATAGCTGTGAGCATGGAATCTGGATTTGTTTTCTTTCTGTGTTCTTTTGTGGCAGCTGTAGTGGTTCTCTTCTGTGTTATGGAGGCTCGCAGACGAAATTGAACTTGTTAATAGTATCAGAAACAAATTTTTATAACATGTCATGCAGCATCCATTTTCCCACATAGACATTTTCTGTACAAGGAATTTAAAAGTTATTTTTGATATTTATAAAACCTTAGAAGCCAATCAATCTTTCTAATAGGGTGGTTATTGTCACAGCACATGAGTACGTGTTTCTCTCTCATGCACTTACTCTCGTTATAATCTGTTTAGGACTGGGGGGTCCGTCATTGCTGTTTTACCATTAGGGGATAAGAGTCACAAAAGGCCAAGGCTTGAATTCTCAAGATGTTTAGATGTTTGTCAGTTTTGAGCTTTTGGGTCTAACTGGTTTGCCTGCTGTTAGGCAATTAATTGCAAAAGGAGAAGAATCCAAGTTCCCATAGACCTAGATTATATGTGTTGACAGTCATATCATGGTAGCTGTTTCAGAGTGCTTCCCATGGAATAGAATTGTATCAGTAGGATATAGCTAAGTGATATTGTTTGTTACAGCAATATGACAAAGTTCAGTGATATTTGGTCCATAACAGATCTATGACTTTTTAAATAGAGGATGTAAATTGTACACTCTAGTACATAAACTGTAGCTCTGACAACCGTAATATTAGTTTGACATCAATCATCACTTCATATGCCAGCATTAGTTCTAGGTATGTTTAGCCTGAAGAATTTCTTGTAGAGTGAAGATCTTACTGTCAGTGATACAATTTGTTTGGTAGAACTCTTCTGAGAAAATTTGCATAGCACCTGAAAGTGCTAAATGTGAATTTTAGACAAATATGTCATGGTTTTGGATAAAGTAGTTCATACATTTCTTTAAAATCTAAGACATAAAGAGACAAGAATGTAATTTATTCAAAGGAATTATCTTCATAGAAGCAGATTCTTATTAATTAGTTCCTTACTTCCAAAAGGAAACATTACTACTGTAGGCACATTGGTAGTGACAAAGTGTAAGTGCGCTGTCCAAGAAACACAAATGATTATGAAAAATGGCTAGGAGAAGTCTACTGAACTCTGTTGATGTTGGAACAGCAATATTTGGTTATGATGCTTCTTTGAAAAACAGTATTTGTAATGTTCTCCCAACGTACATCAGCCCAAACAGAAACATTTAGAGAAATTCTACAAAAATGTTGTTGGGGCTATTATAAAAATCATCCAAAGGCATTGTGCCAATAAGAGGAACGCTGCCAACTTGAGTTTGTATGAAAATACCTATTTCCTCATGGAGTAACCTTCTGCTAGAATCTTTAAATAAATTAAAAAAAAAAGAAAAAATAAAAAAAAAAGTTGAAGAGGTTTATTTTCTGTCCTCATATTTAGTAGAGTTTTGGGTGCAAACATTAGAATAGGAATGGTAACGTCAGGCATCGTGTTTTTCTGTCCTTTTCTACTTGCATATCAGCTTTCAACTTTCAGTTTTAAGTAAACAGACAGAAACTGGGGGTTTGAGAGACTAGAAAGTTATTCTGTTTTCTTAAATGTACTTGTAAAATGACATCTCACACTTTTCTAATAAATCGTGATTTCAGCTCTGCAGTGGAATACCATGGGTGTGATGAAAGATGATCAGCCATCTGAAGTTGTCTGTGCATTTCATTCATACAGGGAATGTCCATGCTGACACATGAGAAACCAAAACCCAATGAAAACTAAACCAGGTTTACTAGGGAAGGGGTAATGAGATGGGTATGTGTGAAGGTCAGTTAGTCTTCAGTCTTGCAACAGTATTATATTCTGAGGAAGTGACTTCTGCAGCCAGCAGTCTGGAGTTAACCTGTGGGTGGAAAATATGCTGCTGATGACCTATGCTATGTAGGATTCTTACAAAGATTTTGCTTGTTATGGAAATTTTAACGTAACCATATGTATGAAACCGCAGAGAGCATTTCTTTACTAAAAGTAACAAAGAAATGTACTTGAACTTGGAAATTCTTCTAATATATAACAAATAGTAAAATTATTTGCTGTTTTAATTAAGATGCTTTCTTTACACATTTTACTGGTTTAAAACTGTAGTGTAAAAAGATAATCATGCTCCATACTGCACACTGCTGTTAATTTGTTTTATATTTTTAAAATTTTGCTTTAGCAGTACCAATACATTTTTGTTTACTTACAATTTTTTGGTTGAGCCTATAATGTCAAAATTCCCTACTTGCATATGTACAGTTTCTTTGTTTTCCCTCACTATGCTTCTTGCAAGTCTATACAGAAACCTTGGCAGTTCAAGGTTACTGCTCTTACTGCTCTCTTTCCATTTTCCTGTTTTCTCTAGGAGTATGGTTATTTTACTTCAATCATCCCTACTTCTCTATATTTGCTCTCATTTTATGCAGTTTTTAACCCCTGATATCTGGATTTAGACCTTCCAGATTATAAGAATTTGTTATGAACTAAACTTTAAAAGCATACTATAAGGGAGACAAAAAGGAACTTTTGGTTTGCCCCTCAAGCCTTCCTAAGAACCAGGGTCCTTGGAGATTTAGAACACCCAGGAAGCCAGACCTGGCTTGGTGAATCCATATCTGACTGCCATGCCTGCAGGGTACATGCAGAAGCAGCCCATCCACTGATTCTTGACACAGGCTGCCTAGTTTAGTGAACCAGCTATCAGGAGTTGTCTGGGGCTCCTGTAGACATGTTGGAGATCCCAAATGGACAGGCATAAATTGCTCTGAGGTCCTTAATGTCTACAAATACAGGAGTTCAATTTCCGTAAAACACATAAACTGAAAGCTGTGAAGCGAAGGGAAAATAAGGGTCTAACCTGTATTTCCCTCACAGAGGAGCCTTGGGTCCCAAGTTCCATGCAAAGCAGCTGCCTGAGAGCTTGGAGACCATGAGAAGCCAAAAAACTCAGGAGCTCCTGGAGACCTGGCTTTCCAGCTGTTTGGCAGCCCATCAGGCAAGAAGTCAGGGATTCTATGAAAACTAGAAGCCAAGCAGCCTGGCAGGCTCCTCACCAGCCATCTGGCTGACAAGAGAAAAGATGAAGAGACACATTGGTAATTTAGCCTGCCTTTCTGCCTGGTTTCTGTCAAAACTTTTCAAGAAGTCGTTGTGTTCTTATGGAAGGTTTTGGTTCCATTCCATTAGCATTTTCTGATGGAATACTGTTCCACTGGAAAATATTTGACCAGCTTTTCTTGTAGCTTAGTTTATAACAGCTACACATGCTAGTCAACAGCTTGTCATGTAGCTTCTGTACTTTTAAGTCAGGCTTGCTAATTGGATTTTATAAGTCTAGAAAAGGCTTAAACCCCATCCGCCTCCAATTCTTTTTCTCCTTCCTTCTCTGTTTTTCCTTTTTGTCCATCTCACTCTTTTCCTGTCTTTACCCTCTCTCTTGGAACTTCCGTAGTTCTTTAGGCAAGAAAAGAGGATGGAGATCATTGTTTCATTTACTGCATAATATAAACCATAAAATTTAAAGCAATCATTTTATCTAGTGCTGAAGCTTTTGATTGAACTAAAACATATTTTTTACTCAATGCTGCTTGTTCACATTCTCAGTGGTCTGTGATGGTGAGTGGTAAAATATGATATGATTGCCTTCTTAAGTGCCACTCTATTTCATGGAACCATGCCAGAGTTGCAAAGACACAAACAATAACTGTTATAACAGTTTATCAGTTTGTGTTGTCACTGCATTGATTGTTTAGATAGACTATCCTCAGAACATTCCAATAATGCCGTCTTACACCTCTACAATACAAAACTACATAGCAGTGATGACTGTCTCATAAATGTATTAATAATTATACAAAGCTTTTTTAGATGTGTTTGAATTCAATTCAATCCAAAACCAATGGAAACAATCTTTAGTTTTTCCAGTTATTCAACATTAGTTGTTTCTCACACTTTGATTATTTAAATGCTCCTCAAGATAATCTAAAAGAATTGTGGCCTCAAAGGACTTTGATATTAGTAGTTCCACTGCTTCGGTGAAAAAAAAATTAGGATTTTGGCATTTGCCCAGGACTGAACTTCAGGTTGAGTCTGCCAGATTAAAAAGTAAAGAAAACAATAGACCAAAGGACTACTAAAAGTTGCATTATTGACTATGTAGACTTGACTGTTGTTGAAACTGTCAATAGAAATACACTTGCAAAGCATTTGACTGTGCTATGATTAAATCCCTAAAGAGCCAGGAGTGAGGAATTCTGCTCTTACAGGCTATTGAGTAGTATTGGAATAATCTTAAAGTGACTCTGCTTTGTTGCTATGGCTTTAGCTGCTTCAGTGAGGTAAAGAGGACAAGAAAATTCTTTTTGTTGTCCACTCTTGTTTTCCCAACACATTGCATTTGTCCAACACAGAAGAAAAGTTATGAGATGTAGTGGTCTCATCTTACTAGATGTTTCTTCATCTGTTCTGCTACAGTGGAAGCCTCTGTACTGTATAAACAGGAATAAAATTAACCTTTAAATATAAAATAATATGATTAACATTACCGTAGAGTTATTTAATAAGAAAATTTAATAGAAACTTGCCTATATAAACTCTTTCCCATTTTCATTGAGCAGCTATAATATAGAAACTTCTGTTGCATTTCTTTAATTTGAATTTTAAATTGGTTTGTGCATTAGGATGAGAAGTTATTCAGTTGGCAATAGTGAATGGAAATAGACAGCTTCATTCATTAAAGAAAAGGTAGTTTAAAGATGGCTCTTGATGACTAAAGTTTGTATTCACAGCCATGCCATCACTTTTTTGTGCAAAAGCAATTCAATTTGACAAATTAACTTTGACACCTTAAGCTTTTTATGTTGTTCTAAGAGTGAAATACTACTTGTTTTTAGTAGAGAAACTTTTATCTTTCAAGGGGAGTATTTTTAAAGATAAACACAATGTGTTTTTGTAATACAGTGTTTATCTTTAAATCTTTCAAATAAAGAAAACAGTATTCACTTTGGAAGAAATAAGAATGGAAATAAGTTACAAAAGAATCCAGTAGTTCTTCTGCAAGAACTGTATGTCTCAACTTAAGACTGATGAACTTTATTTACTTAATGAGAATAAACACAAAAAACCATATAATATGATGATGAGGGAACTCAAAAATCCCAAATGTTCTCCTTGTATAAATACTGCAAAGATCAAGTGATTTTTCCAAATCTGTCTTTCTGTGAATACCATGATAGTTTCTGCTCCTAATTAAAAAAAATGTGGAAAGCTGGTCTGTCTCACAATATTTCTGCTTTTGGCTGAAGCCAATATAGAAAAAAGTGAAAAGGGAAAGTTAACTAAATTTTGTTAATAGTCATGCAGTTCAGCAAGATGAAAATATGTGATTAGAGTAGCGGGATGAGGCTTTTATTAGCACAGCAGGTAACTTTACTGGCCTCAGCATCTATGCCAGATAGATTATGTTTCTTTACTGCTTGAGATTGCAAAATCCTCCCTATGAATCCAGTTTTAAAATAGTATGTATCACACTTTCTGAGGATGAAAATTTTGCAGTCAGCTAGTTAGAAGATGTGGTCACATGAAGTCATGAAAACTTCTGTTATCTCTTCCTGTCTTCTTCAGCCACTTAAAATGTAATTTAGCAATCCATACTTCTTATATGTCGCCTCAGGTTAAATATTACATTAAAAGGTATAACAATGATGAAGATTTAAAATTAAGTTATTTGCTGTTAATGCAGTAAAGGCTTCTTCCCCTTTTCAATTTTTTTAAACATTTTTATTGCTTCTTTGAATGTCTTTGCGTTTGGCCACTTACTTTGTTCAGCTCAGGAAATATTATTGTTAAAGCAGATGTATTCAACCTATCATTAACACATGCACTCAGATGTATACAATAAAATTATCTATTTTATTGCTTATCAGTGATTTTATCAATATTTTTCTCTAGAAAGACTTTGTCTTAGATTTTATTCTTACCATGCCATTTTTTTTTCCTGCCTAATTCTACTTGAGAAGCCTTGTTAGGACAACTAAGAAATAAGATTTTGTCACAATAGGTAAGGGAGGGGGGCACCTGCATAAAACGTACTACGGGTAAATATGAAGGCTTAACGCACACTGATAGCTGGACATTACAAACCCTTTGGGTTATCAGACAGAGTAAGTTGTTTGTCAATTAATATAGAAGATAGAATTTAAAGATTCTATTTATTTCTATTTGAAGCACAAAGTAAAAAACTATTTCTGAGTTAATATTGGAGTATATTATTTTTCTTCTCTTATGATAATAAAAAAGATATAGATGAAAATGCCTGGCAGCACTTGGAAACTAAAGTCACAAAGTTACTTTAGACTTTATACTATGAGCAGCTATCTGATCATTAATGCAGGTATACTCAAAGAACATAGATTCAAAAGAATTAAGTCCAGAGCTCTGCAATTACGGGCACAACTTCATATAATTTCTCCTTTAAATATATTTGAGGTATGGCAATTGTATATAACAAATACACATATTTCAGTTTTTAAAAAAAGTAGAAATTTACTGTACAAAGCAAGTATGTGGTGTTTCCAAATGATACAAAAAAGCGATTACATTAGTTCTTTAAATTTCTTTGAAAAAAAAGAAATCTTGTACATAACATAATGGACTTTGAAGCTCTCATTTCAGTCCTTCTTTCAGCTTGTTGTTCTTCGAATTTCTTGCCATTTTGCTTTTCTCTTTTGTCTTGCACAGACCACCAGACTACACCCACAATCACATTTGGGAAATTTTCCCGACATGTGGTTTCTGCAGTTTCCCTCTGCTTTTCTTCACTGGTAGAAGGTTCTATCCTCCTGTTTAGCTGGTTTCACAGATGATTATTAAAACTCTTTTCTTTTACTTACTGCTGGATTGTTTATATATTATCCCATCACTTCAGTTGGACTGTACTCCTTTACAAAATGTGGAAAGTATAAGCTTGTCAGAAGAAAAGTTTAACAAACAGGGTTATAATCACCTGGAAAAAATATGTACAGGTAGGAAAATACAAAATGTACATATTGGTTCATTAAGATGAGATACAAGCTATCTTACCTCTTCATGGAACATCTCTCAAAAGCAGGAATAATAATACACAGATATCTGAGCTGTGCAGAAAAGCAGAATAATCTTCAGGGCGCCTTTCAAATCTTAGACACTACTGTCTCTGGGGCATTTACACTGTACTGTACTGGGGCATTTACCTGTTGAACAGAAGTCTTTCTCATCTCCTTTCTTATCTCCTTTCTCATCTCCTGAGCCAGTACTTATGCACAAGGTAACACACACTTCTGTAGTGACTTTCAAGGAATGTAAGTAAATATAAAATATCTCATTTTCTTTCCTTCTCCTGTGTCTGGTCACTTAGCTGCCTAGCCCTTGAATACATATAGATAAGAAATCTGTGTGTGTAGAAAACTTTCTCTGTAACTCTACCACCTTTGGTCAAATTTTAAAATTTCAAGACAAATATGAAAACTGATACTGAGAAACAGTGTTTTTATTCAAGTGATTGTCTGTAGATGCATTTACATGGTGGTATGCATACACTAGCAATGACAGAGGAACATTTATGCTAGGGTATGCATGGGAAACCTGCCTTTACATGCAACTCACATGGTAATAGAGGTGGCAGAGCCTTTCCTTCTCTGTTTCTCTCAGTTGCTTTTCTGAGCCACAAAACTATATTGTCCTTCTTCTGCATTTCAATTCTATTTTAATTTCTATAAGGACTTCTGTTATTTGTTCATTCTGGGTTTTTTAAGGACTTCAGCTTAAAGTTTTCTCTTGGATACTGCCCTTTTTCCATATCCCATGGCATCTGGTTTTTACCCTCACACTGTATGGCTTTAACCTCTCCCTTCCAGTCTCAAGATTTGTACTGCCTGTGGCAGAAAATGTTTTATTCCCAACATGCCTACCCACTGCTTTTGCTTTCTGTGAGAAGGAAACATCACAGCCCAGAGTTCTGTTTCACGTTTAGCCCCAGAACTAAAAGAAGATGAGCTGCAGCATCTTCTGAAATCTTTATTTACCAAGTCCATGAGCAATTTGATGGATTCACTCAGCAAAGCTAATGCATTACAGTTGGACCCTGCTCTGTATCTATTTTGTAGTCAATAGTTGATATATTTTCTTAAGTATTCCTGTAGGAACAGAAGACTTAAGTTAGCCAAAATTAAGTAATTTGCTAGTTTCTGTATTTACTGGACAAAGAACCTTAGAAGAACTAGTCATCTTTCCAGATCCACATCTGAAAGGTTGAAAATCTAACAGAAAATGTCTGGCTAGATTATAGCTTGTAAAAAGAAGTTCTGATAAAACACAGGTATCTATGCTTACTATAGAGGTCCGCTCCACTGATGGGCCCTTTCAAGTAAAAATGGTCATTTCTCTAGATTGTGTCGCAATACTAGAATTTCCATTCAACCCTTTGTTAATTATTATGTTTACAATGAAGTTTCTGAAAATGCTGCTGCATTTTACAGTGTTGTCTTTCAGGTTCTGTATAACTAGGCATCCTGAGAACCCGTTCTAGATGGTTGATGGCAATATGTTGCTTAGTGTTACCCACAGATTGAGTAAACATGTTAAAAATCATTCAAAGTAGTAGATATTTTCCCACTATGGCATTGGTTCTGTCCACAAAGAAACTGAAAATAGATCTAAAATAATGTAATCTTAAATGGTGGAACATCTTACCAAAGAGAGAGATATATTTCTTTTCAAGCATCTCTGTTTAACAGAGTGTGATGAATCTTTGTGTACAGCATTGGTCAGTGACTGTGTAACTTAACGTTCAGAATCTGTGCTTAAACAAAATTTAGATTTATTTCCAATGTGCTTTTAAGGTACATGAAGTACCTTATGTGCTGCATGTCACTTCATCACATACTACCAGTTCCTCTTTGCTTGAGGCAACCAAGTGAATCCCATACCTGTTAGTTCAGCCTCACAGTGCCAAAACTACTGGTTTCTAATTTACATATGACGTGTAAAGATGTGCTTGATAATATGAGTTCACAAACACAAGAGCATGAGAACAGGCAATGATGTGTCAGACCAAAGGTTCACTAACACAGTATTCTATTTCTCATACTAGCCCACAAGGGATGCCTAAGAAAAGGTAGAACAGGGCAAACTTGTAGTCTTGGTTCCCTTCCCAGACTGCTCTTCCACCTTCAAGAAATCTGTGGCTCAGGAAATTTCTAAATCAGAGGGAATACTTTCATATTGAATAACCGTTAATGGATTTTTTTTCCCTCTAATTTGTCTAACATGTAAACTTCTACGAGCCACTGCAGTCCTGCTCCAAGGACTTCCAACTTCTCAACTGTGCTTTGTCTAAAGATAACTTTGATTCTGAACATGCCACCTGCTAATTTCGTCTGATGTTCCCAGTTCTTCTCCAAGAAGAGAGATCCCGGTGTGCCCTTTCACTCTACTTAAGATTCTGTACACCTGTATCACAATGCTCCTCCTTTTTCTCTTTTATTGCCTTGAGTGTCCTAGTTGGTTAGTCATTCCTTCTACAGAGCAGTTCCCTACCCTGATTATTCTTGTCTTTCTCTAAATCTTTTCTGATTTTATTATAACTTTTTCAAGATGGAAAAAATGGACCAGATCTGACCACTGTATTCAAGCTCAAGACACTCTTTTCTATATCATTTCTAAGGGCATACTTAGACATTTTTCCAGTGTAATTTTTGTGTCCTATTGTGTCATATATTATATTGATTTTTCGTACTCTGAGGTGCACCATGGATCCTCCAGAGTAGCTGTCATGACTTGTGTAACTTCCCCTCTTAAATATACCTGAATACTTGTTTGCATCAATACAAGAAAATAATATTACCACTCCTTTGTCTTAGCTGTCAGACTTAATGTAGGAAATAGAAGACACTATGAGAGTAAACAGGAGTGCCTGTTGCTGTGTTAGATGTGTTACTCATCTGTCTGGCCAATATGATAACAACCGATAAAGGAGATTTGTACCCTTCTGAAGTGACAGCTATACCTTGTGGTATAAAAAAATGGTAGATACCTTTATTTAGGCATTGGATTTCTGCCTGGATGGTGGTGTGTACAACAGTCAAACTCTGATATGTCAATCAAAAGAGCTTTGAGTTCCAAATTAGCCATATTTCTTGGTGAAGGCAACACAGCAATAGCTGCAGTTTTGAATAAATATGTCATGCCAATCTCTTTTTTTTAAAGATTTGCATATAAATATGGATTGAATATTTAAAAGCAATACTTATTTTGATTCTCATTTAGGATTCTGGGGAGATGGTTCGATCCTTTGTTGGTGGTTTGGAACTGATAGTCAGTCTTCTAAAATCAAAGAATAAAGAAGTTTTAACTAGTGTATGTGCAGCCATTGCAAATATAGCTAAAGATGAAGAAAATTTAGCTGTTATGACAGATCATGGAGTCGTCCCTCTGTTGTCCAAACTAGCAAACACAGTAAGTAACATCTAAATATATTATACAAAGTATCTGAATTTCTTACATCAGACTGCATTGTGCCCAACTAAAAGGTTATAAGAGCAGTAGCTTGCAGCAGCTACAAGGAAGAGACGTAGAATCCTTCCTGTACGAGATGTATATTGGACATGAAAACACTCTGTGTCTGGTACTAAAATTGCTTTGGAAGATGAGCTTCATTTTAATAGCTTTTGTTGTGGAATATTGCTTTTGAGAGGTGCAGCTGCCATATGAAGAAAGCACAAAGGGTTGAGAACACAACAAATCTAAACATGCAGAGACTCTCAGTGATGGGTCTATATTTTACAGTTTAATGCTATCTTATCTAATTTCCAGTCAGTACAAAACTACCTTTGAAATAAAGTCACAGCACTTCCTACAAAAAGAATGTTAAAGAGACTCTCCTAGCTCTGTGCCTTACAACTGTCTCCAGCAGTTAATTATACAGCAGTTAAATTGGGACGCCTTAATGACATTTGAGAATACAATTCTGCTTTCCTATGAATTTTCTGTTGTATTGTGTTGACTTTAATGTCTTATGTTTTTGTCTTCTTCAGAATGATAACAAATTAAAACGTCACTTAGCAGAGGCTGTTTGCAACTGTTGCATGTGGGGCAGCAATAGAGCTGCCTTCGGAGAGTACAAGGCTGTGGGTCCTTTGGTTCGTTACATGAAGGCAAACGATCCGTCAGTTCAGAGAGCTGCAGCTCTGGCGTTATATCAGCTTTCAGAAGAGGCTAGCAACTGTATCATAATGCATGAAGGTGGAGTGGTGAAGGTGAGATGGAAGGTTTTTCTTATTTGGGGTTCAAATTATTGAAGAGGTTTGACCTGGTCAAAAAAGAGATCTTTAAGTTGGAATAGTTCTTGAATGCTGCTCTGCGCCTCAGACTTCCCAAACTTTTTCCTAAAAATGTGTAGCCAATTAGTGAATTAGGGATTTTAGTGCTAAAGATATTTCAGCTAAGTTGTTGTTGGGAATGGAAGTACAATGTGGACATTTACTTAACTCTGATCTAGGCTGGTAGTGACATCACATCACCATTTTGTCATTCTCAAGTGACATTTGCAAAAGAACCTGGGTTATCTCTAATGGATAGCTGCCTAATATGGCAGAAAGTCACGTAGAAAGGGAGTGTAGATGCATTTGGGGACAAATTAAGATAGAATAATACAAAGGCTTAGTTCAACTTGAGCTGTTTCAATTAATTCTGCATTTACTTATAAAAATTCTTATTTTAGGAGTTAAGCGTGAGCACATTCTGGTAAGACCTTACCCTACAAAGAATTTTTGTCTCAAAAAGATTTTTCTAGCAAAGTTTTATCTCACTAGTTGAAGCCAGAAGAGTTATTCCTTTGGCACAGAAGAGATGAGCGTTATGACTGTAGAGATGGAGATAGCAGGAGTTCTCAGTTGTCATAAATTCCCTGAAAGATTAATTGTATGCAGACTTTTCATTTTACTTGATGTTCAGGTAAATGTATTGACAGTAAGAGTTCACTTATGATGCAGTGTTATTATTAATGTTGATTTTATGCCTTCACTTATGATAGTGCACTTTATTGTGAGCAATTTCAGTTCTGGCACAGTTAATGGTCCTGCATTATCATACATTTATCTGTAGTTGGCTTTAAAGGATCCACTGGTCAAAAATATTTAAAGACTCAGTTTAAATGCCAGTACTTGAACTTGCTCAAATCTAAGCTACCCTTTCAGTGCTGGAAACTAACACCTTCCTATCACAGTTGCATTATACAGGTTAAATAGCACATATATGGTATATATAGCACATATAGGGGATATATACAGTACTGCAGCACGAGCACTTGTGGAGTTTTTAATGTTGCTTATCTCTCCATTCAACTCACACTACCCATTTTCTGACCTCCTGTCATCTGTTGTTTTCATTTATTTTATTATGCAGATTTTAGGTTTTATAAGTTGTGGAACAACAAACATAAAACCCATTCTGATGATGCACTTTTACAGTAATTCCATCTCTGTCGAGGTTCATCTTTATTTTTCAGTCCTAGTTAAAGTGTTTATAATAATTAAAAACATTAATTTGCACTTAAAAATAAATAGGGATGCACAGAAAAATATTGCAAGGGTTTAGTTTTTTTTATTATTCACAATATTCTGGATTGACTATAATATGTTAAGGGAGAGAAAATAGAACTGATAAAAGAAAGACTAAAACTGCAAAATAAGGAAACTTGGGTTATATTTATTACATCTAAACTTTTATTCCAGGGTGCACTTCCCTTCTCATGTACCAGAAACTTATATTTTTGTAGTACAGTGGATAAGTGTTTGAATGTGTTTGGTTCATTACAGAACCAAAGTGGAACTACCTCTCATCTTTTAACTGATGGATGGCCTGAACACAAGAGATATGTGACTGAATCTCATCATGTGAGCCAGCACACGAATGTATTTGTGTCATACAAGCAGATGAGCATTAGTAGTATGACAGGAAGCAGCTGCATTTTGGTCCATGTTGAGACTATCAGCCAGGGTAGAAGTTCTGCTGAAAAAGACCTAGAGTGTAGTTTAAGCAAGTTGAATATGAACCTAGTGCCCTGGGAGAAGTGAAGGCTAACAGGATCCTTGGCTGTGTTACAGGGAGCATAGCCAGTAGGTCAGGAGTTCAGAGATTCATGTTAATAAACCATGAAAAACCTAGACCATGGTGTCTTCTCCCTAGGCCATGAAGTGACAAAAGTGCAGTGAGAGGTTATCAGAGCTCTCTTAAGCTGTCTTGAGCTTTCTTACCTGTCTAGCTTTGGTAGCATGGAGATCAGTGTCAGATGATTTGCCTTATTCTAGTACTATGACTGCAGCACATACCCTTTTTTTAGAAAGGATGTAGTTTGGTTTTGCACTTATTTTTCAGGATATGTAATTCTCCTACCCACAAAAGGACAATACCTGTGGTCATCTAGAGTTTCTAACCCTAAATAAAGTCTGATTTAATTAGCAATTACCCTGCTGTGATGTTTCCAAACAGTTTATGATGCTTATTTGTTGTCTTATACCTAGAATGGCAAAACAAAGTGAAGGAACCAATAGGTCTTTTTGGAAGACACATCAGACTAGTGAGACACAGTGTTTCCTATCCAGTGAGGATAAATGACTGAAACATGTTGGGCAGTCTGAGAAACTATGTTCTGTTGGACCTTTGATAGTTTCTCCAGATGTGCTAGTCCAAGTGCTTTTGTTCTGTGTTGCCAGAGCTGAGTAGATCATGAAGCAAATCAACACATGGACCATGACAGCTCAGGGCACAGATGGCCAAAACTTATGAGCTTGACTTCTGTGGTGGCACTGTTGGAATTGCGGTCAAGAATCAATTACTGAAGTTTCAGAAAGGCTAGAGAGGCAATTCCAGATGGCAAGACAGTGGGTGGAGGAGATTTAAATGCTCAAATACGAGAGTACAGTGCTGAATCTTGCCTGGTTTATTCAGTTCATCTGCCCAGCACAGGTGAGACAGTAGTTGCAGCACTGTTGTCTGTGATATTGGATATTTTTGCTCCGTGCTTCTCAGTGATGACAGAATGTCTGTGTGTTTTCATTCTTCTAGCCTCTCCAGTGACTGAAAGCATACTTTGTATTTAAATAGGGGTTGTTATGTACAGGTTTTTCCAGGACCAATTATTTTTACTGGAAAATTTGTTTGGGTTCCTTTGATATTTTTTCATCCTTTTTCCAGATATCTGGTATTTCAGTAATCATGCCCAGTTGGATTAACGTCACAGCTGCTGTAGTTCTGACTAGGTTGCAATACATGCATAATCCCAGGTGTTCTTCAGCACGTATTCACGTGCTGTGTTCGTTCGCATGCACAGAAAGTCTGATGCTTCAGGGAAACATTTACCCTGTAATTGCTGAGTGCTTGAACAGTTGGTCAAAGCCTTTTAAAAGCATTAGACTTTCTGACCATTCCTTATCCAATGTGTATATACATGTTTTTGTCCAGGAAACCAGGAATAAAATTATATAGGGAAAGTAATTTCAACCAGATTCTTGTATTTCACATTTTGCCACTGCTTCAAACAGTATTTGCTAATCACCAAACAACAGGTGTATGCACACAGCTGTGAGAAAAAACCCCGTGTTCTAAGTTTTCACCTATTTCTAACTGCACCCAAAATACATTCAGTTTTCTCAAGTGAGTCTGTATGATAAAAAGCTTGGGAAATCACTGGTGTATGTCAGCTGTCATGTGAAATTCTGATTAGACAAACAGGGTGATTATGGAGGAAGTTTAGAAAGGCAGTTTATGAAGTTTTTCTTTTATGTTCAATACCATGCTCAATGTTCTTATGACTGGAAATGGAACAATGGTTATGACCTGTGACAGATGAATCAATGCTTTCTTTCTACAAAGCACCAGAAAATATTTCCTCTTTCTGAAGTAAAAATTCATGGCTGTGCTGAAAAATAGATTTCTATTTTCAAAGACCCAATAATAACACGTTGTGGGACACTAGACGGCAAGAGAAATTATGTTGGACATCAAACAGGTATCAATCTGAATTCAAGATTGAAGACAGCTATCCACAGACCAAAGGAGAAGAGAAATCCAGTGGGATTTGGCAGTTTATAGCCAAGAAAAGCAGGAATAGCAGGCAACACTCTTCCCACTTGGAGTCTGTCACAATCGTAGGGAAGAGAAATAGCAAAATTCACAAGCAACAGGAAGCCATGACCACATTCTTTGTGGAAACAGCAGAAAATCTCCCTTAAAGCGATTGCAGAGGAACAAAGATGTCTACCTATATTTGACTGCTGCTGAAACCTTAGAACAATCAAGTTCATTCAGGAAAAGATCTCAAACTGTCAACTGAATATTCCTGGTCATTCTTCCTTTGCAAGTGGAGAAAGATAAAAGGAAATCTCTTGTGGAATTTCTGTTATTGTGGAAGTTAATTTCTGACTTTGTAAGTGATATAAAGGATTCATTTATGTGGAATATCAATTTATATCTGTGTAAAGGCGGCCTAGGAAGTTTGAATGGCCTGATCGCCTACAGAGTTGGGGCCAGTTTTTTATTATGAGCACAATGAGACCTCTGAGGAGATTATTATAGTAATTTAAACAGTAAGAACAAGGGGGAAAAAAGCAGTCAAAGTCAGGCTGTGGAAAAACAAAATTAATCAAATTAATAGTTCATCTTAACTTTAAATGTTCACATTTCGCACCCACGAAACTGAAATAGTCATCCCAAATTTTACAATAGTCAAGGAAGAGGAATTGATTCTTTACTGTGTTTCATCTCTCTTAATTTGGATATTTATGCAAAGATAAGGCACCTCAGTTTCTACTGGCAATGTTTTCTGGTCTCTTTTGGCTATAATGGGAGTGCAGGTTTAAAGGTCAGATCTGCATATCTACACTGTAGGTATCTATGTTTAGTGGGGTGAATCCCATCCCAAGGCGGTGGAGAACTTTTTAAAATTAATATACAGTCCAGTCCATTATTCGATATGAATGACAGAATTCTGAATAATAGTGCAATAAGAAAGAGCTATTAAAAAAAATAATTTTTCTTTTCCTAGAAGAGTACAGATGAGTTGAATTTATATGCTATGATGGTGATGAAACTCAATCTGCCCAGCAATAACTGAAGCACACTTTGTATATGATCTAATAATGCCAGATGTTTTAAATTAGTGGATCTAACTGACTTGAAACCAAGGATTTTGAAGGAGATCTTTGGAGTATTAAGGATGGATTCCTTTCATCTAACTTTGGCCACTGTTAGGTATTGAGTTTAAAGTAGTCTAAACTAAGACACCTTCTGTAGTCAATGGAAAGAGAGAGACACCTGCAGACTTGTCCTAGCTGAAAATAGATGCCCAAGATATCTGCAAGGAATAGACTCATAAAAGTGCCTGATTTTCTCCACTGAGTATAGAAAGGACCTAGGTGACTAGCTCAGACTAAACAGCTAGCATTCAGACAGCTGAATTTAAATTAATATCCTCCTGAATGTTGATTTTCAACAAACTTGTGGTACAGGGGAAGTTGCAGCGCTGGAAGAATGGTAATGTGCCAATATTTAAAAAGCCTGAATAAGATTATAGTCCTTTAAACTGGACATTATGTTAAATAATCATACGTACATACCTTATAATACTAGAAGGATCATTTTACTGTCCTGGTCTGACTAGCCTTGCTCATGCAAACCAGAGACATTGCTTCATTTTTTTCTGCTTGGAATAGAGTATATCTTTTAGAAAAACATTGACTCTTTACTTAAAAAATTCCAGAGATGGAAAATCCACCAGAGCCATCATAACTTGTTCCAATAGTTAAATACCTTCCCCATAAAAACATTTGCACCTTATTTGTAGCCTAAGGTTTCTCTAGCTTTATCTTATGCAATTGCATGTATGATACTGTTGCTTGGTAAACTGAAAAGCCCTACATAACTTCTGTTTTCATATAAATTCTTATTAAAAGGATCAAATTGCTGTCATATGTTTAATTAGCTAAGCAAGTGTAATCAATGATGAAATTTCTATATTTTTTATTTTTTGAATTGTATTTGTGTGTCAGTTCTGATTTTTTTATTTTTTGAACTTTCTTTTTGGACTGAATTGCAACATACTTCAGAGCAGAACTCAGTATTCCAGTAATATCTGTATGAATACTTAAAACAGGTAAAATAACTTCCCTGTTTCTATGTAAGCTCTATTTGAACATCAGAGATTTTCATTATTCTGTTTGGCCACAGTATTGCCCTCAAAGTTCCTATTTGGCCAATTTTCTACTTTGATTTCCATGTCTTTTTGGAAACTGTTCCTCAGGTTAAACCTTCACATGCTATAATGTTGGCCTTCATGAGCAGGAGTAAAAATCACCAGTGAATTTAGACCTTGTGATATAAGCTGATTTTTTTTTCCCCAGGAGTTTGTCTCAGATTTTAATTGTTGTCAGTACACTTTATAGATGTCAGATGACTTAGCTCTCATTTTTGTAAGAATAATTTGCAATTTAAAAGCAGCTACAAAATGTATTCAAGCATTTTATTGTTTTAGAGAGGAAAATTTTAAGAGACCAACATACTGACTCTTTTTGTCATACCTTTAAAGCAAAATATTGCCTTTCCATAGTAGAGGATTTCAGCCTTGGCAGAAATAAGATTCATTAGAAAACTGAAAGAATTCACTGGCTGAGAAAGTGGTACATACTTTTGAATTATGTAGATACAAGTGGATTAAGTCCTGTGAAAAGAATACAAGTGGCTTTGATTGTAAAGTGTAAAGCTAAAAAATGCCTTTTCTGCCTGCCAATGAAATTCTACCTTTGCAAGTACACATTCAGATGATACATAAATATTTTGAAACATTTAGGGAGATCTTTGCAGTGAGGTAATTTCCAGTATCTCATATGAGGATCTCTTGATGTTTTGACTTAAACTTTCTGCTTGAATTCCAAACTAACTAAGAAATATTAAAAGTACTGGGTTTTCTATTTAGCATTTATTTCTGTATACTGTGATGATGCTTAAAGGCATTGATCACAGATAAGTAGTTCACTTTACTAGAGAGTGATGGTACCTGTGTATAAGAAGATGACCCCAAAAAACTTTCAATTTAAATGTAGCACACAGCGGGGGTGGAGGTGAACAGACCGAAAGGAATGGAATGGTAGAAAAAAAAAAATAAAAATATTTCACAGAATCAACAAGGTTGGAAAAGACCTCTCATCAAGTCCAACCCATGGCCCAACACCACCCCGTTAACTAAACCATGGCACTAAGTGCTACATCCAGTCTCTTCTTAAACACTTCCAGGGACAGTGACTCCATCACCTCCCTGGGCAGCCCATTCCAATATCTGATCACTCTGTCTCATCACTCTCTCTGTAAAGAATTTCTTTCTAATGTCTAACCTAAACCTCCCCTGGCACACCTTAAGACCATGCCCTCTTGTCCTGCTGCTGGTTGCCTGGGACAAGAGACCAACCCCCCACCTGGCTACAACCTCCTTTCAGGGAGTTGTAGAGAGTGATGAGGTCTCCCCTGAGCCTCCTCTTCTCCAGGCTGAACAACCCCAGCTCCTTCAGCCTCTTCTCACAGGACTTGTGCTCGAGTCCCTTCACCAGCCTTGTTGCTCTTCTCTGGACCTGCTCCAGCACCTCAATATCCTTCCTGAACTGAGGGGCCCAGAACTGGACACAGCACTCAAGGTGCGGCCTCACCAGTGCTGAGTACAGGGCAAGAATCACTTCCCTGGACCTGTTGGCCACACTGTTCCTGATCCAGGCCAGGATGCTCTTGCCCTTCTTGGCCACCTGGGCACACTGCTGGCTCATGTTCAGCTTCCTGTTGATTAGAACCCCAGGGTCCCTCTTCACCTGGTTGTTCTCCAGCCGCTCTGTTCCCAGCCTGTAGCGCTGCAGGGGGTTGTTGTGGCCAAAGTGCAGGATCCGGCACTTGGTCTTGTTAGACATCATACCATTGGATTCAGCCCATTTATCCAGCCTGTCTAGTTCCCTCTGCAGCAGATTGACACTTCACCCCAACTTGGTGTCATCTGCAAATTTGCCGATGGTGGACTCAATCCCCTCGTCCAGATGATCAGTAAAGATACTAAACAGGCCTGGGCCCAACACTGATCTCGGGGGACACCACTAATGACCGACCGCAATTGGATGCAGCACTGGGCAGGTATGATTACATTGGATAGGTCGAGCAAACTGGGATGCAATTACTGCTGATTCATAGCTGCAACTTAGTTATCTAAAGTAAAACATACATATCAAATACTGCCTATAAGCTTTTTGTAAAAACCTAGAACCACTGGATAGTAGCCAGTCACCCAGACTTTAAGGCACTTACAACATATGGGAACCATAACTGGTGCTGTTGGCAGGTTTTCGCGTATGTGTGTCTGCACTGAAGGCTACGTGAAGTCAAAGTAAATTAGTCTCTGTTGAGCTTTGCATTGTTCTGAGCTGCTTTTGTTTTCCAAACAGATTTATTTAAAGATAGTATTCTGTGCGGCAGTATGAACAAATCCATTTTCTCCTCTTCTTATTCCATTGTACATGCAGAACTAATTATTTTTGGGCTAGGGGAACCATTAACTTAATGATTAAAGTATACATACCTGAAATGCACAAGATCAGACTTTCCATTTATGTTCTGATATTTTTTAATATTGAAAGTGCCTAATCAACCTACCCATGCATACAACTGATCTTTAGCCTTGCTCTGTGGTCTGGTTTATGGTATTATTTGCCCAACATGGAAGTGCTCTGTTTTCTTAATATTAAAAACATTAATAGATGCCTTCTAGAATATCAATTGTTCTATCTTATAAGAAGGTCACCAGGGGTGCTGAAAGCTGCATTTCAACTGCTTGGTAGAATAAGGTGAGAAAAGCAGAGACTCGTACTCCTAAGAAGGGGACTTGATTTGTATAATCGTAGATTTTAATATTTTTAATTAATTCATCAGATTTGTTCATGTCTTTTCATCAGGTTACAGCCTACAGAGATGCCTCTGGGGGAAGGTGGGAGAAGGTGGGTGTGTTCCATATTGGATTGTTGGTTGGTTGGTTTTGTTGTTTTGGCAAAGAAGGCATAACAGTTGTAGTGCATTTTTGGAATTCTGTGTTGAATTAATAGGAGATATTTGTGCTTTTTGAGTTCAGTTCTTAATGGAAAAAAGGTTAGGCTCATCCATTCCCTTGTAAGAATCCAAGATATAAAAACAGTTTGTTTAACAATGATTTCTGAAAGCTATGTGAAATGTAGTTTTCATATTTGGAAGGTTTTTTATGCTTCTTTATAACGACTGTATTAAAAAATACATTTTCTGTAACTTATTGTGCAGAGCTTCCAGAGAATTGGTCATTATTTGCTAAAGTCATAAATCCCTACAAGAAGTTTTGGCTAACCATTTTATGTGCAAGGATTTTCATAAGACCATCTTTGTGAAATAAATAAATGTGAATTACAAAATATGGAAGACAATTACTAGTAATCTCTACTGCAAACATTCTAAACCCAACCTTTTATCACATACTTTATATATCCGGAGTATAGAAAATGAAATGCAAAAGCACTGGCACCTATTTCTTTAGGAGTATTTGGCAATGGGATTGGTTGTTTTCTTGTGGGGGGGCCTTTGGTGAGAACCCTGTATAAAGAATAAGGAGTTTTACGTTATTAAACAAATTTTAAGATAATATCTTCATAAATCAATCCAAAGTATTCAGTGTAATATATATACAATAGTATTATTGGGGTATAATAGTGTGTAGTTGAAATTTACATATTTATATGGTTATTTTAAGTTTAGAAGAATCCCCTTTTTAACTATAGTGGTTCACTCTATTCAGGCTCCACAGTTCAGGCTGGAGATATGGCGTGTTTGGCACATACTCCAAGCTAATGCCTGTTGCTTTTTATAAATTAGTTGTTACAGTTCTTGGACATCAAGAAAGAGGGCACTAGATTCCAAAATTTCTGCATGTCTGTTGTCTACAGAAAGTATGACAAATCCCTTCACCCACAAATGTATTGATCACATCACACTTAAATTTTAGATATAAGAGTTGCATAAACAAAGTCCAATACTAGCATATTTTGTCTCATTTCAAAAGAATTAATGAAAATTGTCGGTGTTACACCAGTGCAATTTCTATTGTGCTAGCAACTGCCAGGTGTGAACATTTTTCTTAGGGTTTCAGCTCCAGGAAACAGGAACCAGTAACCCTTTCCCTTCATAATAAGCAAAATTTCACCATTCATAAAGTAGAGGCGCTTACATGTAAAACATTTTGCTTTTGCGCCATTGATAAAGGTAATGAAGTGTGGCTTCAGTATAGGTTAAGCCTCAGATTTTAGATTATTTTTTTCAAAATTTCGCATTGCTAAAGTTTATGATATGTAGCAAGTGTTCTATTAAAATCTGTCTGATCATGGATGGGAAAAAACAGCAGCCTAAGAGAGATCAGCTTATTGTTGTACAAACTGTGCTTCAGGAGATCTCTAATTTCGTAACATTTGGATAACAAACCTAGAGGCTGGCATAAAGCTCCTCTTGGCACATTTTAAACATCTTTTAGTCTTATAAAAAGGAGCTTGTCCCACTAAGCTGTAGGTTTGTTGGAGCTGTTTAACAGTAGCTGTGCCCTGCAGCTCTTTTAGTGATAAATGAGCCATTTCAAATAAGTGCAATTGCAGCCAACTGTGCAGAAGGAATCATTAAAAAAAATTTAAATAGACATTTTTGAAGCTTAAAAATGCACAAACAAAGTATGTTAAATCCAAATATATGCTGCTCCTTTTAATGGAAAAGATTGCTACTGGCTAAGTCTGCCAGCTTCAATAGGTGTGCCAAAAAGCCAAGGAATCTGGCAGAGTCCACAGATAGCAGTTCCATCTTTCATCTATATTTCTTTTCTGTATTTATCTTGCTTTAGAAAATGCAGAGAATGTCTTTTCCTTCCGACTTGGCACTATTTCCAAACCACAGAAATACACAGAGCAGCTTCTTGCAATTGTTTAGCTCCCTGCACCAGACTTATCCTTGTGACTGTGTGAATCATTTCTTTCTAATTTGGCAACAATCAGAAAGAAGAATATTAAAATATTTTTATGTTTATGGAATATTGTCTTAGCTATACTGTCAGATATTAAATTAGTTTACTTAATTGAGAGATATAAGGCTTAATGGGTAAGAACACAATGCCAGGTAATTATTTTTGACATTCAGCTGATCAAAAATAGTTTCCTTGTATGTAAGGAGCTATTCAAAGAAGCTGAACATAAGAAATACCAAGAACAAAGTTCTTCCTGTAAAATCAATCACTTCAGTTTGGCTTCAGGCCCTAGTCGTTGTAATCTCTTTCATGTTGCCATTTCAAAGAGCAATCTATGGTATCTTTTAAGTAATATGGCACATCTTATTGATGACACTTTCAAGGTAAAGATGCTGAGGGAAAGTCCATTTGCAATGTGGGGATAATGAGATGGGCTCTCATGTTAATGTTCCTGGTCAGTGTTCTGCACACTTTGGCATCAATTCTGAAGAGCTGACAAGGCTGCCAGGCAGCAGGAGGCTGATGAGAATTCTGTCCTGACTTGAGTGAGAGTAGGGAAAGGTTATGAATTGCTGATGCAATGATGCTTATTTAACAATCAATTGTATGTAAAAGCTAAAATGTATCTTCTAGACTATGAGTGAAAGTCCATACAATTTTATTTTATTGAAAATTTGATTTTATTTAATTTTGCACTTATCAACAAGAATGATTGTTGACTGTATTTATCAGCTGCTAATCAGTGCAGAATTTCTTGCCATGGTTTAGGATAATTCTTCATTTCAAGAAGCTTTGAAGAAAAAACATAGTGTTAAAGTAAGAGAATATTAGCCAGCAACACTATTTATTTACCAAAGGAGTCTGATACACTGCAAGTTATATGTTATCTTTGAATTTACAGAAACTGTAAAACTAGATAGACGATGCCTTTAGGTTGATTGTAGTTTACTCATTGCATTTGCGTTAAAGGTATGGATGAAATTAAAAAAAAAATCTCCATGACATAGGATTGAGAAAACAGGAACTCATAAAGGTGCTACCATACTGCCATACAGGTATGACAGTATGGACTTGGACTAAGATAATTTAGGGCTCTGTGGCAACATAGAAAAGTTAAAAATATCCAGAAAGTCCTTAGAACACCTATAATCAACATTGCCCCTCCAGACATCCTGTCTTTCACCAGTTCTTGCCTACTGTCTACCCTGACCACAGGTATGTGGGATGAATTCAGGTTTATTTGCTCCTTTTATCTCTTATATTGTATCTGTGCAATCTGCTCAAATCCAACAGTCATTAGACTGGATTAGCTCCTTCTCA
Organism: Lepidothrix coronata; assembly: GCF_001604755.1. Classification (NCBI taxonomy): domain Eukaryota; kingdom Metazoa; phylum Chordata; class Aves; order Passeriformes; family Pipridae; genus Lepidothrix; species Lepidothrix coronata. The sequence continues at coordinate 3,752,675 of NW_016690260.1, forward strand.
GAATTCCAAAGACACACAATTGCTAAACTCCAGGCACATTATAGGTCAATGGAGTGTATATATATCTAAAGGAGGTCTGTCATATTTTTGCACTGCATTTGCTGTAGATTCATTGTATAAAGAATATTTTATTAGTCTTTTGCTCCTCAGAGCATTTTGTCTTTTCATCAGTTGATTATTCTATTTGTGTGCAATAATACTGTTGCTATTTGGAAGGGTGGAATTGACAGTTGATTTTAAGACAACATTCAGCAGCACTCTTCACCAAAAATGCTTAAAGAAGTTAAAGTACTATGTGATGAGAAAGCAAAGTCCTAGAGAGGATAAATAATTGATTAAAAATGAGGAATCAAAGTGTAGGAAATAGGATGAAGTTTTGGAGCCACAGGATCTTGCCATTCAGTGTTTCATAAATGATAATGGGAAAGGGTAGTAAGTGGTAAGGTTGCAAACTTTGCTGACAGTACAGTTCTTCATGGTAGTAGAGACAGAGACAATTACAAACTGCAATTCACAGTACTGAGCTATGGAGGTCAAATCTCCTGTGCAAATATGTCACAGCTCATTGCAGTTTTTCCTTTTCATGGAAGTGTTGGATTTACTACACTGGACAGGATTGCACACTACATGTGCAGCAGATCCAAAGGGACCGACAGTAACTGTGTGTTAGAACTGAAAAGATGTCCACATATATTTGGATGAGGCAATAAAGTCCTTGCAAACAATTTGGACAGAAAAAAAATTCAATGTAACATACAGTTAGGGTCACCCTGAAGCCCTGACTTTGCTTCTGATTGTTCAGGCTCTTTCCATTAATCTTTCTGCTCTTGGTCTCATAATCCAAGAATTCTCATAAAATTTGCAGTTAAATGTAGGAGTTATTTATCTTTAAATTTGTGTTGACATCCTGGGAAGTGGGGTATGTGTGGAAATTGATAGTCTGTTTAATTCTTCAGAATCAGAAATGCGTATGAGAGAATTGTATTTTGAGAAACCACTCTTTTACAGATGTCAATATTCTTCATAAAGATGCTCCTCTTCAGGGAAGGATGTTTAGTTCCTTAATTTTTGTCATGAATCAAGCCCATGATGCACTGTTTTATTGAAATACTAGCCTGTTTGAGTAGGGAACTGATAAAGAAGAGAGTACATTCCCCATGTAGGAGTAGTACTTTGTCTCAAACCAGCTCCACATGTTGTTTTAATTAGATGGCAAACATACTCACCCAAGAATGTCCAATATGTGGTTAATGATGTTCTTGTGCTAGCATTAGTGTTGTGAAATAATATTTTGGGTAGCTAGTTAACTAACTAACCTTTCCAGCCATTTCATCTTACCTGAGAGACAAAGTAACTGCCATACCGAATTTAGAGTATTAATTATGATTCTTTTTTTACCTTTTGCAGTGATAGCATTCAGCTAGAAGGTCCACATGATTTTTTTTTCTTTCTGTACTAAAGCAGAGAGTTGCATGGGTTTAGAAAATTAATTTTCACATCTTCCCCCGCATGCTTTAACCAGCTTTAGCAGAGCTTTTATGCATGTGGTACAACCTCCACTTGCCCAAGCACAACTATAACTTTCTTTTTATAAAACTAAAAAAGCCCAAGCAAATGAGTAAGCCAAAAAGATCTCCAAAACTTGAAGCTTGGAACTGAAGTTGATCAGTTAATAAAAAAGTTGAGGAACAGGCTTTTGCTTCAATTAAAGTTTTAAATTTAGCTTTTATTAATTAATTTTTCATTCATTACTTCATAGTTACATCTTCAGAGAGGGAAGGAAGCAGATCAAGGCCTCTAGGATTTCCTGGCTGACATACAAAAATCAGGCAGGCAGGTATTATTGCCTGCTTGCTTGCAGGCTACACAGTGTTTTTAAAAGTCTCTGATCTCACAAAGCTTCCAAAATCCAGCAGTCACTCAAGCACTTTGTGGCCAGAGTCCTTGAGTGGTTTTGGAGAGACTTTTTGCTTATTTAAAAAAAAAAAACCTAAGTCCCCTCTAGATAACTGTATGCAAATCACAAGTACTTTGGTTGAATATGACCTGAGTGGAACACTAATTCAAGCCACTCCCTGTGTTTTCATCACCAAAACCCAAAGTGTTTATCTGTCACAATAAGTGTACATGGTAATGTTTTTCCACAACACAGACTGTAAAAAAGCACACAAATTTCCAGCACTTGTAAATATATTTTATGAGCACTGAATCAGACTCTGTTCGTAAAGAAATGCTCAAGTGACTCAGAAATTTGGGTTGATTATTGGAAGTTGACTCCTCAGTATAAATTAATTTATTCCATGTGTTTTTCTCTGATAACAAAAAAAGCAGTTTGAGATTCTGGAGAAGTAACTGATAGCATACTGTTAATGTTCTGATATCATACATTTAAATCTACCAATATGAATGAACATGTGGACGGTACATGGACCTTTGCCCATGAAAACCCCAGCTCTTTTTTTGCTTCATCACATTCACTTGCATATTTGTGTGAATAAAGCTGAGCTGTGTTCATACCATCTATACATTTATTTACCCTGTGTTCTAATTGAACATTTTCTAGTACATTTAGTAGTCTAAAACCGGACTATAAGTTGAACAGTACCACTCATCTTCCAGTTTATGTAAATGTATGCACTGTTGCCACCCACATGTATTAAAACATAAGATTATAGAACAGTCTTCTTGTGTGCCACAAAAAAAAAGAACTTTGAAATACCCTGGCTCCTTATTTGAAATAAATTCTATTGTATGGATCCACATCCTGCTTTTATCCCCAGACTTTGATATGTAAGGTTTACTAGCAAAAGCACCTCACTGGTTTTGATTATAATGATCATATGTAAGAAGAGAGACAGACACTTAGATCATTGGACCTAAATCTATATTAACCTTAGAGATCAAAATCAGTGCTTGGAAATGAGCACAGAAGAGAATTTGAAGTCAGTTCACGAACACCAGTAGATCTAACATACTTTTAAAATACTAGTGCAGTCAGATTTTATACCCTGTTCTCAGGATAAGATGCCCTTGCAGTAAACACTGCAAAATTTGTCACAAGTCTGGAAACGGTGGTGTCTCTTTACTGCAGTTCAATGTTGTCTTCACAGGCAGACTAGTTAGAGTGCATTTCAGGAATTTCAGAGTTAAACCCCACAGCATGTTTTCAGGTTATTGCTGAGAAGTCAAGCAGAACCCTTCAGGTTTTTTCCTCTGATTTGCTGATGATAGTTTATTTGCAACTGCCCCTGATTAGCTTTCATATAATCTTCATATGATTGCTAGGGACAAACAGACAAAATACTCATATTCATAGTCATATTAACAAATTTGAAAACCAAAACTGAATTCTTTCTCAATTTCCTATTCTATCTTCTCAGTAACATTTGAGAAGGAAAGGCAAGGTAAAAGTCATGCTCCTGTAAAGTGAAAAGGAAAGTGTGAAAAAGCAGGTAAGTATGGATAAAGAGCAAGAACTACAAAGAAGAAAGATTGATCAGGCTGGCAGCGATATAAAGGAAGGGTAGTCCCCAGCATGTTACTGAGCCAAAGTAAATTATGTAGCCAGCTGGGCGTCGGTCAGGACAAGAGGGCTCGGTCTTAAACTCTGCCAGGGGAGGTTTAGGTTGGATATTAGGAAGAAATTTTTTACAGAGAGAGTGATCAGACATTGGAATGGGCTGCCCAGGGAGGTGGTGGATTCACCATCCCTGGAGGTTTTTAAGATGAGACTGGATGTGGCACTTAGTGCCGTGATCTAGTAACCACGGCGGGTGCTGGATCAAGGGTTGGACTTGATGATCTCGGAGGTCTTTTCCAACCCAGTTGATTCTATGATTCTATGATTCTATAAAAGGAAGGGAATGTCCATGACATAAGTTCACTGTTTTGAATGTCCATTACATGTAAGTAAACAGGTTCATGTTTTAATTTTAATAAAATTAGTTTCCAATGAATTGAAAAAAACTTCTTTGAAATGTCACTCTGTTGAGATTACCAAAAAGTTTTTTATTCTCTCTATCCCACCAAGAGCTTTTTATATGTTAATCTTCTTTTGAAAACTACAGTGAAATAAAAATAAAATAGAGAAAGTGGTTCAAATAAAAATATGCTGTGAGACCCTGGGCTTCATCACTTCTGGATTATCAGATCTGCCTGTTGTTTTTTGTGGGATGAATTTCATATCCCATAAGACTTTTTGTACATTGGAATGTTCACGGTGATTGAATTCTTTCTTAATATTGCACCAAACATCTTACAGCTGAATGTAGATTCAAACTGTCTGCCTCTAAGGACTCCAGTAGGTTACATATCTTTAAACAAAGATAAGAAATAACTTTTATTACCAGTTTTATTAAGCACCTTTAGTGTTGCATGATATGTTTATATTTAGTTAGATTTACATCTGAAATTGTTGTAAATATTCCTCTGAAGTCCTGTAAGTTGCAATGTGAGATAGGAAAACCTTTAAACTTAGTGTATTTTAAAGTTGTCTGCAAATTTACAGTTTTTAAACTATTTTACATTTCACCATTTAGCATTTTGGTCAGTTTCTCCTTGTCACTGATATTCACAGTTCTTTGCCCATTTATTAAGTCTTTACAGAGAAGGAGGGCATCCTTCTCTAAATAACTATGTACGAAACAGACAATGAAACAGCTGAGGTGGAGAGAGAGCTGTAGAGTTTATTCATATTTTGTAGCTATATAAACATTTGCAAGTATGTATGTGTACCATATTATAATTCCCTTTAGGCATTCAGGCTGTATGTATTTCTCCAGAGTAATGCAATGCAACATTTAACTTTATTGGAGAATATGAGAACTATATTCTTATTTTGTATGTTATTATTGTGTGCTCAAGAGGACTTCTTTTCGAGAGTGCTGTTCCCATTCAGATGTGTTGGAGAAATATGGTCCTTGACCCAAATACCTCCTGTAGTACAGGAGGTGACTAAACAAATTAGAAAAAAAGGACTGACAGCAGGCAGGAAAAATGAAAAAATGACACTGTACCCAAAAAGATTTTAAACTTTGAATCTGTCATGGTGTAAAATCAGTTGAAGCTCAGTAAGCTGTGTATTCTAAAGAAAGAGTAAACATCTCATGGTAAGGTACCAATAACCATATGTTCAGAATACTTCACTGAAACTATCAAGTCCTACTCGTCTTCTTCCCGTGTTTCCCAGCATTTTGTGGGATTCATCTTGCCAACAGACATTTTGTCAGATGCAGTCACATGGGAAAAATGACTTCCCAAGGACAAGTCGCCTGTCCTAAGTCCTGAGATAGGTGAGATGGTTTAAATGCACAACAAACTGCAGACAAATTCATTCTCATCCTGACTTAAAGTCCTGTACCTCTTTGTAGAAAGTGCACAGGTTTTCCAGCTTCTGTACTCTTTCCCTAATTTTCTGAGGGAGGAAGGGAAAGATGAGAAAGAAGAGACCACCACCACATTCAGGTGTAACTTAGCCCAAGTTGCATCCTTTCGACCTCCTCAGCCCCCCCCTCCATTCTTGAGTGACTGTAGATTGTTGTCCTTTTCCCATGGCTGCCAGAATGGATATGAGTTTCATGGGAGAGAGAAAAGACAGAAAGAAGACAAGAAATGAAAAGAAGCCAGGTGTAATCTTCCTAGGATTTCTTCCACCCCAGCCAGAGAGCTTCAGTTCTCACCTCTTTACATTCAGAACAAGTGAACTAGGCTGCACCAAGGGTTACTCCAACTTCAGTCCCAGAGAGGAGAGACCCTATAAAAGAGGGAATCAGCACAGTGAGTGTCTGCCCTGCCCATCTTCTGCCGTTACTGGAATTTCTTGGTACTGGATTTTGTATGACTGCTAGCTCAGTGTTCCCTGGTGCATAGGTCTTTATGTTTGAAATCTATTCTCTTTGTGCCACCTGAGGAAAAAAAAAATAACAGAAAACACCCCAGAACTTACACAAGCATCTTCTTAGCAGTCTGGGTATGGTACATTGTTGTCTTACCCTTTCGTTCAGCTGAAAGGGGAAATCAGGAAATTGGCCTGAATTTTAGTTTAGAAGCAGTGACTTGGCTTAACCTTCATTATGCTTTGATTGTGGAGTGTTTTATTATTTATAATTTAATTTTATTAAAGTATTTTTGTAGGAATATGTGTAACGTAACACTCAAACTAGGTGCTTTAATATTTTCCAGTGTGCAATATGGTGTTGAAAGTTAGAAAATGCTGGCTGGATCTAGACTGATACTTTCTTGGATAAGGTTCTACCATATGCTTTTATTTAAAGTATTTTTTTCTTTTATGTTAAATTTATAAAAAACATGTGAAAAATGTCTTTTTTGAAAAAAAAGTGTTACACAATTAGAAAATCACAGTGCTAGGAATTTAGCATCCTTCAGGAAATGTTGCATGTAAAAAAAGTCAGATACTAAATCTAAATTTAAGGAAAAAAAAGACAAGTCCTACCATCAACTGGAAATGCTATATCAATCTACAAGATCTTGTACTGAAGCAAATGTCTTTAGTTCCAGGAATTTTAAGCTCTATGTGAACTCTGACTAGCTTCCCAGTACAGATATGAATCTTGTTGAAGGAGTTTATCCATATTTCCTTCTGATTAGAAAAAATCAAATAAGATTTGTTTTACAGGGTCGAAAACCTAAAGAAGCCAGAATAAAAAAGGGCATTAAATATTTTTTTACGGTTATTCTTTATTCATAATTTTCGTTCACATTCACAGGACTCCAGAGTATTGAATAGTCTGATCTTTTATCTGTTTATGAGCAAGGGAGCCTCTTTCCAACAGCATTGTTCTATACTTTCCACTGTTTTGGAAAACTTGTTGTGGAAACATCGCATGACTAACTTGTTATTTAAAGATTATTACATGCAAACCTCTATTCTTTCTGAAAACATGATATCCTATGCTTCTTGCTTCCCTCCTCTGAGTCTAGAAGCTGCAGTGACTGTGACTGAAGGAAAGTGAGTAATTCTAAGTTATGGTAACCAGTACATCGAGACCATTTGAGATTTTGTCAGGTTTAGGGTTTGTTGTTACAAAACGTACCTATCTTTTTCTGCTTTAAAATCCCCTTGGGCTACTTCTTTTGTAGAAGTGAAAAATTCTAGAAAGACATATTCATGGGAAAGAGAATTGCTAGTCCATTTTTATAACTGTCTTACTCATCCAGGGTAATGGGACTTCCGACAAGTTCTGCTGTTGGTGCTTGTGTTATCTTGTTTGAAATAACACTTTTTCAGTTGGTTATTTTGTGATGGTAAAGATACTAAACAGAAGGAGGATGTGCTTTCAGGCAGTGGTAGGTGGCATCATTAGCCACCAATATTATATTTATCCCCTTACCTCTTACTAATGCCTTGAGGAATAAAGGAATTTCTGTTTTTGTTACACCTTTGCCAGAGAGCATAAGACCCAACAATAAGAGTTTGCAAAGTGTGTCTTCAGAGCTACAATTCTACCTTCCAGTCTGGAGCACCACAGACTGGTCACCTCACATTCCTCTCTGGAGAGTTTATGAAGGGAATGCTAGAGACTGACTGGCTGAGGAGCAGTTTTACTGAGAAGGATATAGAGGTTTTGGTAAATAGCAAGCAGAACATTAGCCAGCAATATGTTCTGACAGCAAAGAAATCAAAACACTGGGCTTATACCAGGAGCACAGCCAGGAGGTTGAGGAAAGTGCTTGTACCCCTTAGTACTCATTAGATCACACCTAAAATACTGCACTCAGCTTTGGCCTCTGATGTGGGGAAGACATGGATAAACCACAATAGATTCAGCAGAGGACCACCAGGATGGTCAATGGCATGCCTACAGGGCAGTCATCAAAAGAATGCATCTAGGCTTTCCACAGTGAAGCATGGCAAGAGGATGAGAAACAATGAGCATAAACTAAAACATGAGTAACTGAACACAGGGAAAACCTTTTTCTCTACCAGGTCAGTCAAACACTGCAATAGGTTGCTGAAAGAGGTTGTGCCATTCCTATGCTTGGAGTTTTTCAGACTGGATAAAACTCTGAGCAACCTGGTCTAACCTCATATCTGACTCTGCCTTGAGCATGACATTAGACTAGAGACCTCCTGAGATCCCCTCAGAATTCTGAATTATTCTGTGTTTGTGCACTCCTAATATAGTATCACAATTTTGTGCTATTTTGAAGATGGAATAGCAATAGCAAAATCTTAATTGGTCTGAATATTTAAATGATTTGGCTGTGCATTACTCTTGCTTTTGGAATCCAGAAATGCTACATATGCTCTGTACATTCTCAAAACAGCTTGTATTTGTGATTATTTGCTGGTGTGACGTGCTAACTGTGCAAAAAATATTGGACTCTTGCCTTAGAATATAGATACCTGCCAACAGAAAATGAAGGCTACATGGTGCTGCAGATGCTTTCCCTGTCTATGGAAAGTGCCTTTTATGTGCCAGAAAGAAGCATTTATACCACATGTTTTTTTTACTGCATCTCACATCTGTTAACATTTACATGTGTCAGAAAACAATACCTGAACAGTAAAGGGAAGGGATACGTGAAGTTCAAGGGCATTGCATCAAGAAAAATGACATGTTATATTGCACTGGTGCATTGGAATTAAAAAAAAAATATTTCTTGGACTTGTCAAATATATCTAATATGTGGGTGTAGTTTGCGTATACTATCTATGAATATATTCCCATACCTCAACTGGATGACCCAAATTGCCAGTAAACTGAACTGAACACATGAAAGGGTCAAGGAGTGACAGTCAGGAAGTGAAAGAATGATAAATGTCTTGGTTTATAAAAAAAAGAATAAGTTTAATAAGTTTTTATTTCATTTAAGGCAGGATTTATATCAAAATCTTCAAAGTTGGATTCCTAAATACAGAATTACCTACTTCTAAATGAAATATTTTGCATTTTTGATAATCTTCTCTTCAGCTGTCTTTTTGTTAGCACAAAAGGAGTAAGTTAACTGACAAATGTTGCTGTATATCCTCAGTCTTTAGAGGCAGCTACTGTATTGGACAGTGTTTCCAAGAATATTCCTTTGAAGTCGTATTGTAAAAATCCTGAGACACAGTGTAGTACAGGATTTTGTATGACGTGGCAGTTCTTATAGATGTTACCACTGGCAAGTGATTTAGAAAAACAGCAAATTGGAGCACAACTGATCTGTGATCCCCTGAACTCAGAAGGAGAAAAATCAGTATTTGATACCTTTATAAAAATTGCTGTTTGCGTTGGTTGCATTCGTACCACTAATTCTTTAGGCATCTATTTGGATACTTGGAACCAGTGTTGTGTAGCATTCTGTTCCTTGATGCCTAACCCTGATCTTCCAAAATGCACCTGCAGCAAAGAGCATGGACCCTCCCCTACAGCTCTTGTCATTGCTTAATATTGAGCTCTCCATGGAAAGCGACAGAAAAATACCTATTTTCCTAAGTCTTCTGGGCCTAGAAAGAAGTGATGGCTAAAATAAAAGGTAATTAACCTTGAATTGAGTCCTACCTAACATGTAGGCAAAGGTTGATTTTCGCTTTTTGCTATATTCCTACTAGATAATGTATCTCCAAAACGTTATTTTTGTAATGAACTTCAGCTCTTATACATTGATAACAAGTCTTATCTGAAATTATTAAGGGAGTTTGAGTTCCACACTCAGTACACTGGAAAAGCCTTGCATTAGATCTGTGAAGTGAATAATCACATAAGGCGTATAGTTTCCTTGCCCCCAAATCTGAAACTTAGAGCTTTACCAAAACCGCCATATGAACGGTATGTGCAGGCATATTTTTGGGGTTGAGTCAGGGATATGAAGGATTTATAACAGTTTTTTTCTGTAAGTTACACAAGAAAGTTGTGAGGCACCTAAAGAATCACTAGATAATTTAAGCTTATGAGAAATCAGCTCGTGGCAAAAGGCAAGGCAGAAAGATCTTCATCCAGCAATATTTCAGAATCAAAAAATAGAAGTCATTTGATAAGGCTTGCACTCTGGTCTTTGTGCTTTGTAGAGCAGTTTTATCAGTACACATAGACATGCTCCTTAATCTTAGGTCCACTTGAAGCCAGTGGTACCTTCCACTGACTTCTCTGGTTGCTGATCTTGGCCCGGGTTTTGCATGCAAATAAAGTAGAGTAACATAAAACTTTCCCATATCATTTCTTCTCATGTCATTTTAACTCTGGCATATCCTTTCAGGAGTGTTCATACTTTAAGAATTCTACTACCTGGCTACTTGGGCCTAGACATCTGATTACAGTAATGGAAATTATAAGAAGAATTGCTAGAAAAAAATATCATTGATGCTTAATTGACACAATACTCTTTCTGACTTAATTCAGGCCTATCACAGGCACTGTGATACAAGTTGCATGTAGGGGTCAAAGGGTGATAGGTGACTGGCAAGATGCTTGTTTTGTACATTTGGCTAACACAACTACTTCCTCAAGTTCAAAAGGCTTTGATCTCTCTAAGCAAATGCCATATGTGTGCAGCTGTGGCCCATGCCTCACAACTGCTGGAAGGTTAGAAAAAGGTAGCATATGAATTTGATGTCTGCATTCAATTTATGCTTTTATATTTAGCAGTTCATAATTTTGTGTAATATTTTAGCTGTATGAAAAATATGCACCAGAGTTGAGTGATAACATATTTCTCTGTGGTTTGACTCAACATTGTTTGGGTGAATACAGACTCCTAAGTATTGCAGACTGAAAATATAGATTTTAATTAGAGCTGTCTGAGCTTCAAAATACCTGAACGCACATTAGGCCTGGCAAATTTTCAGAAATCTGGAGGTTGTGTGGAGCTGATCTGAGCTAAGCAAGAATCTTCTCTTTTCCAGTTATATTGCATTTGCAGTTGCATCACTGACTTACAACACAGTAAAATGAGATCCTAACCCATTATTAATGGTTTTCTGATATGTAAAAATGTTTTATCATCAAGGCCTGTCTTGTGTCTTGCTCATGTTGAACAGTACCTTACTCCCAAGGAATTTCCACTGAAAAATTTGAATGACTTCCAGAGTAGAGGATTTACTCCACATGACTGAAAAGCTGAATCAACTCCAAAAGTTTGGTGCCTTTCTTGAGCTTTTGTTTTTCACTTGCAAATGTTTAAGACTGATATGCCCAGATCTATATCCCTCAAGCAGTTTAACATGAGTGGTTTGCTGTGACAATAAAGAAACCTACTGCAGTCAATGGGACACAAGGGCCCATTCACATGGATCCAGTTCCATGATCAAGACCGGAAAAAAAAAGCATGGCTTTGTTTATTAAAAATCTTGAGCATGTACAATTACACTGGTATACCCTGGGGGGAAAACCATGACTCAAATAAAACATGTGCAATTTCTGCTTAAAATAAAAAAATCCAAGTACAACCAATAGACAGACATGGTACAATAACCAGAAAATAAGACATGAAAATGCCAACTCACAGGTACAAATATGATAAAATATAAGGCATTGCACTCTTATGTGGATGTTAATACATATATGTGTACAAAAGTATGCATGTAACAGTATACATACATATATATATACATATATAATACAGTGTTGCTAATATGATTGCTAGAATTTTATTTATTATGTGTGGGGGTAAATTCATGCAATGGTTCCAGATATGATTTGAACATTATTGAAACAATAGCACACTTATTTGTTTTTCTCATGCCATTTCTCTTTTGTATTTTTGCTAGCTCCTACTGGTTATGGTAGGCTCTACAGATGACCCTCTGCAGGAGGCAGCAGCTGGTTGCGTAGCAAACATACGCAGATTGGCTCTAGCAACAGAAAAAGCAAAGTATGGCTGATGCTTTAGCAGCTTTTACCAACACACTTGTTTAGCAATACAGCTACATTTAAATACATGATTATTCCTTCCAGCATCTGTATTTCATAGCAGAGCTCATTTATATGAGGATACTTCAATAAAAACAAATCTGTGGAAACTTACATTTGTTTTTGCGTTATTGATTTGTCACACCTAGGTTTGATAAAACACTCAGACCTGATTTTGGGTGTCTTTTAGCATTATATCTTTTTAAATACAGTTGAGATATGTCAAAGACACCTTCTACAATTAATATGCTTGTATTTTAATTCACTGTAGATATAAATGTTTTTGCTTGTCTGTGACGTTACAATAAATTTTCCTTCACTGTGTGTGTGGTTTGCAGCAATTTATGAATGTCTTGAACAGTTCCCTGCATTATAAACTTGTCCAGTCATCCTCTCATGATGTTTTTGCATGTTTGATCACTTGTGAGTCACAGAAGAGCAGAAAATGCAGATACATCTATCTCACATCTGGTGTTATATGAGGACTGAAAACAGCTGTAGCGATAGACATCACTCCAGATTTCCCGTTTCTACCAACATCAAACAAAATAGCCCTTAATTTTACAAGTAGCTGGTGAAATGTGTTTTAATTAACATGTGTTTAACTCAGATTAAAATTTACCAGCTCTAAATGAAGATCAGGATATTATGTTTACATTTGCACATTATCTTCCTGTTTTTTCATTTTTAAACTGAAGACAACATTGTATTGGTGTAGTTACTTTATTTTTCTGCATAAAGTTATGTTCAGAATTAGAGTTGCTTTCAAAAAAGCACAGAAATTATTATTGATATTATAAATTACAGACCAACTGTACATACCATGCTTAACAAATAATACTAAGGCATTTCTTTGAGAGCAGTAATGTCTTAATTACAAGCAAAGACTGCTGACAAAACTGAAAAAAGCAAATGTTTAAATAACTTGCCTTTGTCAAGGACTCACTTCTGAATGATTTCTTTTCACTTTACTTAATAATTAACAATTTTCTTGGTTGGAAGCATTTTGTAATTTCACCATATTTGTTCTAAGTAGCATGACTTCTCAAGGCAACTAATTTTCCTGCTGACAGAAGCTTCTAAGGAAGACATAATGCAAATCCACCTCTTTATTTTGTTTTCTCTGAAGCAGACATGAAGGCTCATTTAAAATTTCATTTTAGAAGACTCATGGAATTCTGAAAAAGGGGAATTGCATTGGGCCCTTAGGGAAGCTGTAGAGACTATTTTAAAGGAAACCAACTACTGACAGGTGCTAATATAATAGTGTGGAGATCAAAATGTTAATCCAAGTAGTATTTTTTGATCAGTGCAAACACCAACATAATCATGGGGTTGTCACAAGTTCAATCAGCAACCAGTGACCAAGCAAATTTTATTTTAGGCATTTTCCAAATCTATTCCACAGGCCTGGTATGTTATTTTGAATAAACATGTCTATATTATTACCCTGATGTCACAACTATAGTAGTATCATATGCTTCAGCACTATACCCAAAAATACTTCTAAAATAAATGCTGATTGCAAAATTCATTTGGAAGAGGAGAGGCTTGATTTTATTTTTGTCTTTTCTGTGAGAAAAGCTGTAGATACAAATAGTTTATCACAGTCTCACTTATGAATAACACGTAAAATGGTGGTTTATTTTTCTAACTGTTAAGGGGAAAAAAAACCTCCCTGAAAATAACTGCTGTCCTTAACATGACCTCTCAAGGCACACTTAACTGTTTAGCATGGATTTCAAATGGAATAAGTTCTGAAGTAAGCTTAATTTTATGATACAGGTGTCAGGGCAATAAATGTCATGTTCCTGACAATGAAATGGCCTCAGCTTGCCACTCTCACTCCCACTGGTAGCCCTTATGCCTCCGAGTAGTTCTGAAACCTTTGTTTTAAGACCTCAGACAGTTAATCCTAGACTTAAGCTGACTTACTTGTGCTGTTTTCTTTTCCTTTACCATGCCTGCAGTTTTTAAGTTCTGTACAGGGAGAAGAATTCTTGAAATCGATACAGATTGCCACACAGACAAAGGACTAGTATTAAAAAAATACATCTTTTTTTGGCCAAAACTGGTGGGTTCCATGTAATTAATATAAAGAGATTTAGTTGTTGGAAAATGAATAAATGAGTGTGATCCCTGACCCCTCTGAGCGGTGCAGTACAACGTGTACATTTGAAAAGCTTCCACTTTGTCCACAGAACTGCGCTGAGTTTCCCAGCACTGCAGCTCTCTGAAAAGGGATCCTCACAAAGCTGGGTCCCACTTGCTGCTCACACAGCCCTCCTGGCAGTGCCCACCATCCTATTCAAGCCCTGGCACCAACCCGAGCAGCCACCGCCACCCAGGCCCAGCATTCCCACCGCATATACCCAGGCACCAGCCAGCTCCTACTTCCCAGCTCCCATGCCTGGAAGGGAAATGCCTTCACTCCTTGCCCTTCCTGCCAGCTGCTACTTGTCCATGTAAACCTGTAGCCTCAGGAAATATGGTTATGCTGAGTATGGGACCTTGATATGATCTTCAGCACAGAGCAATTTGATGTACAAATCATTTTAGTTGCAAAAATGTAGTGATTTAGAAGGGGGAGTCAGCCTCTGTCCTGTTCATATGCCATCGTCTGCTCCCTCTATGTGATTCCTCTGTTTTCACAGTCTTGTAATATGGGGGGGGTTCCAGTTTATTTACATGGATGTTACTGTCATCACTTTTCACAATTTTGGGAGCCAGCTCCCAGCTCTGCACAGAGCACCGTGCTCCAACTGGCAGCCATAAAGCCGGGCCTGCTCTTCACCGGCTGCTCATTGTCAGCTTTGTTCATCAATTACATTAAAATGTCAGAAAACATAGAGTCCAAGTAAGAAAAGTTGTCATGAGAAAGTGTTGTTCTGAGTATGGAAATGCTAGAGTTGATGAGAAAAAGAGTAAAAGAAGAAATCTTTCACCTTTATGCAATTATTTCTGAAACGTTAAAGGCCCACCACATCTTTCAGTCTACACATCTGTCAGCACCAAGATAGCTTTTCTTCTACCACTCCATGACTTTATGATTTATTGCTTGGTGACAGATAACCATTATCAATAATTTAATTGTCCCAGGATGTTCAAACTGCACATTTGAATCTGGGATTTATGTTCATTTCCTCTTATGCATGCTAATGACAAGTGCATATGCTCTGACACATGATATTGTCTCCAAGTTGTTAGAGAAATACAAACTTCGCGGCCTGGGTGCAATGAATCTGAGATGTATTAGGGGTTTTGTTTTTCTGCTCCATCATCAGATCTTTCCTTTGGCAAATAAATGAGCTTGAAACTCATAGGGCTGTCTTGAGATTTGATTCACTAGTTTGTTTTAGGCTAACTGATCACTTTGTGTGAAAGCGTGGTACCTCTTTCATTCCACATATCCTAAAGTGTGTTTAATGAGCTGCTGACCCTGGCGGTCAGATGTGAATCGTCCCAGGAGGCCGAAATAGATAATATGTTAGTTTAAGACTTTCATCTCATAATAAATTAAATGGTTGTTCCTTGCACACTTCCACCAACATAATCATCGTTTTACACATGACAGCAGGATGACTACGATGGAAATATGTAATGTGTTTCTTCAGCAGTGGAATTCAAGTTTCCATGCAGGCTGTTTGCAGAGCTTATTTCAGAGTCAGAAGCTGACTGTTCACCAACTGCAAATTGTAGTAGGCTTTGCCACACACTGCTTAGGATCCAGAACAACAGAAAGAAGCAGTGCTGCACCTTGGCCACTCCTCAACTCAGACAGCCTAATCACAGGCTGTTCGGTGACCTGACACAGGCCAGGAAAAGAGTGTTTGCAGTCACAGCCATTGCAGCAGCAAGTTACATTACACCACTTCTGAAGGAATTAATTTTACCAATTACTGCTCCCTCTCCTGCTTAAACAGTGTTGTTCCTCAGTGTTTGATATCTTGCTGCTCTGGCTATTGAAGCCAGCCATTTTCATGAACCTTTTCCTTGGATGCAATTTTCATTGTAACATGTGCTTTGCCTAGTTATCAGTTCAGTAGTACGACTTGCTGGGAAGTATTTCCATGGACAACATCACCATGGCTTGTGTTTATCCTCTCAACTTGTTTCTATGTTATCTGCCAGACACCTTTCAGTTGGCAAGTTCCTTTCTCTTTTCCATTTGTTGTCATTGGCAAGTTATGTGTTTTTATCCTGGTCTGCATGGAGCACAGTACCCTTCAGTTGCTTGATCTTTTACAACTGCAATCAATTCTACTGTGAACACAAATGTTTTCTTTCTGAAAGGCTCGTGAACTCATGCAAGGAAGCATTGATTTTGGCTACCATATAATGTGATGTGGCCTAATCCTGCTACTTTTGTAGTTCTGCAGTGACACAAAGCCATCTTCACTAATTTTACATGTTTCTTCCATCATTTGGGAATCCTGAAGTGGTGACAAGATAGCAGTTGGCCAGTCAAAACCTTTGCTTGTTGTTGCTTTTGAGTGTGTGTTGGAGAAGGACCAGAAGAATGACATTACACTAATGGTGAACCAGGAAACAAGGTCCTAACCAGCAGTTTTCAGTCAACTCCCCTTTGCATTAGGATCCTGAATGCTTTTGACGCTGCTTGTTCTTTGAAATTGTTAATGGTGGTAAGTTTTTGTCCAGCCATGCTATGTCACACTCTAATTCTCCAAGGCGCTTGGTGAATGAAGGAAAGCAATACTGAGCACCTGTGGTCCAGTGGGTGCATCTGGCAGCAGAATTATACTTTCAATGGCTGAGCTTTGAACTGCACCTTCTAATACCCAGATTAAATAGCTAGGGATTTGTGTCCTGCTTCTGATAAAAAAATAAAAAAAAGCTTTAATAAAAATGGTAATTAAAAAAATACAGATGCTGATAAAATTAAAAACATATGATATGGAGTCAAAATGATTTAGTGTTGAAAAACGTTGGTTGATTCAGTAGTAGTTAAACTTCCAAATAACTTGTCTTGAACAAGAAAATGGTTATAAGTATTTGGCTACGTGTCTTTTTTTTATAAAAAAAAAGCAAACACAGATCATGTTGCTGGTTCCCTCTACCACTAACTGGTAAAGGCTGCGCTATAAAATTAGTGCAATAAACCACTCATCTTTCCAGTTGCCGCATTCTCTTCCCCAGTTGACAGCCTTTTGGGGCCTCCTTGGCTCCTCAGCAGAAAGCACCAAGTGCAGTTCTGTTGCTCTAATGAAAACATAACAACAACGTCTGGGAAGCCATAGAATGATGCAATAACCGTACTGCTCTGCTTCCTTTAATGTGATGAAGCTTGCATATTTGCCTGGCTCCAGTGTTTTACTCCTGCCAGTATTGTACTGTAAAGAGACTTGGCAGAACACGTTCAAAGGCTGTTCGTGGTTTTTCACTCAGCATTAAACCTTCCAATGACGGAAGGGTGGGGGAACACATATTGGGACAAACAGACACTCAGAGAGTCAAAAAGAAAGAGGAGAAGGAGGCTGGTGGTGGATGGTCAGCAGTTATGTAAACCTCGGTTATGGGACTGGGGTTGATCAGGGCCAAGCTGAGACCCACTGGAGGACAACATCATGTATTAAACCAGTGGGGCTTCTCTGCCCACTTTCCAGGGGGCGATCAGCCCAAAAGAAAAGCAGCTCCTAATGTTCTGAGAGAAGAGATCAGTGTTGCTTCACGCTAATAACCAAAGTCACACCGTCCTTGAGAACTGCACTCAGTCCCAATGGGTGCAATAGTCAGAGGCTCTAAGATTGCCATTTTCTGTGCTGTGTTTCCCCAGTATAGGGAAAATCTCTGTCCTCACGGCTGCCAGTCTTGCTCTGCAGACCTTCATTGAACTCACTTATAGTTGACTTTTTTTTAATTGCACCATTTGGAAAGCAGACTACCTAGTCTTTACCCCTGTGTGAGGTCAGGCAGGAAAATATTCAAAGTAGAGCTGGAGCAACTCTTAGAGAGAAATATTCCATATGCACTTGAGGATGAGGGGTAAAATATGTTCAGAAACAGAAGTTATGGTCAGATTGATGCCTCCTTCCAACCCGTTCCACAACTGTCTGTGGTGGGGTGTCATGTAAAAGGAAAAATATTTGGAAAAGCGGACAGCTTTGGTATGCTTCCCAGAATGTAATGACTAGGTGAATGTTTTTCAGCACAGCAACTAAGGAATATAGGTGACTGCCAAGCACTGGATCTGATGTGGCGTGAAGAGGTACAAAACAAAGAGGAGTGATTTGTCTGACGAAACTGAGGCCTAATTATTTCCAAACTCAATATTAAAAAAAAGTGACAAACCAAAACAGAACTCTTTTTAGTCCACTCACATTGCTATTCAGATTTTTGCATATCTTCAAGACACTTCCATTGTGTGGGTATGCTCTTTCCACCAGTCTTGGGGTTTTACAAGTATGGGTGTAGACTCGTTATTGTGGACATTTCTAAATCAACAGTTACTGAGATCTATGTTATGATTTTAGTTCCACTGGCAATTACTGATATCTAATTACCACTTAATCTGTTCTGAACTTTGTAGGAATGTGTAATAGAAACCACTATAACTTTTGCTAGAACTGAATTTGAATCGTGTGTCTCCTCTCCTACAAGACTGCCACATATACACCCACCATCCCAAAGAGCTGAAATACATTTCAGCTTTAAGAGGAAAA
Source organism: Lepidothrix coronata (assembly GCF_001604755.1). Lineage (NCBI taxonomy): Eukaryota > Metazoa > Chordata > Aves > Passeriformes > Pipridae > Lepidothrix > Lepidothrix coronata. The sequence goes on from NW_016690260.1 coordinate 3,771,207, forward strand.
TACTCTGTACTCTACCATGTATGTTCCTGCTATGGGAGATGGGAAATGCAAGCTCAAGTGCTCCACAGCACCCTCAGAAACCCTGCAAGTCTCAGAGAGTCTCCATCGGGGAAAGCAAACTTGAGAAAGGACCCTCGTGGCATTGGAACAGCTATTCCATGTCATGGGCAACCATTACAACTAGGACAAAACACAACTGTGCTGCTGGGGCCTCAGAAAGTGCTGGCCAAAATGCTGAACTCCAGAAGCAACTTTAGGGATGTGAAGCATCTTTTTGCAACCTCAAGTAAGTGATCTAAGCCCCGAGAGGGCTGAGATCAAGCACAGAGCCTCTCTGCCCAGTACCACCAGCCCCAGTGGAGATGTTAGCACCCTGCAGCATTGGGCAGGGGGCTGATAAGGAGCCTGGGCTCAGGGCTTCCACTGTGCATCTGACAGGGTGTGCGCTGGATGCAGAGGCATTTATTTTCATAGCAAATCTAAGTGGCAGTTTAGAAAAGCTGACCCAGCCAAAGAAAACCTTGGAAAACCCCACAGAATGAATCAATAAAACTGTCTAAGAATTTAATCCAATGAGAAGGTTAGCAATTGTCAGAAGTTCATGAGATTTACATTTCTAAATTAAACAGGCCAACAAAGTAATGAGACTGTGCTTCTGTAATCAACTAGTAGCAGTTTTACAAAGTAGTAAGAATGCAGAGGGAATTTGGTTACAAAATGTGGCTGCCACCTGCAGATACCCCTTTAAGGTTTCAGTCAGTAAAATATGTGGAAAAATAAGTGAAATCTCACTTTGCTGAGACAGGTAACTTTTTGCCTTGGCCACTCACAAGTGTGATTTGGGCAAATATGTCTCGAGTAGCTGCAAACAAAATGATGGCAAAACAGCTGAGTGAGAGCTGAAGGGGGCTGCATGCTACCCCTGGAGAGCTCCCAACAGCTGAGGATGTGCTGTAAACCCAGCCTGCTGTGATGAGGAACACTGTGCTTGGGCAGCTCTGGGCAATAAGTAACAGCACAAAAATTTCAAGCGTGGATTGTGTAGGATATCACTCCTGCCCAAGGAAAATTTAAGGGGAAGGATGGAGAAGTCACTTTCAGTGATTCTCACTGGTGTGCGGGTACCCAACATGCTCCAGCCCTGGGAGCACCAGGGTAGCACAGTTGCACTCACACTCTCTACTTCTCACCTTGCTCTTTGCTGGAGGGCCCAGGTGAGTGCAGCTGCATCCTCAGCTGCAGGGGAAGTGCTGGTCAGTCACATCACTGTGTGGAAGGAAGTGAGATGGAAAGAAAGGTTTTATTAAGGAAGGACTTTAGTAAGAAGCAAAGAAAGATGATTTAGTGTGTTAGCTTATAAACACAGATTTTGGGATCCTGCACAGTGGAGTGGCAACCCAGGCTGCCAGGATACAAAGCCAGCCTCTCTTCTGGGAAATCATTCCAGCCAACAAGGGGCATGAAACAATGCTACATCTACTTGGAAAAGGGACGTGTGCCCTATACACCCTATACCACCCTCATACTGCTTCCCTTTCCATAAATACAAGTACACAGCACTCTGCTATGAGAAGAAAGCTTCAAAAAGCCTTAAAGAAATTTTTCTTACAGTGGGATCCCATCATGATCTGTGAGCCAAATGCCCTCCATGTGTTACGGCATTAACTGAATTTTATGGGGATGCACCTCAAGAGGACATTCCTCCAGCCTGTCCAGACCCTGCTGCAGTGAGACCTTGAGTTTGACTGCCCTGACAAGCAGCTAAGCCACGGGGAAAGCAAGAGGACTTAAAGAATGGATATGTGTACAGGCTGTCCTGCCTCCAGCTCAGACTATTTCCTTCTGTCTCAGTCTGATAACTGTACAGTCTCCCAAAACCTTCTCAGATGGCTGCTGTCCGGCAGATCCCAACAGAAGCAGGGTGAAAGAAAGCTCACAAAAGGCTTGGTATCTCTTTGAGCAGTCTCAGTCCCTGGTAGATTAGCAATGCAAACAAACGAAAGCGTCTTGGAACCAGCCAGGGACTCCTGGCAAACCCATGTGTTTGTGACTGCTACCTTCATTGGAGACAATTGACATGACTGTGTCCTTTCCAGGCATTTCAAGCATTTATGTATTATCAGCTGCCTGGTCCAGGGCTGCAGAGTCCATCCAAGGGAGGACTGAGGTATGAGGACTGCTTGAAGTAGCTCCCATGGGTAAAAGCCTTAAAAAGCTGGATCTTTTGTGTAAGAAATCATTTTCTTGGATGGTTTGTAAATGTTCATTGCAAACTATCTCGTGCTGCTGCCAGACAGAATTACCTTAACTGGGACTTTATGGTTCAATCCATGGAGAGTCTCCCACATAAACACAGGCACAAATCAAAGTGCCTTTTTTTTGGAGAGAGCACTCCAAGTGGGCCCAGGCATCTCAGGCACAGCCTTTTACAGGACAGTGGCTGTGACAACATTGAAAAAGGTCTCAGTCTCTGAACTTCAGAGTCCCAGTGGGTGTCCTGAAAGGCTTCTTCAATAAAACCAGCAGTGTGTCACTTGTGCACTGCAAAAGGTCATCTGTTCCTCCCCAGATATCTGCACCCCAACCAACAGGGACAGATATTATATCAGGCTACTGAAGGAGAATCAGCAAATGTGGAGAAGGAAATCCATTTCCAATTCAAATACTATGTAGCCAGCTGGTTTTAGTCCTGATATTGTCTGTAGAAAGGTGAACAGTAAAAGCCTCTAGTAGGATTTGACTGCTCCTGAAGTGCCCTCTTGATTTGAGATCCTGGGATTCATAGTTGCAGGGCTGGATCTGCAAACCCTGAACTATATCCTGTAAATGGCCTGACAGTTCTTGGTTTGCCAGGCAGATATTTTCATGCTCTGATTCACCTGTCTGGAGTAAGACACTACATCTCAGCTGTCCTTGGAGAGAGTGTCAGGAAAAAAGTAGAGGTCTCCTCTCTATGTGTAACCATGACTTGACCCTCTCCATCCAGGACCAGACAGGGTGACAGCTTTCCTGAGGAGACCAAGTGTTTAAGCCAACCACCTGGTGTTATGTGGTGATCTGAAGTTTGCAGCTAGTGAACAGATCAGCTGAGGAGATCTGGGCCTTCACTGATGCTCTGGGCAGTCCAGAACTCTGTTGATTTTCCCTCCAGTTGGAGACTAGTTCATGGTCGAGGTGCCTGGCTCCTCATCAGGACAAGCCTGCCAGTGACAGCAGGGTGTCCCTGCAGGTGCTGCTTGGACAAGCTGCTCACCACATCCCTGTGCTTCTTTCCTTACTGAACTGGTGAAGAGAAAACAGGCAAGTAAGGGACGCCCTGGTTTATTAAAACAGGCTGGAATATGCCTCATGGAGAAGGTAAAGTCCAAAAGGTTTAGCTGACCTCCTCTGCACCCTGGTTTAGACATCTAGAAAGCCCTACTTTGCAGAGAGGTCTGTAACCCCACCTGATACCACCATGACTCCAGTGTGGGTGGAGAGCCTCACTCCAGGAGAGGTCAAACTGCTGTCTGGGCAGAGCACATGTTTAGCCTATCACTCTGAAAAGGAGCAGGAGCAAGTACTGTACAGGAACTGCCAGGAACAGGGGCAGGCACAGCACCAAGATGTGCCCTGTCCCTGCCAGGGCTGTCAGCCCAGTGCACATCCCACACTGGAGGAGCCCACGGGAGCAGGCTATGACCCTGCTTTGTGCTTGCACTTATTCCCAGTGTTTACCCTGGCAGTTGAAGCAGGTAACTTTATACCATTTCATCATTTTGTGGAAAGACTGTGAGGTGACCGGCACCTGATTTTGTTGACAGCTTTGAAGGAAACAATTTAATTATGCAAACCTGAAACTATTCTGTCCTTATTGCTGGGGCACATCCCCACTGATGGCAGTTGCAGTCTTCCCCCGGGCATCTGAGGGCACCTTCTGGCCCAGTCCAGCAAACACTGGAGGCTTAATATTACACCAATGAGGAATGGAGTAGCCAGCGGGATAGCCAACATTTATGCGTACAATCAAATGTGCAATTTGGGTCTGAGCACTTTGTCATATTCTTGGACTGTGTTTAAAAAGAAAAAGAAAAAAAGATGAAAACCCACAAATCACATTTAAGCTAGCAGAATGATTTATTAAGAAAAAACATTGACGGATTTTTGAAGTACTGAAAGGGTTGAAATAGTCTGACTAGAATGAAAATTGACACAAATTTTTACCACAATGCAAAAGGAACTTGAACTATTCTAATAAGAGTTTGCTTTAATGTTCATGCATGTCTTCACATCCTGCTTTTGGCAGTGGCCAGAAAAGAACTACTGAAATACTGTGAGAAAAGCTGTTCTCATGTTATTTCTGGCCCTGCTGTAATGCATGAAATCAGGACATCTCATGAGAGAGACTGATATTCAAGATTTTCAGTCTATTTTTCAGATAAAAAAGTCTGAATACATATCTAAATTTCTGGGTTTAGTCATGGCTAGATCTCAAAGCAACAAGTAAAGTATTCCTGAGGTCACAAGTCAAATAGTCACAATCCAGAAGAAAATATACTAGTTATATTCAAGTAACTTGGAGGAAAAACCTGTGAAGCCAATATTCACTTGCCAAGCTAAGGTGGATGGCTACTCATTCTCAAAATCACCCTTAATGACATCAGGGGAATTTCTAAAGTTTGTTCATAGGATATGATTAAACCTAAAGTGCTTGAAGACACCAGCGACTGTCATAGGCCTGATTCCGTGCATGTCTGTGGCCCTAATCTGTCTAAAAATCATTTTTGATAAATACCTTCAGGATCCAAAGAAACAAGGGCTCTATGAACTATATGTTTTCTGGTGCCCCTGCCAACTCCGAATAAATATGCTGTGTGTGCAGCCAAGGTCTTGGAGAATTATTTCCTGAAAACTACTTACTTTAGAACCAGAAGGAATTAATGAAGATGTGCCAGCTATTTCCTTCACTGGCTTGCATGCCTCAGCCTCACCAATAATAAATAGTAGCAGTGTTTACATGAATTATGCTGCTACACCTCATGTTTTGCACCCTGCAGAACCCATCTATTCTGTACACAAGCAGGAAAGCACAGACAGAGTATGAATTTGTTGCCTTTCCTTGGGTATCCACATCTGAGGCTGGCAATAGCTATCAAAGCCAAACTGCATTTTGAGCCTCTGGCTTTAGCCTCTGCTAAAATAGAATTTGTGTGTTTTAAAGCTATTTACAGAGGTTTAACATCAGTTCTACTAAAAAGGAGATAATACAGCTATCAGAACTGGTTAAACAGATTAATAGGATTGGCCTGACTTTTTGATCTGCTTGAATAAACGTATTTATTATTATTGGACAACTTTCTGAAAACTTTTAAATCATCAGAGATTTATAAATTATCAATTATGTAAGAGCTAGAGCATCTAGGGACACATTTTTATATGACTGCAAGCAGTAAGGAAGGACATTTTCAAACTCAGGCCAAAAACATTAATTGCAAGTCATCTTTAGAAGAATCTTCCCGCAAACCCATTTTATCCTCAGATTTTCTCAGGCTTCCTTTGCAGGAAACCAACCCACCACTGTGTGACTCCCAAGCAGAGTCAGAGAGAGCAGGATCCTGTGTCCTGGAGGGAACTCTCCCCAGGTAGCTTCTGATGCCTGACCCCACACAATCTTTAGAAAAACCAACATTGACTTTGGGGTTTTCCTTCAAGATCCAAAATCTCCTCAATCACATCCATGTTGCCAAGGCAACATGCTCTGACTCTGCCTGTCCTCTCCAGGACCTGATATCTACCAGAGGAGCTTCTAGACAGAAAATCATAGAAACTCTGACTCAACCGCACGAGGTTTAACGCTGTGTAAGCAGCCAAGAGGCTGAGGATAATTCAGAGGTTTTTTATGCAATAACTGGAGGGCCATCAAACTGAAGCATGTTATGACTACTTCACCCTGTTTAAAATCCTAAAAGTCAGCCTGAATCTTGCATCTTCTCTGTCTTGTCTCCGGAAAACGCCTTAGATTTGGGGTTGAAAGTGAATACGCTCTGGGCTGACGTGTTGGGAGCTGCTACCCAGTGCAGAGCTCTGTCAGTACAAAGGAGAGAGGAAACGTTTCTTCTGGTATTATTAACATGTCAGTAGCAGTGATAGATTCCAACTGAGATCAAGCTCTCTTGTATTAGCCGTGTGCCAAAAGCAGAGTAGGAAGCAGAGAAAGGGGAGGAAGCGTTATTATTCCTATGTTACAGCTGCAGGAGAGAGGCACGGGGATTGTGAAATCCTCGAGGTCGCACAAAGCCGCATGCGGCTCAAGCAGGGAATGGAGTCAGTCCCTCGGAGCTGCCCCTTCCGTCCCCTCAGCCCATGCATGTCTCCCTGTCTTGTTGGATTGGTTCACATTTTCGAATATTTGGGAACGCTTGAGAGTTGGGGCTGGTAGAGAGGACAGGTCCCAGGCAGATGCCACAGGAGTCACAGTGTCCTTGTGCGTTAGCGCACCAAATTTTACTCTCACCCACATGTACACCCTCTTCTCTTCCTGCCCAAAAAAGACAGGCTTGAGCAAAAATTCCTCATTGTTTGAACCATTCTGCAGATAATAATTTCAAAATTACTTAGCTTTATGCTTTCCAGTGGAACTAGAACAGGAATAAATAGTAGGGAATTCAATAACACAGTGTGATGTGTTTATTTTTGCACAGGTGACCTAAGAAAAATTAGATTTATAATTATAAGTGTTATAAGCTGTTCAACCTTTATGCTTAGCTCTTCAAAACAGTGATTCTTGCAATGTGACCTGCAATGTTAATGGTAAATCCAAACAAATCCACAAATGCAGTTTCCAAATGTAGAGCAGACATCACCATCTGAGATACTACATTAAATGAAACTGAGTCATTCCCTGGCCAGTAAAGACACCAAGGATGTGATTTTCCTCTGGGGATATTAAATACAGAATTTAAAACTCTTTTAAAAGAAACAGGATTATTAAATGAATAAAATATATAAAAGCATAGCAAAAGAACTAATTCTGATTATGTTGATACATTACACATAATTAAGAAAATCATCCTCTTTTGGGATATTTCACCTGCTATTGGTACAGAAAAAAGGGCTCCTGTACATATCTGAGGCTTGAGTCTCTGGCTTTGTATTTCTTGGGGTTAAGCAAAAAAGAGCAGCCGAGGAGGAATGGTGCAGACTGGAGCAACCCACACATCTTGACTCCATAAAGGGCAGAGAACTGAAGAAAACAGGCAGGCCATAAGTGCCATGAGTGGAGTCTCCTATGGGGCACATGCAGATCCCACCTGGGTCCTAAGAGCATGAAACGGAGACCAGTTCACACACATAAATGAAGCTTAATAACCAAGATGCCTGATCTTGAGACACTGACTCTATCCCAGGCCAAACTGCAGAGCTTCTCCTGCTGACCATGTTTCCTCCTAATTAACACTGCATTACACATAATTTTCATTCCTAGGGAAACAATCTGGCCCCCCTCTGGAGCCCTTTTGCCCTTTTGGCTTGTCACAGAGTTCCAACAGAACCTGAGCTAAGGGACACTGAGAAAACATGTCTCCTGCAAACACCATGGCCCTCCTCCTCCTACTTGTGCCCACTGCGCACAGCACCAGATGGACAACAGAGGCCCTATGGAAAGAATTTTGTTTTACATGGCCCAAGGGGATGGAAACCTAAAACATGCAATAGAAAATGGAGGTGGAACAGAGCAGTGAGTAAAAAAAAGATCCTGAGCACCAGTCAGGAGATTGTTTTTCTAACTCTTTGGGGATAGGTTCACATGGAAGTAGAAATAACTGAGATCATTGGTTGGAGACCTTGTTTTGTTTTTTAATTTTTCGTTTATTAATTCTTAAGACAAATCATATAATGAAGATGCAGAATGGAACTGGGTCTTCCACCCTCCTAGATGAAGCAACAGCTAAGTGTTGGGGGTTTCTAGATCTGCAGTTTGTCTGGGGCTTTTTCCACCACTAACCCCAGTTTGAAGGTGCTACCATAGAGGCCACCCACAGGACCCTGTCCTTCTTAAAAGAAACAGGGGCCAGCAACTGCCTGCTGCACCCACAAAGAGGCACCTGCCCCTTCCTCAGGTTTGCAAGCCCAGCTCCCTGCTTTCAAAGTGGTCTTGGTCCCCCCACTCCTGACAGCCATGACTAAGGCCAAGTCCAAGGCACAGCCACTTCCCCTTGCCATGCCACCACCCTGGCTCTAGGTTTCATCGCTGAACTGAGCTAGAAGCCAGATCACAAAATATTATGTGCTGTAGCACGAGTCCACTCCACAACCTGACCCATGCCCTCAGCCTACTCCTCTAAACACAAACAGCATGCCGCTCTTCCTGATTTGTGGAAGGCAAGAACTGGACCTTTACATAAGGTCATCCCCTCCATTTGTGCAGAGTGTGGTGCAGTTCTTGTTTTCGGCTTTCTCGGCACATGATGTCTGGTCCACTGTTCTGCAGCATTCAGTAGCCTGCAGACAGCAGAGCAGCTCCCTTAATGAACACCCTTCCTGGGTGTACACAGTAAGGAAATATCTGAGTTGAGTTGAAGCCTACACTGGAGCTACAGTCTAACATTTTGTCTCAGTCTGGTCTTGCTGTATCTGGAATTGAAACCAGGGTTTGGTTAATGGTCACATCTTCCAAGTTTCAGAACATCCTCTTGACAACCTCCTCGTTTCACCTTTATGCTGTTGTTGCACTCCCTGCTCTCAGAACTCCCCATGGTCTTTGGCCCTGCAGTTTAACAATATTACCTGCTGCAGCACCACCACCAAAGCCACTTTAAGAATAGTCACAGACAATGTTGGTGTATTTGCTTCCTGTATACGTGGTTCCACTTCAAAATATCTTCTTACCAGTTCCATGAAACCAAACACCCATCAAGAAAAGACATAAGCACACATTTTGCCTTTCAGGTAGTCCTTCACTGCTGTTGAGAAACCTTCCAACACACATTCCTCCACAGGTCTTTGCATGCAAAAAGGCCTGTAATCAGCTGGCAACTTCAGAGCTTGTCTTTGCTTTCTAGTAGCCCAACATAATTATGTCCCCCCTCAGATTCTGTATGCCCAGTATGATGACCTCACTGTTCCCAAGGATGGAGCACAGAGCCCCACTTAGTCTAAGCCAGTGGCTATTCTAGGCATAGATCCAACAAAATCTCCAGCTTGGTTAAGCAGGTTCATCCTTGTCTACATGTACCTCGGGACTTTGCTCAGCACTGATCCAGCTGCTGACAGGGATGGCAACAGATCTCTGCAGCTGCTCTCCCTGTGAGTGTGACTATGTAGATAACACCCCATTCTGCATAATCCTAACCAAATTCTCACCTATTTGACTTCTCAGGCCCTTCAACATACATGGCTGTAGTTATTTAGCCACCCAGCCTGCCATAGCGCAGAGCGTACCAGGGCCATGAGGAAATTCTTTGAATTTCGAACATATATGTTTACTGTGAAGGAATCTGCAGCTGGAGGGAGGAGCTGTGAGAATGCAATGCTAAGGAAATGTTTGCTGAAAGCATTTAAAAAATAACCAGAGCATGAAGCAAAGGACAAAAAGCAACATTATACTGGAAGTGCAGACCAGAAATGAGAACTGTAGTGAACTGAAGCTGAGTTGGGGGAGGTTTAGGTTAGATATCAGGAAAAAGTTCTTCACCCAAAGGGTGGCTGAGCACTGGAACAGGATCCCCAGGAAAGTGATCACACAGCACCAAGCCTGACAGAGTTCAAGAAGCATTCGGACAATGCTCTCAGGTCCATGGTGTGATTATTGGGGTGTCCTGCACAGGGCAAATAGTCAGACTCAGTGATCTGATGAGTCACTTCCAACTCGCATGTTCTATGATTCTGTGAACTGGTTTTGGATTGTCCTCTTCTCATGGCCAGAGAAGGGAGAGCAGGCAGCCCCAGTGGGGCTCTGCAGGGTATCTGCTCACTGCAGGCGGTGGGGTTGGGGCTGCAGCTTCTCTGCTGTCTGGAGCAGGGCTGGCACTGAGAAGCTCCATCAGTTGCAGCCTCAGGAGCAATTTCTCCTCTCAGCCTGACAGCACAGTTGATTTTTTCCTGGCTCTTCCAGTGAGACACATTAGGCCCCAAAGCACCTCTTTTAGGCTCTTTCTGCACGATATCCCTTGGAAATGTGCCTTGCTGCCACTTTCTGGCATGCTAACCTGGCCTACCAGCTGTCTGAAGCTGGGCACGCAAGCCTGGGCTGGGAGAGGGCTGTTGCAAAGAATGGCAATGAGCTTCCTGAAGCTCCAGCCTGGCAGGTGCCTGAACTCCTGCTGCGCCCCAGGGCCCCCACCCCTCTGTGGGATGCATGGGAGCCACAGTGGTTCTGTCAGTCGGCACTGCACCATCCTCAGGGGAGCCGGCTGCAGGCCGCGGTATGCGGCTAGCAACTATTGACTTATTTTTCCGTGCATGGCCGGGTAAGTAACCTTAATTAAAAACATGAAGCCCACAGTTTGTATCACATTCACGATGTTAAACAAGCTCTGGAAATAGAAACACTGTTTTCATTTAAGCTTTTCAACTGTGATCTAAGTAATAAAATATGGAGGGGGCGGGCGTGTGTGAGATTTACATGTGATGATTTGGGAGATCTCACTGCTTTAGAGGCTTGTAAGGCGCCGCAGTGCCAACTGCTCCTGCCACTGCCTCACCGCGTTTGGCAATGCCTGCCCCACACAGACTTTTGGTTTTTTCCAGAGCCGCTTTCCAAATGCTGATTTCTGCCATCGGCTCTTGTTGCTGTGATTTATTCTGGGTGTGGGTGTGGGATCTGCCAGGCCCTCAGCAACCTGCTGCCCTGGCTGCCCGTGCCCTGCTCAGCTCCAGATGGGCAGGCAGGTGAGAGTACCACACAGTACCATGCTACTGGGGACCACGGATGTCCTTGAGGACAGCCAGACACCCTGCCAGCACAGATAACAATCCCCCCAGCCCATGCCCAAGCAGCACCATCATCAGTAGACACAGGGAAGGAATACCTTTGCCTTCCCAAATCCTCCTGAGCATCCCGAATGAGCATCCATTCCACCATGGTGGACAGGCAGGAGGGAAGGGGCTTCCAAGGGCACTTGCTTAGTACCCTGCAGTGCATGGCCTGCCACTGCTCCAGAGGCTGCCTCAGTCTGCAGGGCCCAAAGGACCCTGCTGTGCCACATCTGTGCCTCCTCTCAGGAGCTGGGGACCAGAGCCTGCGCCTGCCTTGCCAGAGAAGATCACCCCTGCTGTGCCAGAGAGCCTGGGAGAGAAGAGTGGAAAGACAAGAGGGGGAACACTTTTCTGAGGCTGCAAACGACTATCACCTTCCTGTTTCACAAGAGTGAGCAGGAGCCCTCAGGATCTTGTTTTTAATCAAACCTGTCACTTTCTCAGACTCCTTTAGCTGTGATATAATTATAACAATACTTCCCAACTCTTAAACAGTTCAGTTGGGCATGATTGGAGCAGTGTGTTTTGCAGGAAGCCCCTAAACAGCATATTAGCACAGACTAACAGGAGACATTCAACCCACAGTGCTCCCCTATGCCCCCTTCTCCCCCGGCTGGTTCTGGGTTCTCTGGCCAGGGCACTGTGGGGCAGCCTTACCAGGGCCTTGCCCAAAGGTCAGTGGAAGTGTGGGATACATGGCCTACAGAGAAGCACTCCTGTGGTCATTTACACCTCTTTCTACCCTTTGTTTTCTCATCAGGGCACTGGCAGCAAGTTTTTCGTGTTTTTTTTCTCCCACCCTGGAGACAGCAATTTTTCTCCCTGAATGATGGGGTCTCTTCAGTGCATTGCCCTTCTCCACCCTCCCTCCTGCTTCCCTTCAGCAAATGGAGAAATTACAGTCGGGTCGGTGATCCCCGACGCCAAGGTGCCTCTCTCTTCCAGCGACCCTTTCCCCAGTGCGTGCGGCTGTGGGACGTCGCAGAGCGAGTCCGTGACGTCACGCCCCTATGAGGAGGAGTGCGGGGATGGGAGTGAGTCCCAGAAAACACCCCACGGTGGGGCAGAAACGGTGCGGCTGAGCCCGGGGTGGCGGGGCGAGCGGGAGTTCTCGAACTAGAGCTGCCGCGCCCGCAGCAGGTACCTGCCCCCTCCGTCCCCACCGCTCCAGCGCCGCGCCCATGGAGAACCGCGCACCCCTCCGCAGTGGCCTCTGCAGCCCGGGAAGACGGGCGGGGACAAGGCCAGGGTGATGGGAGGGGGCGAGGGAATACAAGAGGTAGCAGCTATGCCGATTCAGGTCCTTTGGTGTCACACTTGCGGGGACAAGGACAGGGACAGCGATGTGCCACGGAGACCGTGGGGTCGCGCGTGGTGCGCGCACGGGGGGGTCCGCGCCGCGCACATCCTGCCGGGCCCGCGGGCACAGACGGCTGCTCCCCGTTCACCCGCGGCGGTCAAATAACGTCTGAATTACATCCTTGTAAATATTGACTGTGGCCGTCTTCTTCGTTTCTGCGCACAGAAAACCGAAATGTTAAGCCCGCCGGGGCCGGGCTGCTGCGCCGGAGGGAGGCGCGGGGTGCGGGGTGTGGAGCAGCGGGGCCGGGGGAGCCGGGGCACATCCGTGGGAGCGGGACGGGGCCCCCGCAGACATCTCCGGCTACCGAGCATCGCATCTGTGCGAGAGCGCGCTGGCCGCGCCGAGGATGCTAAAGGGAGCGGGCTATCTCCTCGCTTGGGCTGTGGGCTAATTTATAATCCTTGGGCGGGGAGAAGGGGGGAGAGACGACACACAAGAGAAGACGGAGAAGCGTGGGGGGAGATGTTTCCTGGTATGGCTTCATTAAACGCCGGCGTTAATGAATGGCACAGGGCTGCGGCTGCTCCCCGCGTCCCCAACGAGAGTCTCTCCCGCGACCAGCGTGACACTAACGGGAGTCCTCAGCCGCCTTCCCCGGGAGACGCCCCCATACAGACGGTGGACTGCCCAGCCGTGCACTGCCGTCCCCTCGGATGCCCCTGGCCGGACTCCTACCGCCCCTCGACGCACCGCCCCTCGACGCCGCGCTGCCCGGGCGGGCCCCGTGCCCTTGCTGGGGCTGCTGGGGTCCCTTCGCCGGCAGTGACTTCCCCCGGGGATGGGGAGCGGTGGTCCCGACAGTGTAAGTGGCTGCGCTGCGGCTGTGCCTCCGGGCGCCGGCTCTGCGCATTCAGTAGTCGTTAAAAACAATTTGTTTCCCTCCCCGCTTGAGGAGGGGGAAGGGGAAAATCATTCCGGGGGAGGGGAGGGGAAGGGGGGAAAAAAAGGAGTGAGAGAGAGAGCAAGCGAGAGAGAAACACCAAACCCACAGAAAACCCGCGCTCCGAACTATTGCGACACGGAGCGAGGAGCGCGACGGTGGCCGGCGGCGAGGTGCGAGTGGGAGCGGGCCGGGCCGAGGGAGCGGGTCGGGGTTGGGTGGGGGGCCGTGGGAGCGGGCCGGGCCGTGGGAGGGGCGGGCCGCCTCCCCCCCGTGGGTGGACAGGCGGCGCCCGGTGCCTCCGCGCTGCCCCCCCGCCGGCCGCGCCGGGCGGGTCTCGGCGGTTCGGCGCGGCTGCCCGGTCACCGCTGCCGCCTCCCCGCAGCGCAGAGCGAGTCCCCGCACCTCGGAGACGGCGGCCAGCACGACGGCGGCCCCCAGCCCCCCACCATGAACACCATCGTCTTCAGCAAGCTCAGCGGCCAGGTGCTTTTCGAGGAGGACGCCAAGGAGCGGGAGCGGAGCGGCCGGCCCTACGTGGGGGTGGTGGAGGGCCCACACCACGCCGAGGTGCTGCTCCCCGACAGCCCGTCCATCAAGGAGAGCCTCAGCCTCCGCAACCGGCGGACAGGGTATGACGACCTCTCGTCTCCGCGCCGCGCACCGGCTTCGGGGGTGGCCCTGCCTGCCGGCGCTCCCGGCCGCCGCGCCGCCGGTGTGGGGTTGCGAGATGGGTTTCTGGCTGGGTCCTCCCCCGCGTCCCCCGATCCGTACTCTCTGGGACTCTCATTCCGCAGCTATAGTGGGAAATTCCGGCAATAGGTGATGCATGGGCGTCCGATCGGGCTGGAATGTGCCAGACAGAGCTCTCCTGTCCTGCAGCGCTTGACCTCCCCCCTCTGCCTCCCAACGAAAACAAACCGGGGACAGCGGGTCTCCACCGGCTTTTTCGGGCGCTTCAGGCAATTGAAGTCCCCAAAACAGAGGCGCCAGGCGGGACGTGTGGGACTTGGGGGACGAGGCGGCGGCGGTGCCGTGGCCGCGGTTCGCGTTCGGGGCTGGGGCGGGTGGGCGCTGTGCGGCCCCGGCACTTGTTCCGCCGTCCCCGCGGGTTCGCAGCGCGCCGAGCGAACGGGCAGGAAGGAGCTGCGTTGTCAGTTCGTTCCCAGGGATGGGATTTAGAACAGACTAGCGCGATGCCATTCAGGAGCTGGGTTAGGTGATGTTAGGATCGGTTTTGCTAAAACGGCAGCTGTGGCTGAGCTGCCTGCGGCTGCTCGCTTTTTTTTTTCTTTTTTTTTTCTTTCCTTTTTTTTTGGTGCTGGAACAGGTGAAATAGACGGTGATCAGAGGACGTGCAGGCTTCGGCGCGTTGTCAGCCTTAGCTCGGAGGGTTGAATTGGCGAGTGCTGACCAGACATTTCGGGTCAGTGTCACGAAGTAAAGACCGAGGAGCGCAGTCAGGCGGCTCAGAAAGCGAGGAGCCCCGGGGAGCTGCTTTTACTGCCGAATTTCCACCTTAGCGATTGCATCAGCTGGCCCACCACGTTTTACTGGTGGTGCTGGCCGGGAGGACGCGGGTTGTGTTTCACCGCAATGTCATTGCAGCCGATCGCGGCGGAGCGGGGCTGCCGAGGGAGCCCCGGGCGAGGCAGCGCCTGCGGCCGTTCAGCCCGGCCCCGCACGGCCCGGCCCCGCACGGCCCGGCCCCGCACCGCACAGCTCCGCACGGCCCCGCACAGCCCCGGGGCGCCCCCTGCCGCTGCCGCACGGAGGCCCCTCCGTCCCGCGCGGCGCTGCCGCCGGCCCCAGCCCGCCTCTGGCTTTCCCTTCGGATTCCTCCGGTTTTGTTCACTCACTTTTTTATTTTAGGCTGTTTTTTACAGAGAGACACCTTCGCTTTTTTTTTTTTTTTTTTTTTTTTTTAACGGAGCCTGTGTTTCGTTCCCCCCGGTATACGCCGTTTCCCTCGCCAGGCGCGGAGCTCAGCGGGCTGCCTTGCGTCGCTGCCGGCGGCGTTGGCAGCGGAACGCCGGTTCCCCCAGGAACACCGAGGAGAGAAATGATCCGGGAGCTGCTCGGTGCCGCGGGTGTCTCTGAATATCACCAGCAAATAAATCCGGGCGGGTGGTCAGGCTCGGCTGGCCCCGGGGCAGCGCGCACCGCAGCCGTGGAGTGCGCGGCCGGGCTGTGCGAGGAAAGCCCCTCTGTAAGCAGACTGGCCACACGCCTGGCAGGTGCCGGGCACCACTTTGCACCGCCGGAGCCCTGGCCCCGCCGAAATCCCCGCAGGGCAGGCGCCCGGGCCCGCGGCATTGTCGCGGCCATTCACCCGCTTTGGGTCTGCTCTCCCAGACCTTCCACGGGGAGTTTGGGGAGCTGGGGGCATCGCCTTCTCCTAGCAGCCGGCCGGGGCGAGAGGTGCGGCCGTGAAAGTCCCCGAGCACCTCGTGAGGACGGGGCTCGGATCCCCCGGGTAGGACGCACCCCGGGGCTGGGGCACCCCGCGGACAGGGCGCTCCTACCGCCCTCGCCGGAGCGGCCGCGCAGAGGAGCCCGGGTCCAAACGGGGGGAGCGGGCAGGTGCCCCTTAGCCCCGGCCCTCAGCGCCCCTTCTCCGCGGCAGGGCGCGGCAGAGCGGCGGGAAGGTGCGGCACAAGCGGCAGGCGCTGCAGGACATGGCGCGGCCACTCAAGCAGTGGCTCTACAAGCACCGCGACAACCCATACCCCACCAAGACCGAGAAGATTCTGCTGGCCCTCGGCTCCCAGATGACCCTGGTGCAGGTAAGGAAACCTCTACCACCACCTTTGGAGGCTGCTCTCGGGCGTTTCATGGACGGGAGAGACTGGGACAACGTCAGCCAAAGCTCCTCTGTGAGCTGAGCAAGGGGCAGCGCTGGGTATCAGGGACCACTGGTGCAGCCAGCAAGACCAAGGGTCCTGTGTGCATCCCTCGTCCGCCCTGCCCAGGGCTCCCCTGGCCCAGGAGGAATGTCTCTCCCAAGTAAGAATTACCACATCTGAGCTATCCTGGCTGGGGAAGTGCTAAAGACAATCAGCAAAAGATGTGTGCTCGCCCTCCTAGGAATAGATACTCTCATCCTTTCATCTCATTCATAAGTGCAATGAAAATACTTTTGCTTAGTCTTTAGAAATCTTCAGTTAAAAAGAAAAAATCAGTGATGGGAGATTTTAGCACAGAATAGGAATTGCTGAGGAAATTGTAGGAAGCTACTCTTTTCCCTTTCGAAAATGGGCTAGGATGAAAACTGTTCTATTGTTCTGATAATAATTGTCATCACCTGTTGCGCAGACATTAGCGTTACCATACGTGCTGTGTTCAGCAGCTCAGCACACAGTGTCTGCGCTTCACAGTCTTGCAGGAATTATCACTGCAGTGTAATTAGACACGGAGAGTAATTGTTTTGCTCTCAGGTAATACTCCCCTGAAATGACTGACAGTTGTCTTGCCGTAAGAGGCATAAAGTTTGCTGCAAATGTTCATAAATCTTAGTTCTTTTTTCTCTTTGCCATCTGGCACTCTATTGAAATATGTGGTTAAATGCTATCAGTTGCCGAGTGATGCTATCTCAGGTCTGGATGCTGAAAAGATTTATGCATTGTGAATAATCACATTTCCTTACTGCAAGTTACTGCTAGGTGCATAAAATAAAACCCATGTGTTTGCAGGATTGGGTCCTCGGCACTCTACCTAACACATTATGTGTCACTTTGCAAAGGACACAAAGAGATCAAAATAGCACTAAGTATTAGAAAAAGTGGAGTGCTTTTTTGAGTGCTCCTTCAAAAAAAACCTGTGCTATGAACTTCAGTTCTAGCAATGGAAAAATTAAAAACTTTTACACTTTAGTATCTCACTATAAAACTGCTACACTAGAAAAAACACTATAGCTTTGACAAAAATAATATTAATGTCTCAGAAGATGTAACTAAAACAACTTCTCTTGCTTTTAAAAAATATACGTGAAAGGTTTGTTCAGACTTTTAAAAATATGATTGCATAAAGACTGTACTTTCAATGGGACAATTCAATAGGAGTACTTTATTAGACCATGGCTTTTAGAATATTCCTTTATTTTTACATGGGATTTAAAACATACATCCATGTTGGGAGACAGTAATATCATCTTGAGGACTTCTGCTGCTCTTATATAAATGCCTTGGAACAAAGAGACAACGGGACAAAAACTGATGGGTTTTTACAGCATTTCTCTCGTGGCAGCTTTGATAAATCCTGATGGGGATAAGTTGTATTAGCCTCTATAAAAGCATGAAGTGTGCCATGGCCACTACTCAACAGTTTTATGATCTACATAAGGCGTAGACTAAAATTAAAAGGAATCAAGGAGAGTTACATTTAGCTCTCTGAGACCCCCCCTGTCACTCAAGCTGAATTTGACGAGCCTCGTTTCTCTGTACTGTAATATTTGAAAGAGTTGTGCAAACAGGCACATCTATCTTCATTTAAAGAAGCACACCATCAAAAAGAAACCCCAGGTGTTTCTTCCATCATTTGGGTACAGTGCTCTTTTAACCAAGGAATACTATCGCATCTATATGAGGTGTAAATACATATATCTGGCACCAGCAGTAATTCCAGAACCTGGAAGGACAAAACAACACACACTCCACACCTACTTTTTGGATGCCCAGAAAGAACAAGACTGTAATCCAGATCAAAATTTTTCTTCTCAGAGAATAAGAAAGAGCATGTCTGGCTGTGATCTCAGTCACACAGGGTACATCTGAAACAGCTTCCCTGGAGGCTGTGCTCTTTCAGATGAGTAGTATAACCAAGAGCAGGCTGGGATTGGGCTTCAGTGTCTCTTGGAAAGTTTTGGTTCTGTCCCAGGAGGGGCATTATGCAAAAGCATCAACCAGGGTTGCCTGCAAACTGCTTTTCTAATCAAGTAACATCACTGGACACTGTTGAAGAACCAGAAGTCAGTGTATGATGCTTTATCTGGGTTACATGACTTCATGTCCCATATTTCTTACTCTTTTTCCATTTCTCGGTGCTGTCCTGTGGTGTTTTTTCCCACAGTTTTCTACTCCTGTGGAGGCAGTTGTCTGCTGACAGCTCCTTCCTCTTTTCAGCATCCCTTGTGTTCTGACTGCCGTTGCAAGCCCTAGGGGAGGCAAAAGATACTGTTGAAAATCCCTTTAAGTTTCTGCCACAATGCTGTTTAGAGAATGAATGGTTGGGTTATTTTGTTTTTCTCCTGACTGATGATCTTGGAAAAGGTCTTCAGCAGCTGCCTGGAAGATGAGGTTGATCATAGTGATTTTGATAATATAGCTGTAACTCTTCTCCCCGTGCTTTTCTTTCATCTAATGAACCTTATTCCATTATGTACCATTGGTGCAAAGGAGCTTTTGCAGGACCATGGCAAAGATAAAACCAATTCTTCTGTGAGATGAAGAGGTGAACATCCAGCCCTGTTTTTTACTTTTGTTATTAGGACAGTATTTGCATGTCAAATCTTCCACAACTTTATTTTCATCAGTTTTGCTATCACCCGGTTGGCTGATTTTAAATTAATTTATTCTACCTCTCTAATACTTTGGCTTACCCTTCTGTTCCTGGGTGCGGTGGGACAGCAAGTGGACTATTCCAGCTGCATGTCCGAGTGCACTGCTGAAGAAAAGTCAGTCTTTCAAGGAGGTAGGATTTTGCAGGAATCATAAATCATCTTGTTTCTTAAGTTGTAGTAGCAAAACCTGGGGCAAATTCTGGGCCGACTTACTCCTGTGCAGGCCAACAAGGTCTTTGGGAGTCCTCAAGGCAAATGTTATTGCAGATTTCAGTCCAACAGTCCAAAGTTTTCTACTTCCATAACTGCCAAAGCAGGAAACCAAAAAAGCAATATAGTTTGAAAAGGCATTTTATGTTTTACTCCAATTAGATTCCAATTCAGAATCCAATAATTTGTCCTATTAATATGCTACATTTTCATTTGTATTATTACCACAGTGCTTGATTTATTTCATTTTAAATTTTGGTTTAGATATTCTTGTGAAATAAAAAAGAAAAATGGCTGTATATTCCTTCCAGAAAGAAATATGAATGGGTGTATTGTTGAAGAGAAGGTTTTTCAATATGAGGATTAATCTATTGGTCATGTGCTGCTATGGATTTAATAGTATTCAGATTTATAAAAGCATATCTGGATTACTGGAGGAGGAGAATCGCTTGATGTCTGTTCCTTTACTGAACCTTTGGCTACTCTTAAGCAGTGAAGCAGAACAAATTACAATAAAAATTAAGAAGTTTCTTCTGAAGTAAAGCCAAAGGGTCAATATTTCATGATGCCGATGTAAGTACCTGATGCTCTTTGGGAACAACTGAGTTACTGTAAAAAAATGAATGCTAGAAAGAACATCTATTGTCATTCCTCTTGGCTTTTGTCTTTTTACTTCCTGAAGAACTACACGATCCTTACTTTACCAGAATAGTGAATTTCATCACATGTGTTTTTCAAGATACTTGATTCTTGGGAGGTTTCTATGACAAAGATTTTCTCACTGGCTTGTATGTAAATCATTGTTTTGGGGGTTTTATTATTTTTGGAGGTCACAGTAATGTAACTTGGGACTATGGTAAAGGATGGATATTTTTGGCAGCTTGGTTGTTTCTTTTTGCAATAGTTAAGGTAAATGTGGTGCAAACAGGCATTTGTTGTGAGTGGAAACTACAGCGTAGGCATGCAGCTTTTAAAAGACTACATGGATAGACAATGTAACATTTTGAAATTAGTGACAAAACTGTTCTTGGCTTTAAAGGAGCCAAGAAGAGCCTATGATAACCCAGGTGGTGGCCGTGGGTCAGAATGAATGTGCTGTCTGGACAGCCTCTTCCAGTTTGCATGGCTGGAGGTATTCCCCTACTGAAGAGTGGGAGAGGTATCGAATCTCGTGATGTCTTAAAAACCAAGATCTTCCAGCAACATATACCAGTGCCCAAGAGCAGGAAAGCACCCAGAGATACTACATCATAGATTTAGCCAAAAAATCTCTTAAATGGATTTGCCTAACTTTCCTCCAGCTTTATTGGGCCTTGTTGTAATTGCATTTGGGATAAGAGTATCTGGCATGAATTTGCTGCTTTGTGCTTTAGAAGAAGGCTTCTCTTCTAAAAACTGACCTGGGGTTCTTTCAGAATCATAGAATCATTTAGATTGGAAAAGACCTTTAAGATCATCAAGCCCAGCTGTTAACCCAGCACTGCCAAGTCCACTGCTAAACCATGTCCTTAGGCACCATGTCTGTACTTCTGTTAAATATCTCCAGGAATGATGACTCAACCATGGTAACTTCCCTAGGCAGCCTATTCCAGTGTCTGAGAACCCTTTCTGTAAAGAAATTTTTCCTAATATCCAATCTAAACCTCCCATGATTCAACCTGAGGCCATTTTCTCCTGTCCTATGACTTGTCACTTGGGAGAAGAGACCAGCTCCCACCTTGCTACAGTCTCCTTTCAAGTAGTTGTAAAGAGCAACTGAGCCTACTTTTCTCCAGACTAGACACTCCCAGCTCTCTCAGCTGCTCCTCATCAGACTTGTGCTCCAGACCCTTCACCAGCTCTACTGCCCTTCTCTGGAGATGCTCCAGCACCTCAATGTCTTTCTTGAAGTGAGGGGCCCAGAACTGAACACAGGATTTGAGGTGCGGCCTCACCAGTGCTGAGTACTTGGCTCCCTGGGCACTCTGCTGGCTCGTGTTCAGCTGCTGTCAACCAGCACCCTGAGATCCTTTTCCAGCCACTCTTCCCCTAGCCTGTAGTGCTGCCTGGGGTTGTTGTGTCTGAAGGGAACTTCACCTTCTTGAACCTCCTACCATTGGCCTTGACCCATTGATCCAGCCTTTTCATATCCCACTGCAGAGCCCTCCTGCCCTCCAGAACATCAACCCTCCCACCCAACTTGGTGTGTCTGCAAACTGACCGAGGGTGCCCTTGATCCCCTTGTCCATATAATTGATAAAGATATTAAACAGAACTGGCCCCAGCTGAGTCCAAGGGAACACCACTGGTGATTGTCCACCAGCTGGATGTAACTCCATTCACCAACACTCTCTAGGCTCAGCCATCCGGTTTTCTACCCAGCAAAGAACACCCCCAGCCAAGCCACGAGCTGCCAGTTTCTCCAGGAGAACACTGTGGGAAACTGTGTCAAAGGCTTTACTAAGGTCCAGGCAGACACATTCACAGCCTTTCCCTCATCCACTAAGTGGGTCCCCTTGTCACAGAAGATCAGGTTGGTCAAGGAGGACCTTCCTTTCACAAACCCATGCTGGCTGGGCCTGATTCCATGATTGTCCTGTACGTGCTGTGTGATGGCCCTTAAGATGATCTGCTTCATAAAGAGCAGGAGGACAAGGTGCAGTATATTTATCTCATTATGAGATAATGATCAAATACTACTATTTCCTTCTCTCATGGCAGAAGACTTAAAATATGACTCATCTTTTCATACTGATATGCAGAAAGCAAAGCATTGGCATGGGAAGAATGAGCCCAAAATAAACCAAGAGTACCATGCAGAAATCACTCTGCCAAATTTAATTGCTTTTAGGTATGAGTCACGCTAATACTACCCTATCTTTCTTCTCTGTACGTGGCACTTCACTGATGAAATATTTCCATCTGTAATGAAATGCAGCATAATGAAATCTTTCTTATGAGAGATTGGAAAGCTGTCAGTTTTGTAAAATGCTGCAGTAACTGCTATCGTGTTCAGTGAGACCCAGATTGATCCATCTCTATTGTTAGTACTTGATTTCAGAGTTACACTAAGTCATATGGTAGCCAGGTGACTGCTGCTTCAGCTAAGCAGTCTGGAGTGAGTTTGTTAACAGCACCAGAAAGTGCATGGATTCCAGCTCACCCTTTCTCATTTACTATAAAAATTGCTGTGTCAATATGATGAATATCAGCAAGTAGCCTTGGAAGAGAATGAAAATTGCTTACTCTGCCAGCTACCGTTTTGGTCTTCTAACCTGTCATAGTAAACTACATGGCTTGTAAAGTTATGTGTTTGGCATCTGAGCACTGATCCAGGGCTCACTGTATTTTCAGTGGAACCCTGTTTCATGTAAACATGATTTAAAGTAAAATCCAAGTGACAGGCTTAGGGCATCACTGCTGAGTTCTGGGTGTGATTCTGAGCTGAAGCCTTGTTTTTCCTTCAAGCAGATAGTGCTTATTTTTCTCCTAATCACCCTAGAAGGGATTATTGATTGATCCAGAATCATTAGAGAGATACTTCTGTGTGATTTATACAATCTTAGCTGCAATAGACAGATGACAATACTATGGCCAAAATCCAACAGTGAGGTCTACAGTTTGGCTCTCTGTTCGGTGGGGTAGCATGTATTAATAAAACGTGTGTTAACTTGCTTTGCAGGTTATCGCAAATTAAATGATATGATTATTCCCAGGTCAGAATATGATGGTAGTGGTCTTGATTTCTCTGCGTGCATGTTCACAACACAAATATGTGAGTGGGGCTATAGGCTCCTGATGTTCTTTACATTCTCCGTTGCAAGTAATGCTACTCTGCCTCCTTCTTGCAGAGGTCATGTCAAAATACACTTATTCCTTCAAGGAGTAGATAGCACTTTTAAGACTTGATTTATCATTAAACAAATATTGTTAGAGTGTAAGTAGCTTGCTTCTGCTCTTCCTGGTAGTAAAGTTATGGTAATGTCATTGTGTCAGTATTTTCTATTTTATATAATTTTAAGTTACAGTAGAATCAAGGCCAGCATTTTCTTAGGTGTGCTTTCGTGCAAAGTCACTGCGAGTACATGCATCCTCTTTGGTGGTTTGATTAGTAGTGCTGGCACAGAAGAGTAGACTGTGCCTTTTTGCTTGTTCAGTGCCTAAAACACTGTGAAATCCTTGTGTTTGAGCCCGACTTTGTGGTGACCCTGTATGCTAAAAGGATACTAACATATATCCATTTTGCTCTGTAAAACTCCAGAAAACTCTCTGCAGCTGGGAAGGAAGCCAAACCAGACTATTGTTTAGTAGTCACCTTCTGAGGAATCTGCATCTTCACTGTTTTTTAGGGTGTACACAACAAAAAGCGTTAATAAAACCTGCTGCTCTGTAGAGCATATGGTTGATTTCTGCAGTGACTCTAAGTTGTACTCTGTGTAAGACTTTCCTGATACCCCCTGCTTGTCAGACATACAGTACAAGGGAGAATTTGGGCTTTTATATATACAAAGTCAGAATGAGTTTTTCTGTTCAACAGCCTTATTGTAGCCTATATAAATGTCAAAGGAAATTACTGAATATTAGATATTAGTTTTAATTTAGGATATTAGTAGTATATTGAAGGTTCATATTGAAAGTTCAAGGCATTATCTTTAAAATAAAAAAAAATTAAATATGAATATAAACTTACTATTTATGACTCCTTAATTGAAACCTTGCAATAATGTGGTTTTGCTAACACTTGTGAAGGGTGAGAAGGCTGAACCTGCCTTCTTATTTGAAATTCCTGCTCTGCTCAGTGATCGTTTCATGGACTTTTTTTCTTATTTCTCTTGTTTGCCATTTCCTTGAAACATACATAAAACTCATGAAAATTCTAAGGGTTGGATTTGTTTGTTTGTGTAATTTTCAAAGGAAACTAATACACTCATTTGTATGCAGGTATCAAACTGGTTTGCCAATGCAAGACGTCGCCTGAAGAACACTGTCAGGCAACCAGACCTTAGCTGGGCTTTACGAATAAAACTGTACAACAAGTATGTTCAAGGAAATGCTGAACGACTCAGCGTGAGCAGCGATGACTCATGCTCTGAAGGTTTGTTGATGCTCTGTTTATCGATTTTAAATGGACTAAAATATATTTAGAAAGTATCAGATACCCTAAGTTAGCTCTAATTTTTAATCACAAAACACCCTTAGTGGATCCACCTTTACTTTTTTTGAGAATTAGGTGCCTTTTTTGGATCCCACCTACTATGCAGCCTTGCAAAGCGGGATTGTATAAGTTATTCAAGGTGGCAATCTGGCTGCATGTTATTATATTTCATTGTTACTAGACAGATAATTGTTAGTTCATTAGATTCTACAAGTCTATTCCTTTAATCTGCATTGAAGGAAAAAATTAATTACATTTGTTAGTATAAAGAAATGAGAAATCACTTGACTATTACTTTCCTTAATGGGAGGGCTATAGCAATATCATGTCATTAACAGGAGAATCTGATTAACAAGAGAATCTGATTAACTTTGATGGAGCTTATTAGATGGTAGACTGAATATTACTGTTATTTATTTTATGTATTTTGCCAGCAAATGTTTTTCATAAAAGATGCACTGAAATTCTTTCTTATTCAAATTAGCAAATGCAAGATTTACTTTTTTAAAATGCCCTATATTTTTTATAGAACATTTGTATTAATTAGGTCTATAGGTACTTTGATCAGGCAGTTGTGACACGGAGATACAATGACAGGAACAAATGATACAGAACATTGTCAGAAATCTGTATGTGAATTCTTAGAAGAATACATGTCAATTTGCACTCAGTTGCAAATATCTTTGTTCTAATTTCAGTCTGTACTCACATTTCTTTTGTATGCACTTCCCGTGAAAAGATTGATTGCAGGACAATTAAAAGAGTACAGTTTAGGCAAATACACCTAAATATGATATGGTGTTCAGGAGAACCAAATTTCAAGTAAGGATAGTAAGAATTCATTTCATTTACACATATTTTTAAACGCTTGTCATTGTTTAGGGCACTTTTCAGTTTTTTTCTACTTGCCTTGTGTTACTCATGAACGAATTAGACTGAAAGAGTGTTTTGTACAGCTAATTAATTTAGAATAGCTGGAACATCGGAGAACCACAGGAACTACTATGAGCAACGTGTGAAAAGAAGAAAATGAAAATCAATGTCCAATGCTGAAGTTGTTATCTCATTCTAGTTATATTTATCACAATTCAAAACATGTAGGGAAGGCCTTGTGTTAAATATTAGGTATTCAGTGTATTACTGTATCTTTGTTCTTTTGTTTCAGATGGAGAAAATCCTCCAAGAAACCATATGAATGAAGGGGGATATAACAAACCAGTTCATCACGCTGTGATTAAAACTGAAAGTTCAGTAATAAAAACAGGAGTGAGACCAGAAACAAGTGCCAATGAGGATTACGTGTCACCCCCCAAATACAAAAGCAGCTTATTGAATCGTTACCTAAATGACTCACTGAGACATGTCATGGCTACTAATGCAGCTATGATGGAAAAAACAAGGCAAAGGAATCACTCCGGCTCATTTAGTTCCAATGAATTTGAGGAAGAACTGGTGTCTCCATCATCATCAGAGACAGAAGGCAATTTTGTCTATCGGACAGGTAAGGGATTTTTTTCTACCTCATTTCTAATACAGTCAGCTTTAGTAGATGGTGTTACCTGGAATGAGTGTCACATGATTGTGCCTTTTAAGAGGCTTCTGTCCATCCTCTCATATGGCAGTGGATAATTTCTGCCTATCCTCTTGCATGAGAGTAGGTCACTCCTGTCTGTCCTCTGGTATCAGGGTGGATAAATCTTGTCCACCCTTTCATTCTCTGGAGAAGTTCTGCCTGCAGATTACAGTTAAGTTCTGTTATTGACCATTAGTGAAGCTGGTTCGCTTTTTGAGTGGAGCAATGGGTATGATTTTTGAAATGACACAGACCATTTTTTGTCAGCACTAAGACAATCCTAAAGAAGGAGAAAACTCTTGAGCATTCTATTACAATAGAATGGGAGGACTAGGGGAGGACTGAAGCACTCCATGGCCCCAGCTGGGAGAAAGAGAAGGGCTTTGAAATTTCAAGGTGGCTGTTTGTGACACTTACATGAGTCATATGTCCCTCGATGGAGTGCAGGTAAACACCTCTTCCTGTTGTACAGCATCTCTTCTGTCCTCAGAGCGCTTATCTGGTGTGTGGCCCCTTGCTACTCACGCATCTCTTGAATACATGGATTACGCTAATTTCGGCATTGCTCTCCAGACACTGTGCACTGAGCTAAGGGGCCACAGACGTGGCCATTAAATACCTTATCTTGATGTTTTTTTGAAGGGTCACACATACTTTATTATTTTAATCTTATCAATAAAAACTTTAAAATGTGATTTAATATCATCCGCTGTGTTACCACTCAGAGGAAGGTACATGGGGTGCCTGGTTCATGCCAGTAAATTGCTCTAAATCAGGATTTGCTCAGGTCCATGTAGGACAGGGAGTGCTGGAAAGCTCCTCTTCTGAAGCTTCTTCTGTGTTTCCTTGGGACGTAAGGCAAAATAAAATTTTAATTTTGAAAAAAATGAAGTTTTGCATCCCAGTCTCCGAGGGTCTCCATGAGCTTCTCAGGATTTCAGCTCATTGCAGTAGCCCTACATGTTGTCCTGGGGGCTTTCTTGGCATGTTATTCTGCCAGGGGCCACCTTGTGAGCAGGGTGGGATGGATATCGATGAAAAGTACTGGAGGACTTTGCACTGAGGTTAATACAGATTAGATTTTGTACTTGGTTCCCCTTGGCTTCCCTGGCAGGCAGGTTCGGGTGCCTTTGCAACTTCTCAAGTTTGCAGCCTTTGCTCTCTTTTTTCTGGCACATTTCCTGTCACTTTTTTTTTTTTTTTTTGTCCATGTGGAGGGGCCACAATGATTTCAGGAGGCTGAGTTTCGTGATGGGGGTAGGAGGACATTTGTGCGTGCAGGTTGTCGGGGATGACCAAGGAGCGAGTGGGGGTCTCATAAAGAAATGGGATCTCTTGGGAAGCAAGAATAGTGCATGCACGATTAGTAAGTTTCAAAATTAACTCTCTCTGTTCATTTAACTTTTTTTCCTCAACATACCAAATACATTTGGTCTGCATTACAGGCGTCTTGTCTGCCAAGTTTTATTTTTAAGTGAAAAGTTACTCAAGAACAGATGCAGCAGCTCAGATATGTAAACTTACGTTTTTCTATACTTCATACTGTAACCTAAAAATGGACACAATGACTTTTTAAAATTTGTAATAAATTTGCCACTGTGTTAAGTTGTTCTTGACAAGTTTCAAGCTGCACTGAAAAATATGGTCATTAATGTGAAGGCTGAAACAGGCGCACTGTAACTGTGTAAGTTCACAAGCTGTGCTGTAATGACTAAAAACTAGTATATTTGTCCTTAAAGTTCATAAGTGGCATTCCTGGAACTCCTCTTGAGATCGTATTTAAGTCAGTTCCTAAATAGCTTCCTTAAAGTTTGGAAGTGCTATTGCCTTTAATGAGAACACACCAGCAGCTCTCAGGATATTGTTTTATTGGTTTTGCACTTCAAAAGCAGACAAGCAGTAATCTGCATATAGAAAGAAAAAGATCATGTGTATACACAATATTATTTGCTATATCCTTCCTATGCATCTGTGTACATTCAGGAAATAATAGGTACAAATGGGCTTTTTTCAGCTACAAGATTACAGTCCCGTTAATGATTTTCTGATGATATTGTAATGTGCAGGAATTAAGCCCTTCATGAACAAAGCATATATTTTCAAGTTATCATCCATTTATGAAACCTACTTTCAAACAGATTAAATTATCCATGATTGTTAGGTAAGGAGAGATAAATAAGGATGATTTTTTTTTTAATGTTTTTTCTCTGTAATTTGAATACCTGGGATAGGAGTTCTCAGTGCAGTCGTGTAGCAGACCTGTATCTGTGTTCTCAAAAATAGCTGTAATCCATTTTGGTTAGGCAAAATAACAGAGTCTGACTGTACCACTCTTACCTTCCTGAAAGTGGCAAGTGTATTTTTTTTTAAGTGGGATATCACCACTTGCAAGGAGCTCCCCACTGCAATTTTTTGTTGAATGTAACAGCTAATTTTTGACACAAAGGAGGTGATGCAGGATTGTGAAACTCCTACTAGACGTTTTAGTTTATGAAGACATTTTAAGCAGTATTTCAAAAAGCACAGAGTGAAAACTGGTTGATGTTTTATTTTTGAGAAATGTTTGGCAAGGTTGTTGTGTTCCTAAGGACCGGCAGTCATCAGAGTTGAAGCAAATTCTTTATTGTGCTTCCCTGGAAAAGTAACTTTTCGTAGCAGATCATGAGTAGAAAGCTGTGTCTGGTTCTGGTTACGGGCCCAGGTACATCAGTGTGTCTGGAGCTACTTCACTCTCCCAGTGCCCAGGGTCAGAGTGGCCACGTGTGTCTCAATAGCCTGCACCAAATTAACAGGATGCAAGTGCAGTGTCCTATAACAAAAACAAGAAATTGCAGTTTAAAGTTTATAAGGAAAACGGGATGTAGAGTTTCCCATTTCAGTCATTAACATGCTTATAAACACGGGACCATATGCTACTCCAGCTTCATGCAACTGGGAAATCCCACATAAAGATCAAGGACGAGCTATATAACTGACTGTCGGCAGAGCGGCCTCATTTTATACCTCCACACAATTACTGTGAGGTCGTGGGAAGTGGCTTCAGTGCTGGGGCAGGAGCAGGAAACCCTGGGTTGGAGCCCTTGCAGGTGCAGTGCCCACACTGCCATCTCCCCCAGCCTCTGGCCTGGGGAGCGGGAGGCGGCGTGGGTGGACGGAGCAAGGAGAACAGAGCAGTCTGGAAAGAGTGAAAGCATGCTCGGATATGTCACATATGTGAGTGTTTCTGTCGTAAGCTGATACGCTTATGGCATACACAAATGTGTTCACTTAAGGCAGAAAATTACAGTTCAGATTAATCCTAGTGCAGGTATAATATATAAATTTATATAATTGGTCAAATATGTGTCTTAAACTGACCACTGAAAGGCTTGGTTCAGTGTTTTTGTTTAGTTAAAAATCCATGTTGGAGAACTAGTTTTTATTAACTCCTTGTCATGCTGTCACTCACAGCAGGTTCTCTGTGTGACAGGAATAACTGAAACCAGACTTGCCTATCTGTATTTGTTGTACAAATGCTCACAGAAACAACAATCTGACTGCAACAAGCACTCCAGAAATCTACCAGGAAAAAAATCTAATGTTTGTAGTGAGGCTGACCATGAATCTAAAGCAGCAGCGTCAGTCTTTGGTTTATGGATCACTAAAATGCTGACTTTTCTGTAATCACGCTGCAGTGCTCCCTGAGTACCCTAACACCAGTCACCTGCAGGAACAAAATGTTCTGCATCATTATAGCACAAGGAAATGAAAAATTCCCAACTTTCTGGGATATCGCTGTCTAGTGAAGAAAGCAAAAATTAAAACGAGAAAAAGAGACAAAATGGCAGGATGGGGAGTCCTTTTTCTGTAGGCAGATTTTTCATTGATTTCACTTTTTATGTTACTTAGCACAGTAGAAAAGCCAGAACAAATAAAAACGGTGAGGAAAGTAAAGACTTGCAGGCCTGGAAAGGAGGATGGCTTTTAAACAAACTCTTGAATGACTGGCTGATTTTTGAAGGTGTTTGATCTCTATTTTTAGATGTTTGTACTCAGGAGTGTGCTCTGTTTCTGATGTTTTCGTTACTACTGCCTTCTTCTTTCCTCTTGCCTTCCTTTCTTTCTTCCATTTGAATCCTGCAAAGTTGGTGATTTATAAAGCATGATCCTGGGTCATTTATGACAGCACACTGAGCACCTCTGATGAGACCCTCAGCACACTGTAGGATCAGGCCCACATTCCTACAGAGCACTTAAATGTAAGGGTGTAGCCATGCACATAAGTGCTATAGAGAGACACATACAAGCTGCAGAACAGTGCTATGATTTTGTGTGGTCCTTGCCAACTTTTCCTTGCAATTTAACATTTTTAGAAATTAACATGTAATTTAAAAATGAGCTATAAAGTTTGAAAGCATAATATGAACACAATGGAACCTGTTTTCAGAAACAACTCAAGGGACCTGCAAAAGCTGCTCATACCAGTGACTTTTGCAAGTTTGATCTAAACGGTGCTGGAGGCCTTGGGGATACTTTGAAATAAATGGTAACCTGGGAGAGCTGAAGGAGGTCCTTGTTGCAGATCCTAATGTCATCCAGAAGCGAAATGGAAAAGGTGAATGTCAAGTACAGTATTAAATGCACACAGCAGCATAACTGCAATTTGAAGGTTACAGAGTTAGGATCGTATTTCTGCAGGAATTTTATTATTACATGACCTGATTCGTCAACACTAAAATAGCATGGAATTGAGAATTGAGGAGAAGATTGTGTTTAATTTACTGTTCTGTTGTTTTTTCTAAAGAAAGATTAAAAGGAAATGGCTTTACTACACAGGAAGTGTCAGGTTTAATATACCAGATGTGATAGCCCAAACTTGGAGAATTTAAGGATCCTACCTGCTCCCTGCTAGTTAAGTTTTGTTCATGTTTTTCGTTTCTTTCAGTTTGAACAGCAAGATGGGGTTTAATTCTCTTGAGTTTCTCAATTTTTGAGCTGCAAGGGGAATGAGTCAGGATTATTTCCACAGGACCCTGGAAAACAGTTCTTCATCAAAACTGAATCTTTTTTGTGGGGAGGTAGCGCTTCTGACCTCTCTCAGGTGGGGCAACGAAGGAAGACAGCATTGAGCAGGCTGGGAACAACAACAGCTGGGGGCAGAGCACTCTCCCAAAAGCCTGGGCACCCAGGGACTGCCAGCAGTCAAGGAAGAGCATTTCCTGGAGCCACCCGTGCTGGGAGGGGAAGCGGCGCTCCCGGCACTGTCAATTTTCTGTGTCATTTCTCTCCACTTCCTGCTTTTAGTGGTTCATTTTGTGGGAAAAGAGAGTATTTGTTTTCTCACAGGTGCTGGGTGCAAAAACTGTGCATCCTTGTTTTGCCTGTTTATTTTCAGATGCAAATGACTATGAATGTTCAGGGATTTTATTTATTTTTTCCTTTAAACACAAAATGTTAAAGATTCCAGAGACTGGGCTCTGTGCAGGCCAGATGTGCTTCAAGTAACAGCATGTTTGTGGCTATTCTATAGTTCAGGTATAATTGCTATGGAGACCCCACAGAGCAGAGGGGGGCTGTGGGCACATCTTCTGGCTTTGCTTCTGTTGATGTCATGGCAAATTTTCTGCATACTTCAGTAAAAACTATCTGGAGACAGTTGTTTGGCTGCAGAGGATTTTCATGAAATCAACTTGCTTTAGAGCAGCACGTCTCAGGACTCCTGACAGCTTTATCATCGCAGAGAATTAGATGTTCTTGCATGAATGATTTGAAATGGAAAAGATTACAACATCTGACCAAAAAATCAGAAACACCAGAAAAATCAGGGCATCAGCCATGTTTCCATGGCCACAGGTTGTCGCTGCCTGTGCTGGTGCAGCAAGCCCACCTTTCTTTCTCCAAGACCATTAAAATTTTCCCAATGCAAATGTTCACATCAGCGGCCAAAAAAGCAGCAGACCCCTGTGCTTGCCCAAGACCTCTCTCAGAACACAGCAGGAAAAATGTGTGGTGCTGTCACCAATTGCTAACAACTATATATTTTTATACTCCTCTTTAGAGTTAGTCAATGCTCCAGGCCTCAGCAAAAGCTGTTCCCTGGCCAACGTCAAGCCTCATTCGTTTAGAAAGGTGTTTTCAAAGGGAAAAAAATATTTATCCCCATTTACCCATTGTTCTAAACGTCTTCAGAATTATGCTCTGTCTTAAAACCTGGGGCCAGCCCAAATGTGAATGTTTCAGGAAATTATGTGCATGGAAAAGCACATGATCATAAATCAGACTGTTTTCCAGTTTTAGCTGTAGACTGCATGGTTAGTAATGAATATAATAGGGAAATTAGTTAGAAAATTAGCAGTTAATTTGAGGAGTATTTAAAGAGTGTGTGAAACTACAGCTTGGGAAAACTCATTTAGTGAAATGGATGTGATTCTGTCTCCCCTTCCACTGCCTGAGCAGGATTATCCTCAGTAGCCAAATTTGTGTGCCGATCAGAAATAACAGAAATGCCAGGCTCCCATGCTGCTTTGTCATGTCTTCTGCACTGATTCAGGGGTTCCTCAGCCCTGCAAACACCAGCCAGCTGCCATCACTGCCTCTGTGAATGGCTGCATGTGTTGCAAAAGGAAACACTGTTCAAATGAGCAGGGCAGAGAGGGGCTTGGGGGGGATAATGAAATGAGGTATCCAAGCAATACACCAGCTCGAGCAGAGCAGCAGAAAGCTCTGGACACTGGTGCAACAGCCCTGCTGCAACAGCCAGGGATGGAGTGGGGCAGCACGAGGCAGAAGAAATGGTTTGCATCCCATGGGTTGTCCCCATAGCCTGGTTGCCTTATGATGCCCCGTGCTGCCTTGATGTGCATGCAGAGTGGCCCTGCCACTGCACCTGTACCCCAATATGCTTCTGAGGGCACAAAAGAGGGTGTGTCTGCTCTGTCCTCTGCCCGGGAAACCCAGCAGCAAAATGTGACTATCAGCTGTTTGTGCTAAAGAAGGGATGTAAACCAATGAACTCGAAAAATATGGCACTATTTTATATATGGAAAAGTGAAAAAGAGCAACAAAACACAGGATGATTTGCAAAGACAGAAACACAGAGATGTGTCCTGTCACCCCCTCAGAAGTGGCTTTGAAGTCACACATTTAACTTTACATGGAGAAGTTGTGTTTGAGCACACAAAGCCATGGCTGGAGGCAGATCAGGGGCTTGTGAACAAGGCTCCAACACTGAAATGTGCATGTTCTGCTTTTCGGGGCACTCCAGCTCATTCTGCTCCTGCACTGAGACATCTGCCCATGGCACCTGTGTGAAGAAAGAGAAATTACAGGGACAAACCTCTTCCTTTTTGCCCAGTTAATTATTTTTACATACAAAATCTATCATCTTCGTCACTAGTAACCACTGTCTTTGGTCATTCTTACTAACACACTAATCTGTGTGCAGTGCAAAAAAGTGTGACCAGGAGGGGATGGGGGGCAGGCACAGGTGGGATGGGGTAGTAGCCAGAGGGGAACAACGGATGGACTTTTCATATTTGTGGGGTAGTAAACTTAAAGGAATGGCAGGCCCATAAAAGTTTCACTTCTTTCTGGAAAAACATCTGAATTGAAACTTCATACCTGACCTGGGGTTCCTGCATGTCCCAGCCTCCTTCCGCTGCTGGAGAGAAATAATGCAACTTTGGGTAACTCCTGGTAGGTTCTACTTGTAGCGCAGACTGTCCCTCGTGCAGTGTTACATTGCTGCTGTTCATGTTGCTGTAGTTAAGGCTGTACCTGTGTTTCCATTAGAACCCTTTTAATCTGCAAATTTATGACCCAGCTGTAAAAATTCAATCCAGACTGAAACTTGGCATGAACAGTGTTCCTTCTCCCATCTGTGGAAGGGATTTAAGCAGGTACATCCCAGTAATAACCATCTGAGTTAGGCTTGTAAATTTGGAGCATGATGACTGGTGAATAAAACTGTGAGCTTCTCAGTAGTCCTGGAGTTTGAAATATTTTATGCCTGTGGTGAGAATATTGAAAAGCAGCTTGCTGTTTGTATTCAGTGATATAGCTGTAAATAAAGAAAATGGTTTGGGTCTTTCTATGTTTGTGCAAGCACATGCATTTTCCTTACCATGGCAATATTTTGATATGAGTGGCAAACACTTGAAACTCTTCAGGGTCTTGCATCAAAGCAGTGTCTGATGACTCTCAAGTAGGCTAAGAAGTTGTATTCATGCTGGTGCAAGTGGTTGAATGTATCTATTGATCGTAATAGAAAAAATTAGGGAAATAAGAAGACCAGATTATTTTCTTTAGAGTGAGATTTTTTATTGGATTCTTCTTAAAATACTGTCAAAGCTGGTACAGTATTGAAAATTAGTAATGCAAAATTAGTTTTATTCACTGTTGCTTCCTTCCATTTTAATTTTCTTTTCTAAAAAGCTACACATCGAATGTGCCTGACCAGATAGACTAGTAATCTTATCTGATCCAGCAAATCCTATTTCCCTTTCCAGGTTTGTGGTTTTTGAAAGTAATTCTGTAATTTAAAAACACTCCTTTATGTGTTTAACTGAAATTTTTTAGGTCATTTGTCCATAATGTGCATACCAGAAACATAATGATGAAAGCAGTTTGATGAGACCAGACTTCTGATCTTCCGTGTGTATTCACAGAGGAACTTTTGGGAGGGTTTTGACACAATTTGAGAAGTGGACTGAAGAGATCTCTGCATGGATTAATGTGGGACTGTGAAAGACTTTATACCCACTGTTTGGAAAATGTCAGGAACCTGTAGGTTATCGTTTGCGTATAATATTTTTGCCATCTTGATGAAGGAAGGGGAGTGCTCATAAAAACAACTATTCTGGAAAACCTTCCCTCGTGGTCATCTGTAAAGTTCAATTTTATTTAATCCACTTCACTACAAACTTAAAAATTTGGGTATGAGATAAAGACCCAGATGTGGAAATTACCAGTGATTGCTAAAGACCTATTGAGGTCTTTTATGCTTTATGGCATTAAATTGGCATCAGATCACCACTTTAGATCTGTTAAAGGAGAAATATGTCCTAACAGTCAAGGCATGCAAAAGTCTTGTATAAGTGAGTTTTATGTGAGCTAAAAAAAAAAAAAAAGAACCAGGAGTTTAAAGCAGGAAAGTAAGTTGGAGAGGTAAACTGCATTGTAGAAAATCTGGAAAAAGTAAAAACAATTCAAACAGAAAGAGATCAGATACACAGCTGAAGCTGGAACAGCTGAAAAGAAACACACAAAAATAGGTAAAGCAAAATTCCAATGGGCCATGAAATGTGTTTTCCTTAATTTTTCACAATGGCCTTGAAACCTGATGTTGGAGACTCTATCTCTGTTCTTTCACTGATGGCCAGAAGTTGAGGTTATGATGACCGGATCGTTTGGTATGGCACTGACATTTCAAATTAAAAGGGATTGCCAAGACTCTCAATTATGACACTAAAATATACCGTATTTCTAGGGCCAATTTTCAGTCACTCCCTCATGCCTCCACATTGATTTAGGCAACAGATGCATGAAAAGCAAAGCAACATTCAAAATAATCCCTTAGCTGAAGCTGGGGGAAGGCTGGCTAGTGGGCTGTAGCCAAAATTCCTTAAATGTTACAATGTTTTACATTTCTAAATGTAAAAACTTTCTTTCCAATGTGAGGTACCAGCCAAATGTCTTAGTTATGGTATCTCAGAGTGAAAACTGGCATGAAGCCTTGTGGTCATTTGTGGGTATTGACAGATTTACACCCTCAAAGATCAAGTTAAATGCTGTTGGTTTCTCCATCTCCCCTTACTTTGTCAGGGATTTTTTTCTCTCTCAGTTACTATTTGTCAACTTAAATCCAGTTTGCTGGAAAAATGAAGGCTCTTCACGACCTGGCTCTTCAGGAGTAAATTGCCTCAAATTCTTTCTGCTAGCCAAGGTATTTTGTAATGCATTGCAAAACAGCAGCAGGATTGCTCTCCTTGCACTAGATGTACTCTGTGGGCTAGACACTGCGGGCAGTTTTAATGACATCTTGGTGTGCTGGAGAATTTGTCTCGGATGTTGACTTCAGGGAGACTTTCACCCCAGGTCCCTCTTTGTCTAATTGCTCTTCCTACCCCAAGGAGTAGGGTCTAGCTTTGCCCCATTGTGAGCTACACCATGGGGAGTCTGTACTGGCAGCTGCTCAGGGAGCAGTTTCTGGAGCTGGTGTGCAAATTAAGTGATCCGCTCCTGGCTATTTATGGCAGCTTTGAACAGGAGGAGTGGTGGATTGTCCATTAAATGAACACACTAAAATTCATTGTTCTTCTTTTCTTCCTCTTATGCTGTTTAGCTGCTGTAGCTGTTGGTTACTGCATCACTAATTCATTTCCCCAGGATCATCTTCAAATAAAAGCTTCTTCCAGAAGACAACAGCCTTTGTTCCTTGGTCAGGGAAAGCTCTGTGTGTCTGCAGCACTGTTTGTGTTAGCAGTGTCAGTGAGAGCCCAGTGTAGCCTGGGAGACTTGTGTCAGCTGGGGGAGCAGGGGTGCTGTGTGAAGCCTGGAGCCTTTCTCTGTCCGTGGTATCATAACTGTAGTAGCTCTGGGCTTCCTAATTATTATTCCTAATTATCGAACCTCTTATTGAAACTGGATGCTTAGAGACACTTTTTGAAGTGAGGAGAAACAAAAAAAGCTGTCCTGCTCTGGCCAGCACCTGAGACTGTAGTGGTGTTTGTAAGACATACAGTCTTTCAGATATATATACATAGACACACGTGCACATACTCCCTGCTCTGTTATGATGATGATATCTGTGGAATTCAAGCCTGCCATCTTTCTGTTTTGCCATTCTTACTCCTTCAGCCCAGAGCTGTGCAGTAACTCACCATGGCAGTGAACTTTGCAAAGGAGGCTCTCAACTGTATTGTCCACAAACAATGAGGTTTAAATCCTATATCTCACTGAAGTGCTTACTCCAGATTGCCTAGAAAAACTGAGAATCCTTTTCACAGAGGTCAGAAGAGAAGACAAGGCTGACCTGCAGGTATTGATCACAGTGATCCTTTGTTTTATGCAAAGGCCTATTTTTACTGACTAAACTGAAGTAAAGAAATGCTTACTTAAACATTTTAAATCAATAAAAATGTCAGGTATCTTTAAAAGCCTGTTTTCCTTTTAGTGTTGTGTCACAAGGCTTTCTGGTGCTATTTTCACTCCTCATCTAATGAGACTGTGAGCAATAATAGTTTCCCCTGACTACAAGTCCACATAAGCATTCATTTGTGTTTATTACATTTACTGTGGATCTATGTAGGAAAAAGGTCATTAATATTGCTCATTCCTCTATACCTCATTCCACTCAAAGATTCACATCTCTGTTTCTCTGACCTCTAACTCCAGAAGGGGCCAATAATTACATCTGATATCCAACTCAAAGTGCCTTTACCTTCACCTGATAATTGATGGGCAGGCACTCAGATATGTTTTAAAACTAAGCCTTTGGAAGTGTTTTATATTGGACAAAGCAAAAATCCAATTTGCCAAGATCTGGTCTGGGTTTTGAGTGTTTTGGCCCCAAAGTGTGCTACATGGTTTGACATGCAATGTTCATGTGTTTGCAAAGCTTTCCAAACTTCATTTGGTGAACTCCAGCTGCTTTCAGTGGGACCTTTGCTCACAGATCAAAGGACTGCGACCCTCAGAGAAAGTAAGTGCTCATATTTGAGTACGGTTCATCCTTCATTCCTTGCACAAAATAGGAAAAATAAAGGCTGTATTCGGTGCCACAGTACTGCTGCATTTGCTGAGGTTTGAGGAGCTCTGTCATCTCTCTGTGAGCTTCATGGCTGCTTAGAAACACTCCTTCTCTGTCCAGAGCAGTGGCAGTACACAGCCTGATATGAGCCCACCAAAGCCCTCTCCTGCCTCATGGCCACATCCTCTTTCCATCCCCTCTGGACAGCCTCGAGGCAGCAGCTCCACACTCCCTACAGGACCCAAAATCCTTTTACAGGAGGTGCAGGACATGGCTCTGCTGGTGTAAACTCCCCATGAGCCACTGGCTCCTGCCCACCCTCACTCATAGGGAGCCTGTGTCTCACCACAAAATGCTGCATATGAAAAACCATCCCACAGCCCCAGCTGGGAACAGGACATCTCAGCAAAAAAACAGGCCTGGGTGAGCTGGGAGAAGGGCAGGAGAGGAGTGTTGGAACAAGGTGTCTGAAGGGGGTAGAGGGGAGAGGTGGGTTTGTGCTGGACCCCTCAGGGTGTGAGGGACATGCATGCGGTGGGTTATCCAGTGACAGGGTTTGTCCTTGGCGAGCTCTGCTTCATCCAAGGATTTTGCTCCCTTGGCTCCTGCATATCTTTACAGCTGGATTATGGGTTTAGGTAAGTCAGATGCCCTGAGATCACAAATACAGGGTAACTGTAGAGGAGAGGAGGGAGAAAATCAACAAATGCCTTTGATATATTGTATGTCATCTGTACATGACACTCTGGGACCTTCAAATGCTTAAACTAAAAACCTAAATATAATTTAGTTAGTAAAAATATACCTTAGTTATAATAAAATGATAATAGTGGAACTTGGCAACAGAGCAGCTAATAAATACTACACTTTTGAAATGTGCCTGGGATCCAAGTACATACTCTTTTACTGTGTAGTTAAAGCATGTGGCAGGACACGCTAGACCAAGATTTTCTTTTTGTCTTTCCAGTGGAAAACTAAAGTTCTTTGTTTAAGTGAAGCCCGTTGGGAATTTTTTTTAAGTAAAACAAGGAGCTAAAGAATTCCATTCCCTTTTGCCAACTTTTTTTCTTCCTTCAAGCCAAATTATCGATTAATGGGGCATTAAATAGAAAATACTGCCTAGTTAGAATTAGACCCTTTTTTATTTCGGCTCCTTCAATACTTTCTTGTATTTTTTGAAACACTTTGGTGTTTCAAACAGCTGAATTAGAAGATGAGATATTTTATTGGGAAAAGACTACTATTTCTAAAGCTTTTTGGCCTTATAAAAATAAAGGTCAGTGATCTGAGACTTACGCCTATTTCTGATTTTTTAAATTAAAAAAGAAAATAAAATCTGTACTCCTTTAAGATCTTCTTCTTCCTGAACTTCATTCTTTGCCTTCCTCATTAGCTGTCTCCATTTCGGTACCCTATCGTTTTGCCAGCAGTGCAGCCAAGTGAATGCTTGACCATATTTTTGTCTGGCTCTAGCGAAACCGTGAGCTGACAATAGAATACTTTTCTGTGGGTTTTCCTTCTTCCCCTGGGGAACCATACTTCAAGGGCAACCTGCTTGTCCAGCATATGAACATGTGGAAAATCCACTGCTATGCACTAATGATTTTCAGATGGGCAATTGTTGCTGAAAATCATCCCAAGAGCAGCAGCTTCTCCGCTGTAGCACCTAACCACTTTGGGATCCCATTGCTCATAGCTGCTCTGGAATAAACCCTTTGCATTTATATATAGGGTGGTGACATTTGGTGCATCTCACGTATGTAGCAACAAAATTTAGGAGGAAAGGAGGTAAAAGTTATAGTTGTGGTTATTTTTTGGCCATTGCAACATCTACCAAAATCTGACACTTATTTTAGCTTGAAAGTATAAATGTAGGAAAAAGTCAAGCTATGCCAAAGATCCACAACAGCAAGGCAGAAGCACCCTAAATATTGTCCATAATTTAATAGCTTTCAGACTTGCGATTTAAATATTTACAAGGAGACTTATCACATGCTGGGAGAGAGAAGAATGAGTTTTAAATTTTAAATCATTTCTATTACTGTTCTTCTCAGAATATGCATTCTTTTTAAACAACTTTCACTTTTAATTTGTAATTAAAGCCAAAGTTTTCTTTTAATTTTAAAAGCTTGTCCTTGGACTAAAATAACATGGAACATTTTTAAACATTGATCCAAGCTGCTGTAGATACATTTTAGTTAAACCACAGAGCCTGCAATTGGATTCCTTGCTTTGCCAGATCGGCTACGAACTGTAAGTGTGGCAGTAATGACTGTAGAGTCCTGGATGCTTCACTACCAGTGAGGAGGGTTGTTTTTCTGGAGTTGTTCCTCCCTTTGGGCCCTATTCATGAATGACTTAATCTCTGTCTATGATCAAATGTCATGCAAGTTACTGTGCACAGAAAAATCAAGGAATGCTTCTCTTCCCTGCATTCCTTACATGGAATTGCTGTGCCTGCCCAGCAAGCAGTTGGAGATTAGTAGTGGTGGGAAGCAAGCAGCAACAAAAACCCACACCAAAAAACGTCAGAAGCAATATAAAAAGAGTGAGACAAAGAAAACAGAGAAAATTTTGTAAGATCAGGTGTGCAAATTGGATTGGGCTGTGCATAGGCAGCTCTAGCTTGCCCAGGCAGCACCAGCTGGAGGGGGAACTGGGCTTTCAACAAGGGAGTGTTACCAGGAGCAATACATTCACCATGGAAAACAAAAGTGTTCCTCAGTATTTTCTCTGTACTCTTGGCCATGAAGATGATTTCTAGTGCATGTTTCTATTAGCTTGTTTTGTCTTGGAAAGCAAACATTTACTGTTTTGATGGGCAGATCTTAAGAAGTTCAGGAAATGAATGCTTCTTAGTCTTTTTATCCTCTTGACCTAACTGTTTGTGTGGTGCAATTCTGTCCTTTCACAGGATGTTACACCACTTCATTTGAAGCCAACAGAAAGACTTTAATTACTAGTGATACTGATTACATGATGCATGCCATACAAGGAACTTTGTGGCATGTTTCAGTATCTTCAGATCCCGCAGAACACAGGGGTGAAGCGGTGCACAGCTGTCTCCGTATTTATACAGACCTCTTCCTTACTTTTTAGAACAAAGTTTTCGCTTATGTTAGTGCTGTTCTCAGTTAAGAGTGAGGAAAGGGCTTATCAGAGTTGTTTTTCTCATCACCAACACCCTGTAGCCACTGCATGAAATTCTGTCTGTCTCTGCATGCCCTGGTGTGAGGACAGATCGCTATAGCAGGACTCCCACGCCAAACAATCATTGGTGGCAAATGGGGAATAACTTGACTCAGGTGCAGAACTCCTCCAGCTGTTGATGGGAGTTACACTTCTTTGTCCAGGATAGTAACTGGAATAGTCATTTAGCTCTTTTTGAGACATTTTCCATCCCTTTAGTACTGACAGTGGACTTAAAAGATGTACGTCTTTTTTCAGGTGGGTCATGACTGGAGTATCATTTTAGCTGTAGGAGGGAAAAGATAGAAGAAAGGATGGGGAATGAAGGGGGAAAAGGAAAACTCACAGCCAGGAAATAAATACA
This sequence comes from Lepidothrix coronata, assembly GCF_001604755.1. NCBI lineage: Eukaryota > Metazoa > Chordata > Aves > Passeriformes > Pipridae > Lepidothrix > Lepidothrix coronata. Next base: position 3,812,158 of record NW_016690260.1, read on the forward strand.
GGTGGGACAATAAAGAACAGAAACTTTTGGAAGATTGTAAAGAGAAGATAGTGCTGGGAGAGGACAAGGGCAATGCAGAATTAAGGACAGGCATGAAAAGGAAGAGGAAAGAAGAGATCAAAGGGATGAAGGTAAGAAGATAAAATACTGGGGAGGCAGATATGGAGATACTGGTAGGAATCTGGAGTGTAACAGAGAAGGACTCTAGAATAAATTAGAGAAGCGTAGGAGATATTAGCATTTTTCACAGTCAAAAATGAGAAGTTTGACATTTTCCTTTTCAAAGTGTTTGAGAAACTAGGATGGATAAGCATTCAAGATATTGCCACCCTTCTTGGAAGGCACCTTTGAATCTAATTAATATGTCTTGGCATTTGTTTTCCATACTGCACAGACTAACAGCAAATACACTTCCAGAAAAGAATATGAACCTTACTTAGAATACAAAGCAAATTAATCCAAACTGTTGCTCCACAATTTAGGGCAAAAGCACAACTTAGCCTGGGGCTAGGAAATACTCTAGTGCTGGTGGTAGGGGTGTCTATTCATGTGGGGTGTGTGGTTATTAGTTTCTCAATTTCTTTGTGCATCCACAATCCCTGACTAATCTGTATGCAAAAGTATAGAATACTTTTCATATTTTGGCTTAATCATACCCATCCCAGACTTTGCCGAATTGACCAAGACCTGTTTTGAAAACTCTAAGTAGTTTTCAGGCTACTGTGAGACAATTTGGCCAAGTGTAGAGGCTTCCCTGACCCAGCATTCCTGAAAGTTTGAATTTCTGTGTCTGCTCCTTTATGTAAATTTTTCAGATCAGATATTCTGTTTAAAAATTTTTCAGGTCACCATCTGTAAGTTACGGATAGAAAATCTTCTTAGCCTTGCATAGTTGGCTGAGGGCAGCGTCTTTGTGCTTCTCTGAGATGAGCATCTGTCAGTTGTGTAGAAAGGACATCACCTGGGATGGACCGATAGTTTGATCCTGCATGTCAAAACATGCATTCCTGTACAGTTCATGGTATATATGAACCTAAAATATGTCACGCCAGATCTGATTATACATATAATTTTCAAGTTCAACAAAAGGTTTTGTTTCTTTTTCCCCCATAATTTTTTAAAGAAACAGAATTTATCTGAATTAAAAACATGATTGGTGATGGTGAGTGGGTGGTTCTGTTTACCCTGCCACATTATATAGTACCACTTTTACTCCTTGTTTGGATAGCAGTCACAAGACCCAGATATCAAGCTGTGAAAGTATTTTTCTTGCAGCAGCCTTTCTTTTTTTGGCAGGCAGTGGCTTTGGAGATGCCTCGCGTTTTGTCATGTGATTGGACTGCTGATGAAGTTTCTATGCTGCCTCATTTTCCTGGATTCCATCTGAATTAACTCTTCTTTGGGTCACAGCCGTTAGCACACTTCTGAATGAGTGGGGCTTTGCATCATAGTGTAATGAGCTCTAATACTTAATCTCTGTAAGGAAACAGCCTGTAAAGAAGGAATTCACTGCATTTGTTCCACGTGACAGAAATCTGTTTTTTGTACCTCCAGCTGTCCACATTGAAAACACATTCCTTCTTCACAGCAATATTCCTTCCTGAAACAAGGGAGAATGAGGGGAAATGACTTGTATATAATCGTTCCATCTAAAAACAATCAGCTTAGTCTTGTAAACACATAAACTAGTTCTTTGTAAACAAGTCTCTTAATTTTCTTTAAACTGAGTATTTAGATGTTAAAGAGGAAAGCTGGGTACGTCAAACACATATGGTTCCTATTGCATCAGAGGCTTTTTTAATTTTGGTATTCTAATTGAAGAGACATTTTTGAAAGCATGCTAACTTTACAGAAACTAATCTATCCAACTCTGTCAGGTCTAGGTTTTATTCTTCCATCCATCACAACACTCTGGAAACATTTTCCACTTTAAATGTGCAGCAGCAACAACATCCCTCATGGACTTTGAACTGCCCTCAATGCTTCCAGTGGGTGGTGTGGAAGCATGGTTTGCAGTTGCTGATGTTGGGGAACTGACCGGGGCTTAAAGGGGAGAGAATTAGGAGGAGGCATCAGGGAAGGAATGGAAGTAGGGATTATAATTTATTCATGAATTTTTTCTTTATTCCTGGACACAAAATGCTCTAAGGTAAGTAATATTTTTAACTGGACAAGACTTCTGTACGCATCAGAGAAATACTGTATGTCTGCTTTGAAATATAAACTATTCTAAAATTTCATTAAACAACTACTTCCCTTGGGTAAAGCAAAATTTCAGTTTGGCATCGAATATGTATTAATTTTCCCTCCTACAAATAATGGGCAGAAAACTATTAAATTTACATTTGAGGTAGGTACATTTGAAATAGAAAACATGTTTATATCTTACGCACTGCATTACGGTTTCTTCTCCTGTGGGTTTCCACTGCAGGTGTGTGCTCAGCAGAGAGCTGAGCAATGAACCTGTGCTTGCAGGTTTTGGTGGGGTGGGATATCTTGTAGAGCTGAGTTGGAGCCCCTTCTATAGCACCGCCCTGAGCCCTTTGCTGGGCTCTGAACTGCTGCAGTGAGTGCATTTGCCACTCAGATTTGCCACTGACTTTGGTCTGAATTCTGTATCAATCCATCTTTCCCAAGCATACAGAATATTTAACAATAAATTGTCTTTTTATTTTTCATCTACGAACATGTACAATATAAAGTCCACAAAGGTCATAGAGGTAAATTTATTTATTAAATGGAAATACTTGGGCCCAAAAACCATTATGAATCATTTTGGTGTTTTAAGTTCAGGATGCAGAGTAAATTATTCCAAAAATAATGGTAGCCAAATGTCATTCCCAAACATTTGTGTAATATCTATTTATCTGTGGGCAGAAGACTGCTATGTATAATCAGAGGCAGACTTTTGTCAAATTGAGGCTAAGTAAACACAGCTGAACACAAGCAAGTTGGACTACAATTTTTTGAGTTTTGCCAGCGCTGTTATGACCTTGAAAATGAATGTTTCTCCAGAGCAATCTGCTTTCAATATAGGAGAATTTTTAGTGTTTCAAATTAACAAGTGTTGATTGAAAATTTGTTCTGTTTAATTTTAATATTTTTTTGTCCAAATAAATGAAAAGTGTGTATTTGTCTGAAGGAGGGCATCCTTTCTGCTGCTTAGAAAGTAGAGATGTTTTGTACAGAAATATTTTTTGCTTGTGTCTGTGACATGAACAACAGTTAGAGCTGTGAACTCAGCTGAAACTTCATTATATAATCAGAGAAAATTTTCTGTTGTTTCCTTGAAACTTAAATGCTTTTTTGTTTTTAATGTTCTGTGCAAGTGAATGTAGCTTAGTCTCCTTCTAAACATTTTCTAGAGACCCTGTTTTTCTCTGAGATACAAAAAGGAACAAGTCTGATTTTATTGCAAAACAGGACTACAATTTAAACCTTAGTTTTAACATGCAGATTTTCTGCTTTTACAGTACCAGTTATTTGAACAGAGAACATTTTGCTCCCTTGATTTTAAAGATCACAGCATTTGGAGCTTGGAGAGGCTTTGGAGACAATTCAGACAGGAGTCCTGACCAAAAATTTGTCTTTCAGTAATTACAGAAACTGAGTCTCATCCATTGCCAATATCTGTGTTTCAAGGCGATTCTTTCAAAGGGATTCTTTTTTTCATTTTAAGTGCCATATAGAAACCAGCTTACACACCAAACTCACGAGTAGGACACGTGCAAAGCCTTGTGGGCAGGAGGAACTTTCCCAAAGTCCTTGTGCCTCATATTCACAAGTCATAACTTCCCAATCTGCCTTTTTTGGGGGCAGCAATTACAGTTTTCAAATTTCTGACCAATTCTTACAGCAGCAACAGTTTAATGCCAGCAGCCAAACGTACACATCACCTTGTATTTGATGGGTTACTACAGTGTGACTTTGACTTTGCAAGCCAAGTGCCATCCCAACAGGTAGTCTTGGATGTTTTTTGAAACAACACCGACAAAATCTCTTCTTGCTTCAGTTTTCTCTTCCCCTGTCATAATAGCAAAAGAAAAATGAGGATCCGGGTGGAAATGGGGAGGAAGTAGAAAAGGAGATGATAGAAAAGAAGACAACATGACTGAGAAGTTATTTTGATTGAGAATTGCAATCAGTGGATGTGGCTATCCTTTCTTATATATTCCTATACTTTATTCTCTCTACTGAAATGCAGACTTCAGAAATAAAGCAGGAGGTGCTGCTCCCAGGCCTATCTGAGCAATATGGCTTCTTAATATTAAACAAAGTCATCTGAAAAAGGCCTTGATGCCAGGGTTTTTAGGCTCTTTGTTGTTTCTTTTGGGCAGCTTCTTCTTGGAATCTAAGGGTACAGATACTCATAGTGTCAGTGTCCTGCTTTGTATTCTGGGATATCTGCTTCACCACAAATGCTAATGAGACCGCCAGAGTGGTCCTCTGGGTGTTTGAAGGGTGCAAGACAAGTACTGATTGCAAGCTTAGGACCATCAAGCAGAACTTTCCTTGAGTTATAACAGCTTGCGGCAGCCAGTTGTGTTTGAGGTGTGAGAGGAAGGCAGAAGCCTCACTGAAGATGAGGCTAAGAGTGGTCAGCAGCCTTCAGGGTGCATTGAGCAGCTCTCAAGATACTCCTACCTGAGGTGGTAGTTGTCTAGGAAGTGCTATCCAGACAGTATTTTATAAGGAAATACTGAACTTGCAGTTGCAGTATGGCTGATAGTGTCTGCCAGCACTAGCCCAGCCCTGCCTGCAGGGTGGGGGAACCACTCCCAGTGGTGATCTGGGGGGCTAGTCTTGCCAACACCTTACTAGTTTGTTCCTCTGAAGTAAAACAGTTGGTGACAGCCAAATAAGTTGGTTGTGTCAGTTCTTTGTGCATCCTGACCATCATCTACAGTGTTTGCTGGTGGTGGCTGTTTGCCCATTGTTGGAAAAGGAGAGTGGGCAGGAATGCAGGCCCTGTCTGCCTGTGGGATTTGCTGTGTCTGCTTTGCAGGCCCTTTGCAGATCTTCATAAACTTCACAAACTGTGATGTATAGCCTTTGGCTCTACGGCAAAGCTTTGGCTCATGGGCAAAAATGAAAAGTAAAAGTTCTTTCAAAATGAAAGAAAAAGCTTTTGTTGTTATAAAAGTGGAAACAGAAGTGCTACTAATAATAGCAGCAAGTTAATTAGAGAACATGCAACAGTTCACAGAGCTTAAAGCCTTTATGTGGTAGCTGCCTGGCTTGTGTGGCTGCTGAAAGTCCTTCTCTTATCCTCCATCCAGAAGCTCAAAGTCTAGAGTTAAACTGTGTTGGAGACACCAAAGGAACTCTCTTTTTCCACCATAGTTATTTCCTAAAAAACATGAATGTTCTCTATGTCTGGAACCATGGCTTCCTGTCTCATTGATTTTCTCTGTAAAAGTGGAAATTCAGGATCTTAATTCTTAAAAGGGAAGTGAGGATGCAAGGCTACCTGTACAAATACATGTTTGTTGCAGATGCTGCTTACCCTTAGGAAAGTATCTGAGCAGGTCAGGGAAGATGCATAAACAAATTCGAGAAGTGTGAATTACTCTGAGATAACATTAATTTGATTGCTTCTTGAACAGAAAGTCCACAATGATTTCCAACTGCAGCTGAGTAAGAAATTGCATTCTGTGAATGCAGGTATTTTCCATACTTTTATTCACATATATGTAGTTCAGGTTCCCCTGATTGCAAGCCCTGCTGGGTGAAGGGATTTTTTATTTATTTATGGTAACAGGAGAGAAGACTAGTTATTTATACATGCTGGTAAAGCTTCTGAGTTGTTTTTGATGTACAGAGCTTCCAAACTAATAAAAATTCATTTTTTTGAAGTATGTCAGTTGATTTAACCATAAATACCATATGGCTTTACCATAAATATGCATATGTGTTTTAAGTCTGATATAGCAAACTGTTGCAAGAGAGAATTCCCTGACAGAAATCTCCTGGCTTCCAGGAAAACATGTATGAGCTAACGTAAACCAAATATGTAGTAAATATGACATTATTGCCTTCTGCACCTGTCTTGCATATTTTTGAAGCACATTATCTCTGCACCGACCTGACGTTTTTAAACAGTATTAACCATATTTCGTGGGAAAATGTTACAAGGGGCTACTTTAGATAACATTGTGTTTGGAAGCGGATAGCCAGCAATTCAGTTAGGTTGTAGAGAAGGCTATTGGCTTTAACTGCTTTTAGATCATGTCCACTATTGCAATTTGGGCTACACTGGTCAGGGTGTCAGTGTCTGTTTGGGAGAAATACGTGTAATACTTCTGGATAGTACATTTTTTCTTTGGTAATAATACGCTGTGTTTCAATAATTCATAATTTTATCAACACAAAGGGAATGGATTGTTTTTTATGACTCATTATTTAAAAGATATGTGTTATTACTGTCACAATTATTATTATTACTATTTTAGTGTAGTGTCTATTTATGTACAGCTTGCAGGGGCCGTGGTAGCTTTTTCACGTGAGAGCTGTTTGCAATGATCTCAGAGAATCGGCATCTTCACTCAGAGAAACAGCCTGGGCATATTGCCCACAGTTCAAAAACTCTCTATTTGAAAGCAAATCTGTTTGTCTTGAAATATTGTGGCTTAGGGTCCTCTACAGCTCAGCAATTGCGTCTTTGCGAGCTGCTCTTCCTGAGATGAATGGCAAAGGGGTATGAATGAGCCTCATTGTTATGCAGTGTGTCCTGCGGTTAAAGGAGCCGAATGGAACAGAACTAATCTCTGCAGCATCATGGAGTGAGTTTCACAGAGGCTCTAAAATTCATGCAATTGTGCTATACCAAGAATTGCAGGCAGTGTATCAAGGTGAGGATGAGCTAGTAAGCCCTGTCTCTCTGCACCAATCTTTGCTATGATATAGGTCCATTAATGTGGCGCAGCGTTGCTGTCACGGCTCAGGCAGCGTTCTCTGCCACGTGGATACACATCCTCTGCTACGTGGTGCACATTTACTCGAGCCTGCCTTAATGGCTGAGGCCCTGAGTGCTGAGAAGTCCGAATCCAGCCCCTGTGCTGTTATCAGTTGACGACGCTTCCCTGCTGGTTTCTTGAAAATCGCTGTCTCCAAAAGCAGCAATGTGTGTTGAATAACAAACCCCTTCACATTCAGACTCTTCAGGTTTTGGAAAAGAGCCAACATTCTTGAAGAATGATATAGTGGCCAATAAACATCTGCAAAGTCTGTAAGACTGTCAGAAACAGTAACGTTTAAAGTAAAGATCATATCAGTAGCAATTCCCCTGTCCTGACAAGGCATTCAGTGCAAATATTTGTTCAGTCATCCTTACTCTCATTCCCGTTATCACAGACAGTTTCATATGTTTTGCCAGAGGAGCAATTCCATCTTCTTCCACAAAGCGGTTCACATTCAAGGCCTTTGCAATGTTAAGTACTGGCCTACTACTGTTTCAGGACCTCACACACGTGCTCCTGCAGAGTGCAGGAGCTGCATCTGTCTTAGGCAAAGACTCTGGTGTGAAATTTGCTTGCAACTTTCAATTTGTGATCATCTGCAGTGTTAAGGTTTTGCTTCTCCTTGAGGATTCAAGCTCAGTCTGGCTGAACTATTACACTGCAGCAATCTTTCACGTGAAACAGTAGTCAGGATAGGCCTTAAGCTCTTCTAAGTATGATTCTCCTGCAGAGTTACTAGAATTGCACTGCACTAGGACTCAAACTGTTTTAAACACAAGATGATGTTTGGAGTAGAAGGAGATGTTCCTGCTTCTTCAAAAGCCCTTGGCAAATAGGCAGGTCTTCCTGAATAACTCCGAGCATGCTGTTCTTCTGTTCCAAGAGCCTTTCCCTTTTTGCCTGCTTTGCTACACTGCCTCTCATTTGCTCAGTGAATAGGAAAACTGAAAACACAGCCCTTCTTGAGATACCTCCCATACTTACTAGAATCTCTGAGGGCGTGTTTAGAAGATGTCTGGGAATATTTAGGTTTGGGAAGAAATCCTGTAATGGAAATAATAATAGTGCAAGTTGTAGTGAGTAGGAGCATGAAGACTCCAATAGCTTCACAAGAGAAAGCAAAGGAAACAGAACTAAACAGTTGATTCAAAAATAATGCAATCAAACACTAAAATCGCTTTTGTGCAATTGGAGATGAGAATAATCCACAGGCAGCTCTTTCCTCTGCAGCTCAATCAGCACTGTTTATTTCTGCTGGTTATTCTCTATATGGTCAGGGAGAAGTGTGACTACAGCTTTCTGTGTAGGTTGCAGTAATTTCTCAGGATGCTGAATAAAGGGATTCCCTTTGCATTTTGACCTAGATGAGGAAAGAAATACTTTTCTGACATATATGAGTTGGCCTGGTTTGAAAGATGCCTCAAAACCCAGCTCATATGCTCATTGAGTGCTCGTTGCTGCTTCTGTACCACCAAAGCAGTAATGTGAACGCAGCTGAGCACCTCTGAGGACAGGATGATTAATTTCGTGATATGCTGTTCAGTGCCATTTGATACATTCCACGTGGTCCTTTGCAAACTTTAATAAAGGTGTTTTCATAAGACATCTGTAGGGTTTCACAAATGGGGAATCTAGGCACCAAACAATTACAATTTGAAGTAATGTTAGATACATAAGACCTTATGGATGCTCATGATTTCATGGCTTTATGTACATGCAAAGCAACACTCTTGTTGACCTTACTTACACCTGTGAGTTCTCAGCACTGCTGAAGTTGAGAACCCAGGCTCTCCAGTCGGAGTCTAGAGACCAGGGAATGTACTGTGGCACCTGTGAAAAGCTCGGTTAGAACAACTAATTGAGCCCCACACAAACCTGTAGCACAAGCAGAGAGACTGTCAGTCACTAACATGATTTACTTGGTGGTGCCATATCCATCTGACAGTCTTTTCTTATGTCCTCTTCCTGAAACAGCCTCGGAGCTGCTGTGCCATGGCACTGAGGTTGTGTGGGGAAAGGTCTCATCTGCTGCCGTGGGTTTGGCCCTGGCACAGTTCTGTCCTGTGCCATTGGGAAGCAATGACCACAGAAAATACCACATGTGATTCTGCTGCTTTATCTCATGGTATATTTAGTGTGAAGGCAAACTGCTTAATCTTTCCTGGTTTTATGCACACATAATGTACAAGCAGATTCAGGTATGTATATATTTGAAAATATCTGTATCTTCTTAGAGATATAAATAATTTTTAAAATTTTATATGTAATCCCCGGGTTTGCAGGATTTGTTGTACAAAAGTTGTCTGGGTTACTGTGAGGCTCTTTTGTAGCTTACAGCCATTTTTATGGCTGTTTGATTGTTGAAACCCTGCTGATACACTTTTCTTACAAGCTTCTTGAATTTTTATGCTTATGATCTCACAGAGTGCATTAAGTTTGGGACATCAGTTAGGGACATCACTGGGGTTTAGTATTTGCACATGTGTCAGGGGAGGTTTAGGTTAGATATTAGGAAAAGGTTCTTCACCCAGATGGTGTTTGGGCATAGGGAAGTGGTCACAGGACCAAGCCTAACAGAGTTCAGAAAGCGTTTGGACAACACTCTAGACACATGGTGTGATTCTTTGGCTGTCCTGTGCAGGGCCAGGAGTTGGACTTTGATGATCCTTGTGGGTCCCTTCCAACTCAGGATATTCTATGATTCTGTGGTGAGTATTGTGCACATCTGAGTACCCCATGCAGTGGATGGAAGTAGCTGTGTTTAAAGAGATCGTATTTGTCAGTCAGTTCTTTATCTTGCAGACGAATGAAAGAAGCTGTGAATTTCCTCTTTCTGACAGACTTACCCATTCTTTACTCCATGCTGCTGGCTCAACACACCGTGGAAATCGGTTCTGGCATTGACTTAGAAGTTCCTCCACTTGCCTGAAAATACAGCACCTTGTAATTTAAATTGCCTTTGTGCAGCATATGCCATGTCTGAGCCTCCTTGGCTCCCAGGGACATGAGAGGAGCTGGCTCCTGCAAGCGGGGCCGCAGGAATGGGGGGCACATTTCTCCAAATTCTGCAAATGGCTTCTGAAAATATCCTGTGTGCAGGCATTCATATCATAATGTTACACCACATATGTAGGGTCTGCTCCCAAACCCACAGCCAACTAGCATAACAAAATCAGATTTTACTGCTGTAGTGTCAGCCTAGGGTTGAAATATGGCTTTGAAACCCTCCCTTTCACCCCACTTTTTAAATGAAAAACAATCGTGCTGGAGTGTAATAGTGCTTATCCTGGCTGCATTTTACTTCAGCTTTTTATTTTTAAAGCCTTATTTTAGGCTTTAAGAGCTCCCAATTAAACTCTTTAGATCCAGAGTGAAAGCCTGAACATGCCTGCCTGCACAACAGCAAGTTTCCTGGGTGGGAAAAGGAATATTTTTTGTATTAAAACTAAAGAAAATTCACACAGTGGTATGTCTTCTCCCTTCATATTCCTTACTCTTCTTTTTCCCGATGAATCTTCATTTGCCATTTTCTCATTTTTGTCACATCTCCCATACTCTTTCCTTTATTTCTTTTTTTCTCTTTCCCTTCCCCTTTCTCCTCTTTTCTTTATTTCACCCTCCTGCTTACCTTCTGCAAAACGTGGTTTTCACAGTTAACCCCTAATGATTTGCAACAGGAGAGTGGACGACTTTGTCCGGTCAGTCAGCACAGCACATGCTGTAAATCCCTTCCTAAATGACACACACAAAAAAAGAAGCCTAGGTCAGATGTTTGTTTATGCATTGTGAAATGCATGTGGGAGACTATCACCAAGGAATCTGACAACATTACACTACTAATTACATGCCAACTCAATGAGAAAAGATTTGATTTCAGTCAGCTTTGCAGCAAACTTGAGAAGAAAATAATACCACATAACCATCAGTTTGTTAACAGCTCGCCTCAGCACTCCACAGCCCTAGCTCCCATTTTAAGCTCTGCTAAGATCTGGCTAAGAAAACAAGTCTCACACAGTGCCCTGCACCACACCAAGGAGAACACGCTGTCACTGGTCATGGGAAATTTAGAGCCAGCCGTGACAGCCTGAACAATAAAGTGATTTACGCTAGGTTTTTATCTAGTTTGCTAGCTCATAAATTCTTACATTCATGTGCATAGTCTAAGACTGTAAGACCATTTGCAGCATGCTTACTATTATGTGGAGCTTTCGGTGCACTTATTAATGCAAATATTAATATAGACTTGCAAACTCAGTTCTCTTTTATGATTTATAAAATACACCTATCGCAGTCTCTGTGGGCATGTATACTCATTTTATAAAAATCACATGTATTAAAATGTAACTAGATGCCTACTCCCACTGCAGCAGGCTCTAGGCTGCACAGTGTAAAAAATCTTTGGGTTCCCAGATATTCAGGAAAAAATCTGGAGTGGTAGCAGTCCTTCACAGTTAAAGCTTATATCTGAAATTTTGGTGCAAGAAGCAAATTTCAATGAAAGATTTTCACAGAAAAGGCTTGGTCCTAGGGCACGATGGCAAAGGGCTATTTCTAACATTGGCACCTATGGGCCTTAGTAGAAGATGTCAGACCAGAGCTATAGCTGTTCCTAAAAAAAACCACTGGGTGAACAGGGAAAAATATTCACTCTAGCTGTCACTGTGAACATAAATTGTCATTATGCAGTTTGTTCATCTGAAAGGACATAACAGCTGATGACAAGTCAGTTGTTATACTTGCTGTCACTGTGAAGCCAAATGAGTGAGGTAACGGGGTTGTGGGGGTGACTTCATTACAAGCTGCTCTATAACCTCCTGGAAGAAAGAGAGAGCAGTGGTAAAATAAAGTTTTGCTGAAAAGAAGCTTTCTCTAGAGCCTGGGCCCAGAGCTCATTCCTGCAAGTTTCTGACAGCATTCCTCCTCCCACCCAACTAAAGGATATAGTAATAAATCTTTGTCAGTAGAAATGCAGTAGGCCCCTGAGAGCAGACCAGCTGTGATTGGTATCATGTGCTCTCCCAGGTCACACTGCCTCGCTGTGTCTGCAGCCACAGGGTCACCTGAAACTCCAAGAGGGACTTTCATCCCTCTGCCAAAAGGCTCTGCTGCATGAGCACTGCCAGCTCCAACTGGGCAGTTTCACACAGACCTTCCCAGTCTGGCACCTAGTTTGGACAGGAGTGGCCTTACAAGGGACAACACTGAATGGATCCCATGTAGAGGTGGCCCATGGTCTGCAGGAGGTCCGCCACTGGGGCGAGATTGGGGAATATTTCTGTAGGAGACTTTGTTTGCAGTCTCTTCCAACATGAGCTTTCCTGTCTACACTTCTCCATAATTCATCCGTAATAGATCTATTGTCCCTGAGGAAACCTGGTAGGATGGTGCAAAGGGAAAAGGGTTTAAGAGTTTCAGTGCTGGATGGGATGAGTCCTATCTGTGTGTAGAAGGCCTGTGGTAGTGTGGGTCGCTGGCTGAGCATGTTTAGAAATTCATTTGTCTGATTATATCAGGCTCAGAATAGGAGCCTGCAAGTGTAATCATGGGGTGGCCAACTCCTGCTTCCTCCAATTCAAGTGAGAGAAGCTGAGGTTTTCTTGTTTTTCTAAAGATGCTACAGTGTTTAAGATTAAATGTCATAAGATTAAATGACATTTCTTATAAGAGAGAAGAGCCTGGCCTGGTGCTTTGGGCTACAGTTTCCCCTCTCTTGCATTGCTGAGCAGCCTGGGCTAAGCCACCTTCCCTCCCCAGATATGAGTGCAAGTTAGTGGTGTTGTTCGTGGTTTACTTTGGGATCCTTTGTGGGCAAAGGAGCTGTGGCAATGCAGAAGAATACAGGAACTCCAATTAACCTGATTTTTTTTCTTGGAGACACAGAGATCTGAAACTGGAATCAAGGTGTACGTGTGTGAGTATATGACCTACAGAAATACCTCATCTCACCACTAATTTACTCACACGTGTAAACTTCATTTTTCTTTCAGCTGCCCCAGTTTATTTCCTGTTCCTCCCTCTTTTTCCTCTGCTTGCTTGTTTTGAAAATGCTGGTCAACACATGTTAAGCCAGAGTCTCCAAAACCAACAATAGAAAGTTCAGGAGAAGCAGCAAGAGTAACAACTGAATAACGTTGCCAATTTTAAAATGAAGATAAGTTATACAGGACCTTTTATTGAACCCACAAATATTTTATAGTGTTCACCGTTTGAGGCCAGCAGTTCTTTTTTATATTTTTCCTCTGTTTGGAGCTAGAACAGAAGGTGCGTAATTCATCAGGAATCTGTACATGTTTAGGTAGCTTCAAGAAATATGACGGTCATGCGAGACTGACGTGCTGTGTCTTGCCTTCCATGTCCATTTTTCCCCTGCTACATAATGTTCTGTACCCTTTTCTCTCTGTCTCATTCCCTCATTCACACATTCTTTCCCCTGTTGGTTTCAAGCCATCTTTGCTTTGTCAGTGTTATCTGATAACACAAAGCAGTGTTTGAGCCAGTTGTTGCAGTTCAGCTTGAGCTGGATATAACAGCAAGAGGGGGAGCAATGTAGATGCTTCTTGGTCCTACATAAGTGGTCAGTCTTGCCCTTGCTGTTCCCGGTAGGGCCTTTAGGCAAAGTCAGTTCGTCACCGCGCACGTGATATTCTTAGGCCAGAATTCCTATATCCAAAGAATAAAATGTAACTGTAATTAACATTATTTAGCACACCTCTGAAGTCATCCAAGTATATGAAAGTTATTAGTTTGGATGTGGCGAACTGTAAGGATCTGAATCGTTCTGAAGTATTTGAATGTGCCACAAACACCATGTAGCCAGAGTACCTTTGTACATAGTAATTTGGAGGTAAGTGATGCCACTGTGCAGTTTAAGGATGGTTTACCTGCAAGAACCCTGGAGTTCACTTCCTTTGGGTCGGCCTTTCTGATAGCAGAAGAACAAAAGAAAATTATATTTTAAATATAAGAGAAATCCTGGAAAATTGTGTTCTTAAATAATTTTGAAAAGGTCAAAATATTGCCTAGGCATGTTGTCTTTAGACTTCTGAGGCTCATTTCCATCTCTACTAAAATGGGATGCAGGCTGCCTTGCAAGAGAGTTGTCAGTATCAGCCAGTGCATATTTATGATGAAATTTCATGATGAAAAAAAAAGCCATTTATATTATTAATAATTACATGAGTCCTGAAAAATACCATGCTGTATCACAAAGCTGGTATTGTCTGGTATCTACACTCTTGGCACAGTAAACTGTATACTGAAAACTCATACTAATGGAAAGGTATACAGGATTCCATTGGTAAGTGATTTATAGTGACTTCCTATTATAAACAAGAGGGAACAAATATCCCACCTAGCTGGTTTCTTTGGGCAGATGTTGAGAGCAGAATGAGACATTCCTGGCTAGGCAAAAGCAGATTCTGTGGATGCCTGTAACTGGGAGCAGAATGAAGCACCAGAAAGTGAGGTATAAATGACAATTCCTAATTATAAACGATTGAGTTTCCATTTTCACAGTGTTTAAAACTTTCTGGTTGTAGAGCAAGTGATTGCTGTTTTAAGTAATTTCTGAACTTGTTACAAAAAGATATTTCTGATGTTTAATATTAAGTAGATTTACTGTAGGATCTCAGTATATGCTGAAAGCCTATAAACGTCCTTTGACAAGAAGCATAATCCTTTCTGAGACAAAACAAAACATCTTCGGCAGCAGCTTCTTTTGGGTTTCAGTGCTATTGAACGCAACTTAGTTTGTTCAGGAAAGTTATTTGTGCTGGCCAGTTTTATGCTGTTGAGTTGTATTTATGTATGTATGTATGTAGTAGCATAAATGCCATTGTTTACCCTTTTGAATAAGTCTTGAGAACAGTGTGGAATACAATAATTCATCAGCATTGGCCTTCCCTGGAGCCATTTGACACATTGATCTAAGCTTGACAAGTGTGTAGGATTATAAGTTTGTGTGACAGCCTGCCTTGATCCAAATGAGATGGTGACACTCCTTCAGAAGAGAGCAGAGGTGGCTGCCACCTAAGGCATATGAGCGCTTGGTGGGATATGACAGCTGTGGTGCATGCTTGGTACCTCCTATGAAGTGCTGCTTCTGGTGTACTGAGAGAGGGCTCATGAGTTAAGTGCCCATCAGCACTTGCTCTGGGGTGAGTCCTTAGCGGAGGCTGCTCAGTGAGATTCAGTATGCTGCATCATTTTTCCATTCCTTCTGTCACCATTTCCAGAGAAGTTACCCAGCCCTAGCGCCATTTCCTCATTGCTTCAGAGAAGAAATCTAGGAACATGTTGTGTGATGGTCAAGAAACTGAACACTTTCCATTTTGAGAATGTTGTTCTTTGATTATTGTCATGAAACAATCTCACCAAAATGTTGCTTTTACAGTTGAAATATACTTTGCAATTCTTGTGCAGATATGTCAAATATCAGAAGCTTTAATTATCAAAAGCTTTAATTAGTAGTTGAGGGTAGACCAGATAGATTACAAAATGTGAACAAAAAGCAAAATGTTGGGAATGTTAGGTAAGATTCACTTTTTTTGTTCTTGTTATAAATTTGATAAAATTTTGTCATCTATATTCTTTCTCTGGTGTGTGGAGAGCCAGACATGACCAGACTGCCTTTCTTCCAGGCTGAGCTAAACCATTAAGGCTGTAGTTATACCAGCAGTATACTAACTATCTATATACAAATACAGATATGGGTTATGGATGTACTGAATATCCAAAGGAGAGATGTGGTCCTCTCTCACCCAGTTCATAGCATATTCACATGAATGATAATACTGTCCAAATGGAAGATGTGTGAGGAGTGGCCACAGAAGAGGTTTTGCTACTTTGCAGCAGCATTCAGGGATGTTGGACTGCCGTGTTAGATAAATAGACTGAAACCACTTCTTAGGGGACATCTCTGTTGTTTATGAATGGAGCCTGGACAAGTAGCCTGGGTAAAGATACATGACTTAGATGGCAGTTTCATGGCATGTGAGGTGAACCCCACTTTTGCTTTGAGTTGGATCAAGTTGGTTTGACTGGCAAGATGTCAAGGAGCGCATAAGGAATGGGTTTTGTCTCTCTCAGACAGATGTGAGCTGCTTGGATGCTATGGTAGTGCAAACTGGGGTATGCTGTCAGAGGTTTGGTATAACAGAAAAGAATTTTTGGCAAGAAAAAGGGGACCTGTGCTTCGAAATGATGGATTTTCAGACTTCATTGTACTAATACGCTTTTACAGCAGTTATTAGCAAGAGCTTTGCAAATTATCAGTGATGGTTTTATTGTAACTCAGTTTCGAGTTTCTTTGATATAAATTATTTATTTGAAAAAACGTAAAATCTGAACGGAATAAGAAAAGACTTGTCATTCAGGAAACATCTCCAGCAAAGTTAAAGAATGGGCAGCTCTTTCCTCCTGGATTTTATTTTTCAGTTTTTCTACTGCTTTTATATACCATAGGCAGGCAGCTTTCATTTAGAGCTGGCTAAACACCAGTAAAAAATATTTGCAAATACTCCTTCAAATAAATGCTGGAATTGGAATGTGTGTCACCATTCACACCTACTTTCCTCAGAAGTTTGTACAAGCAATTTTTTTGTTCATAGGAAATATTTTCCAACAGTGAAAGAAAATGACAGATGCTGGAGAGAGGTATATTTATATCTAGGTTTGCTCTGGCAGTGATGTTCTCTATTACATGCCATTTCCATTTCTATGCCTACTGACCTATTCAGTCCAAACCTTTCCTTGAAAATTGTCTCTAATTAAAAAACAATGAAGCAGGGCTAAAAAATTCTTTGTAGCCAAGTACAGTGTTAAGAAGAAGACTTTTGGTGTCATTCAGTACCTCTTCCTGGATGAAAGGTTTCTTTTTTCCTTTGTTCGTTGTCCTCTGCATAGATTCGACTTCCCTTTTTTGAATCCCATTCAAGCATTGATCTAGGAATGCTTAAAAGATACTGGTTTAAGATGTGTGCTTTTAATACAAAACTTAAACTTTGGTCACCTGTGAACATTTTTTTATAAAGCTGTTTTGCAAAAGCATGGAAGCCTGCTAAGCCAAACAGCTTGGCAAACAGCTGACCTCTGAAATTACAGGTGGCCTCCCTGCATTTCTTTGGTGAGACTGTGGTCTCCAGTGGTCACCTGCATGTGCTGGGCAGTGTGGCTGGGCTGAGTTATTGGCTGTATAAGACAATGGGACTGCTGGCTGTGGTGGGCAAGGTTGCTCATGAGTGGAAGGTGACCAAGGGATGCCATGTGCTTTGGCACCTATTCCACTGGAAGCTCTGTTTAAGGACAAGATCAACTTTTAATTAATAATCTAATGGAAATCTAGCAGTAACATTGATTTGTAGCTGGGAATCTGATCTCATAAAGATGTGCATTACTTTATGAGATTTATGCTGTATTTAGAGGCTTTTGGGGTCTTGTAGCCATGAGTGCTCATGCTGTTGCTGTTCCTTTCGTTTGACTTGTTTTCCTGCATATTGCAGTTGGGCATCAGCTTCTTGTTCCTCTATAATGTATTTCTGTGTCAGGATAGCAAACCCACTGAATAAAGCTTAGGCATTTCTGCCTGCTAAATATTTCTGGCTTCTCTGCGATGTGAGGATTTAATGAATGAACAAATGTTACTCTTGATGAGAAAATGTAGCTTATGCCTGTGATGCAATTTCGTCTGAAGGCTGTTAGCCTTCACGGGTTAACACACCAAGGTGTGCTTGTTACTTGTATCCTTCTCAGGCTGCCTCTGGGACTGAGGCGCAGCCTGGGCGAGGGGTACATTAAAACCCACACACATCATGTGTGCGTGGGTGAGAGTCCTATTTTTAGTGCATACAAGAAGGCATTCACTGAAGGGCAGTGAAGCTGATTTTTATTTTTAGATTTTGCAATTCCTTATGTCCCTGGGATTTATGTTTTTAAAAACTGCTTTATCACCCTGCAAAATGTAGGTGAACCTTCAAGACCAGCTTTATTCTCACTATTGCCAAGATAACTTTTTTCTCGACACAGTCTGGTGTGGGATATGCTGGACAAGGTTCAGTACCAGTTCTACCAGTGCAGTTCTGGTTCACAGTGAGGTTTAGTGATGTTCTGCTTCACAAAAGCCTGTTTTTGTAAAGTCATGTCTTGGGAACCTCTCCACAGCATTTTTGGTTGGCATATGCCCTGCTCCAAGCTCAGTGTAGCTTTCCCCAGGCAGATGCTTGCATGAAGCTTGTCATAGAATCACAGAATCAGCCGGGTTGGAAAGGACCTCCGAGATCATCAAGTCCAACCCTTGATCCACTACCACCTTGGTTACTAGACCATTGTCCTTTTTATGTGTCAAAGCAAAATTTTATTTTAAATCTGGTATCAGTTTTTTAATAAATCTTGGGTCCTTTTTCAATATGCCTGTTCCCTGAACGTTCTTTTCTTTAAAACTATTAAAATAAAATAGACTTTTTTTTCCTGTTTTCAGAAAATCTGGAGAATGGACCAAATAAGTGTGAAAGGTAAGGGACTTCACAGTTTTCCAGAATGATTGCTGTTATTATGGTTTTCCTGATAGCATGTAGCTATGTAAGCTGTATGTGTAAATATTTGTTATTGCTTGAATCTAGTGCAGCTAACAGAAAAGGAACCAGCAAAGATGAAACATACTGGAAGGAGATCAACGCAGCTATGGCCCTAACGAACCTTGCCCAGGGGAAGGATAAACTGCAGGGAACTACCAGCTGCATCATTCAGAAATCATCACATATATCAGAAGTAAAGACTGTTAAAGTGCCATTAGTTCAGCAGTTTTGAGAGATGGGTCCTTTTTCTTTTTTATGTCAAATGGACATTTTCCTCACAAGATTGGTTTTCAGCAAAATCAGATTCACAGATATGAGGCAAATGTGGAAAATAGGTCCCCTTTTATAGGATGGTCAGTTAAAAAAATTAAGGTCCCTTCTGACTCAGACGTTTCCATTGTATTAAATGAAATGTTCAATTGCTTCTATAAAAGGCATGTAAATTATAAAAAAACTGTTTTTATCAAAACATTAACTTATTTTATGTTAATCAAAGTGCGCATAAGATGTTTGCATTGCTATTACAGTAAGTGCCTTGCTTTGAAAAAATAAGCTATAACGTGGGCATAGTACAACAGTGTTATGCCTCAAAATGACAATGCCATAATGCTTAAACTTTGTATATTATTCCAAGTGGGCTTAAGCAGCCGAGGGCTAAACACATTACTGCTGAAGGCCCTGGAGAGTTGTGCTTATTTGACTTGTACAAATTGATGAGTCTTAATGAAATTGTTACATCATTCTCTCTTTTTTTAATCAACAGTGTTATAAAAATTGTACAGTATGTTTTGTCAAAGTGACAATGAGGTTGTTATGCATGTTTCTTACCTGTATATGCAGTATATTAAAATACCAAAATCATTCCTTTGAAAAGTGCAATACTCTAGAACACAAAAATTTAGGAAATAAGTTAATTGTTCAGATTCTTTTGAACTTATGCACCCAGCTGTGTTGCTCATTAAAGATTTCTAGTTGAGAAGGTGTTAGCCAGACTAGCTATAAATTCAAGTCAAATTTCTATAATTTTAAAGCTTTACTAGTGACTTACTGAAATTTTGATAGAAGTAAAATTGATTTTTTCTTCTTGTACAAAACCAAATCTATAGTGCCATTTATTATTTGCAATGGAATTCGAAAATATTTCCATGGTGGAACATATTTCTTTAATGTGGTTTAAACATTTTTATTTTGTATGTACTGCATAAATGAGGACAGTTGATTGACATTTCATATTTCAGTGAGAAAAATCTGTAATATAAACTATCAACGCCCAAGGTAGAATCACAGTGGGAACTGAAATGTTGAAAAATCTCAGCGTTTAAGGCAGAAACATTTTAAGAAGATACTAAACCATGTATTAAATGTCATGTCTCTAAAGTTGACTGCTATTGAGTGTAATAACTAGCATAAAACCAGGTTTATTTTTAAATTTTATTTGGAGGTGTACAGGTTATTCTTAAAGCATATAACAATAGTCTAATGAGGTTTACAGTGCTTGAATAAACAGTGGCAAAGCCAAAACCAATTTATACTGAATCGGTTATAGAAAACTGGAAAAGAGCTGATTGTTGCTAGGATTTGGATTTTTTCCTGTGGGTATCCTGTCAGGTTTTTTCCTAGTTATCCCTTTCCTTGTTTCTCTTTTTGGTGAGCCATCAATGAACAAGATGAGACTTTAGTTCTGCTCCTGCTGAGTTTAATGGCAGAACTCCCACTTCAGTGGAAGCAGGACTATGCTAATGATGAAACTAACTTCCAAGTAGAGGCTGTTTCAGTTGCACTAAAATAGTCAAGATACATTGCAAATATCAGCCTTGGTGTGACTTCTTAGGAAACTTCCTGATGTAACATAACATTGTTGGGTTTATTTAGTGTACAATGAAAATTATTTGATATGAAAATATTTTGTACATATATATTTTTACTTTGTTTTCTAAATTGCTGATTTGCATTGACTTAAAGTGCCAAGCAAGAAATGTATGTTGTGACTGTATGAACAGTTGAAGTATATGTTTTACTGACTTGCATCATTATGTGT
The DNA here is from genome assembly GCF_001604755.1 of Lepidothrix coronata. NCBI lineage: Eukaryota > Metazoa > Chordata > Aves > Passeriformes > Pipridae > Lepidothrix > Lepidothrix coronata. Next base: position 3,832,725 of record NW_016690260.1, read on the forward strand.
CTAAGATTCCATGACATTAATTTTTGATACTTTACTGGATTTTGACATAATAATGTGAGTTTATAACTAATAGCAGAGAGTTAATACTTCACTTTTGTTCATACTATTATAAGTTATTCTGGTATTAAATATTTTGTGACAATAAATTCATGGTTTTGACAAACTTTTCTGTTAGAAATATTCAGTGGTTTTTTCTGTATAAACGACAACAAAAATTGTCGTGTAAAAAGGTACTTTTGGGGACTTCTCTGAAGTAAACTGGAGAAGACAAGCCATTGTATAAACAATTTGTTAGTGGTTCTTTTTTCAAATGATCAAAGCACAAGAATAACTGTATAACACATCAAGTGGGTTTTAAATTTAAGAAATACTTGGCCTAATTTCTTGTTACCGTTTCCTTTAATTTATTTTTTTCTACTGCTGCTTTAGAGTTTTCTGAAAACACAAATTCTAATGAATTATGTGTGTCTTTTTTTAAATAAGAAAAGTCATGATCAGTGCTGAGCCAACAGCTAATGAAAACTCAATAATTATTTATGATATTGGAAAAACAAACATTATTACTATTGCTCTTCTTTGTTTCAACATATGTAACCATTTTAGTAAAATAAATAACTGCAAACAACATCTTGCTGTTTTGAATTAAATATTCATTTATCTGTCCTTAGGCATTTGCATTTCTGGACTCCTGTAATAGTCAGGGTTTCTCTATACTGAGATACAGGCACGTGATAGACAAAGGCGAAACAGAAATATTCGTTTTCTGATTAACACACCTTGTGTACGCAGTTTTGTGAAGTGGTTTAGTGCATCCCTGATGAAAACGACTGCGGCAAGGTTAGGGTAGCGACTGCTAATGACAACATGGCATGATGCTCATAAATCCTCCGCACTGGAGGAGTGCAGAGGGAAGCCCTATCTAATCACTGACCTGAGTCACTGCAGAAGGTCCATCAGTTGGGAAAGACTTTGGTCATTTAGGTTTTTGTGAGAGTACAGACTACATTTGCCTGCATTACCCTGTGTGGATACTCGGATGTGGAACCTCTGTGGAGAAGGAGATGCAATCAACCCATCCAGAAGCTCAGTGGTCATAGTAGAAAGCCAGTGCAAGTGGTCTCCTAACTTAAAATTGCTCCGCTTGCATGAGAGGGGTGATAGCTAAGGTTTGGCAGGCAGTCAGCACTTTCAGCTTTTCTTTCCTGCTGATCTGTGATCTTTGTACACTGCTGTAACATCTGTGGACATCCCAGATATCAGTGAAGATCTGGATATTCAGTTGGTATGTGAGTTCCTGAGGGAATATGTACAGCCTGACTTTTGCTGTTGGGAATGTGTAAAAGCACCCACATACTAATGATGCTGAGATACTTGGCATCTACTTTGTACCTGAGTCTGACATGAAAAAAGAACTCAATCCACTCCCATCTACTCTGTCATATCATTGGTAAGAGCTGAGGACTTGCGACCCCTTATAAACCACTGAGAGTAAGGGGAGCTCCAATTTTCTATTCAGTAGTTAGAACATACATTGAGATCAGGATTACAGTCTCCTCTTCCAGCACCATACAAAAGCTGCAACCTCTGTTGGTGGGCTAATGTATAAATATGCATGTCAAGTGAAGCAGTTCCAGCAGGGACTCTATCCCAGGACAACACACAGGCCATTTTGAGGATATTTGATAACTTGGTGGCTTAAGTTTTAACTTGGGGTTTGACAAAGGATGACAGCTAGACTTGGATGCCCACATGCAAATGCATGAAGTAACAACTGCACTATGGGCTAGAAGGAGAAGATAGGGAAAGGAGGTTCATAGAATGTCTGTACTGTGCTAGGAAGATGGATTTAGCTTTGGCTAGGGGAGAGGCTGTGTGGACTTAAACCTGTTTCTTAATTATCTCTTTACTCTGATAGATTTTGATTATGTTCTCTGGCTTTAATGAATTATATTTTTGTCTACCTAAACTATCCATCAGTGGAGATCCACAATGCTCTCAGTGAAGATCTATCAGTGAGAACCAAATGTGAGATGCTATTACAGGAAGCATCTTTGATTATAAAAATAATCATGAGCTTCTTGAATTCACTGCACTCTTAATGTTCAGAAAGTCCTTCTTTGTACCCCTGTGTCATCCCCAGCAATAGGAGAGAGTTGTGGGAATCATTCTGCATTAGTAAAAAGTAGCCCTGCACCTGAGAAAGGAATTTGTGGCTACCCTGGGGATCTCTGAAGTACCAGGGAACTGCCTTCTCTCCTGCTTCACCACAGAGAGTGAATACTGGCATGAGGAATCACTCAAAGCTGGTCAGGAAGCGTGCCAGTGGGGCACACTGTATCCTCCCTACCAAGGCACTGCCTGGTAGTGGGACTGCAGCCACCAAGCTCAGATCCTCCTTCATGAATCCTTCCAGAGACTTTCAGGTTCCATATTGCCTCTGTTTCTTTCAGTCTTGAGAAAGTCCCAAGCCATATTCCCCTGCATGGCTTTCAAAGGCTGGGAGAGATGGGTGTATCTGCTGGTGAATCCCGTGTGTGGGGCTGAAGATGAGAGTAAACATATCTAGTCATGCACCTTTCCAAAACTGCAGAAAAGCTCCTATAAATCAAGCTCCATTAGGACTATACAAGTCTTGTTCGTAATTTCTGCATTCAAAACAACTCTGAGGACCTCAGAGCAACCCTGGCAGAGCCATTTTCCCTATACTGCCACAAGAGAAAAGCAGAACAGCAAAGCTTGTCTCTGCTCCTGGGGCTGGACACTGCCCCAGATGCCCCCTTGGTGCATGGCAAAGGGAAGGGTGCAGCTGTCTTCTATCATGGTTGACCTTCTCACACATACCAACGTTTCTTGCTGTGAAACCCCACATTCTGCTTTGAAACCTCCAACACAAGTGTGCACCTACTCAGTGTGACCACGCTTTCTTAAAACTGGGCCTGTTATTTGCAGGAAAATAGAGATTTGGCATAAACTGAGAATACCAGATCCTCCAGTACTCCACAAGCAGCTATGAAGTCCAGTGGGCACCAGTTCAGTGGTCACAGTGATAGCTTTAAGCATGATAGGCCCCTGTTTTCATTCCTGTGTTACTGTGAACAAACTATGAGACTCTTGGAGAATCAGAAAGCACCTCAAAGGGTCCTTACAGACTCCTAACCTAACAAATCCAAGTACTTCTGAAGGGCCAAGTCATATTTCCATGGCCAAGTACAGACAGAAGTGCATGCCTACTCTGAGGCATCTGGACAGAAACTTGGTCTGGTTCAGAAACTGGGTAACCAAGTTTGTCGTCAAGCCTTAGCTGCTACACCAAGGTCCCCAGCAGCGCATGGACTGGTCTCAGCATGGCGTGAATATTTCTGTGCAGCTTTTGGGCCATTGCTTGTTCTATGCCTTCACTTGTTCACAATGTCCACAAATTTCTCTGTGCTTTGGTGCAGCATTTCAAAGAGGACAGCAATACAGCTTTGTGTGGCTGAGCTGTTGTGTGTAGGAGGACGTTAATAGTTGGGAGCTGCTCTGGTGAAACACCCAGCCAGCCTAGCTAGGTAGGGCAGGAAAGGGAGATGAAGCGTGATACAAAGGGCTGAATTGCATGAAAGTGTTGCATTGGCACACTGCAAGGGAGGCTACAGAAATCCAGCCTGGATGTGAGCTCCTGTTTTACAAGCTGGTTTGCCAGTACCCGGGTGTGCTTGATTCTCATTAGCAGCAGAATTGTGACCCAAACCCACAGTTTTCATAGTGCTGGGTTGCTGAGCCAGTGTTTAGGTTTGGGCCCCATCTTGAAACTCCTCTTGTTTAACAAGAAGGGAGGTGGTTGGCTAAAATACAAGTACCTTGAGGAAAAAAAAAAAAAAAAAAAAAAAAAAAAAAGGGAAAGAGACATGAATGCCTAATGCAACAGAGAAAAAAAACCCAAACCTCCTTAATGTTGCTGTTATGTCAGCTTGGGTTATTGGCAGTGGAAGTGGTTATTGGCAGCGGAAGTTAGACCTGGCTTGAGGCTAATATAACTTGTGCACCTGACTTTTTAAAAGGAGCTGAGATCTGGTTTCTTTATGGATGGGCTTTTTTTGTTCATGGTGTTGGTCCCTTTTCCAGATTTTCTTTACTTTCCTTTCATCCTGCTTTGGACTTGACTGTCCTTCTATCTTTCTTCCTGCCTGAAAAGTCTCCTGTTACATTCAGGCAGCAATGGAATCCTTCACGCCAAAGCTCATTCTTCTGGCTTTGCAGTTTCTAGGGCCATACAGGTGAAGGATACATGATTCAAACTGGTGTTCAGTGACAAAGTCTGGTATCTCCCTTCTCCCAGTCTAGGACCAGTGAACATATGAAGCTTCAGGGGTATGCAATAGAGGCTCTTCAACCAACAATCTCCACCATCTATCACTTCACTCCTAACTACTACTGCTTTTGGCTATCTTAACTCCCAAAAGGACTGTCAATTTAACCATAACTACCTAAGAACTGCCAAGTCTCATTTTATGAGCTGCTGTTGAGAGTTTAGCTATTTAAGGCTGATTTTAAGCAATTTTTATTGGTACTTTGTGGCATGTGCCTGATTTACAGTGCTGTAAATAACCACAAATTAGGGACATTTCTTTCTTTACAGTAAAGACACATTATCTTGAGCATAAGAAAGATCGTTGGTGAAGAATTGGAGTGCAGGTCCTTTTCTGCTACAGGCTTCCTGTGTGAGCCCAGGCAAGCCTCATCCTGAGTTTAGTCTAAGCAGAAAAGCTGACTCTTCATTGGAGATGCTCTAAACACCAGGGAATATGGGATGGGAGTCCCATCTTGAGATGTCCCTCACTGTCTCACCCTGCTGCTATGATAGGAGATAGAAGTGCAGTTTTGTAAGTGGCACACTCAGTTTGATGCACTTAAGGAACTGTAGGTATCTGATGTTAAGTATAATTTAAAATTTCATCTCGGTCATGTGTCCCAGAGCAGGTATCACCTTCTGCAGCACTTCCACCTCTTCACTGACTGCAGCAGGAGAATGAGCTACTGAGACCAGATGTCCAAATCTGACACAGGTAAAGTTGAGGAAGAGAAACCACACTCTCAAGAAACAAGCCATTAGGACCAAAACCACAAAGAGATTTAGTGCACTCAGACCTCCACTACCTGCCTTCATTTGCAACATCAACTGAGGAGCACACTGAAGCACATAGGAAGCATGAAATGTGTCTTTAAGAAAGACTTCTTGCTGTCCAGGAATTTGCGGATGTACATGTTCAGGCATAAGATAAGGTGTTTCATTACCCTGTGACTTGAGAATGTTCAGCAAAGCTGCCTGACCTTCCTCATACTAACGGGTGTGAGGAAGAGAATCTTCACTCTAAGGGGTTTTAAGCTCCTTCCTTGCACCTTTTAAAGAATTTTTCTACCAGGCCTGAAAACTGGAAAGAATGTGCTCTTCACAATCAGAAGAAATCCAGAAGTGATGCAGCACAAGACAGCCCCGCCCTGTGCTGTCCTGTTGAGAAAGGACCAGCAAACAAAAGGCACCACGCTGGGGTCTTCAGTGCCTTCACTGGACTGCACAGATGGGCTCCTCTTCAATGGTAGATTTCCTATTCCTGTTTGCTCTCTTCACATACAGAGAAAAATTCTATTCATAGGAAGGAGTGAGAGTGTATAACTGAAGTACATGCTTTGGGCAGCCCTTAAAATGGGAATCTTAACTTTGGGAATCTTGTGAAATGGCCACAAAATATGTGACCGGATTTTGAAATGTTCCAAGTGCTCAGTGGCAGCCAGTGTAGTCATGAAAAATGGTCAGCAGTATTTCAGCTAGGTCTTTGTGAATTAGATGCCAGGTCAGCAAACCGGAAACATTTTGTGGAACAGGACAACTGTGTTTAATTTCTTTGGATTTCTTTTAAGAAAGTTTGGAGATGATCAAATCCCCAATTCTTTTTTTTTTTTTTAATGAAGTAGTCTAGTTTTTTCAGATTTACTTTTGTTGTCCTAAAATGTAAGATAATTATAGTAAAAAAGATTGACATCAACACCAAAATAGAAATCATTGAAACTTACTAAAATATTGAGGTTTCCAAATTGTGTTTACTGACTTTTTAAAAATGTCCTTTTGGCTATTTATATTAATTTGTTTATATATTAATATAACCCATTTTAAAACAACAGAAAAGGGTTTTACCATCTCAAAAATATGTATAGGATGGGAAAATACACCCTCCAGAGTTACATGGAAGAACTTTTAATGCTCAGTGTCTTGAAAATAAGAGCACTTTTGCATGGTGACCTGTGGATATAAAAGTCTGTATCTCAGTACTTCATTTTGAGAGTACTAGTTTTATGCTGAATCATTTCAGCAAGCACAATGCTGCTTTTGCTGTGGGTCACTTTTGTATCAGTGTACTGTTGCCTTCAAAAAACATCAGGTTTAAGAGAAACTGTGAGACTTTTGCTGCAGTCTGGGATATTGAAATGAATTTGCATTCAGACAGAAAATTAAGATAGTGAGCACAGCATTTATAGTACTTCCCAACCTTGGAGAGCAGACACCCACTGTGGTAATGGAAGAACCCATGTGATGTTCATGCATGTTGATTACAAATAATAGAGAAAGCGAGAGAAAGCAAGGGTATCAGACTGAAGAAGGCATCCCCATCTCCTAAAAAGAGATTGCAACAGGAATAATAAATGTATTTCTTGGTAAGCAGTGTAATAGCAACCAGAAAACTCAAGAGCTCTCCAAGATTTGCACCAACCTTTCACTGGCAGTGAAACCACAGGCAAAAAAAGTGAGGAAAAAAACCCCAACAGATAGCCAACAGTGTCTCACAATGCTTCAAGGTGTAGAGCAAAGAAAATCTTAGTCAATTCAAGTCTCTTAAACCCCTGACTACAGTCCTTAAGCTGACATCTGCTGAGAAGGGTGTCTATAGGTGGACAGCAGAAAGGTCTTCTTGAGAGCAGCCTGCCCAGACTGGCATAACCCCATCAGGCCATGCCCAGGGCCAAATTGGAAGAGACTCAGTTGGAAAGTCTGATGCTTTTGTCACTTAGAAGTATGTGAAGTGTTACACAGTTAGAAGTCATATTTATCCACCTTCTTTCACCTTTTTATTTAAAAGCTTTTCCTTTATGGTCTGAGTTCCTGGAAGACCACATTTCTCTTACTGCTATCTCAAACAAGGCTACTTGCAACGTGTTTACTGTGAAAACAGCTATATAGGCATTGCTGTATAATGCAGTCAATATCAAACATCTTCTAAGAAGTATCAATCAGATTCCCCTTCAGGAACAAAAATACAAGAAGGTTGCAGTCTTTTTGAGATTTCCTAATGGGCAGCTGGGGTGGGAACTCTATACCCAATTTATAACATCAAATATTCCCTATATCTGTTTCACAAGGACATGTACCAGCATGAGAGTGGGATTTGGTAGAACCTGGATTTACAACTAGAAATTAAATACAGGCATGTGGAAACATTATTATGTAAACTAATCTTGAGTTACTTCTTACTGCATTCCCTTAACAGCAACAAAATAGTAGCATGGAAACCGAAGGCCAAGTGTAATTTTTTTTGCCTGTTCTATGAGAATGAAAAGAAAACCAGTCCCATGTAGAACCAGGAGGAGTCATCATTTTTTCATCTGTGAAGTCTTAAATGTCACAGCCCCTGGCCTGAATTCTGCTTTCATCAAAACCAATGGAACTTTGATACTGGTTTCCACTTGAGCATGAAAGATCCCAGAGACTCCATTTTTCACCTTTTACTGAGAATTCTGGCAAAGTACTTCTATGTCTTGCTTTCAGTAGTTTGTTTTGATAGCTTCCATTGCTCAAGGAGGAACTATACTTCAGAGAAGCTGCAGCTCAGAAACACACTGAGCCCTCGGGTGCTGGTGATTCAGCATCACTCTAGCCTGAGGCACTGCTGCACTGACCCAGACAGGAGGGCAAAGTGCTCTAAGATGCAGCCACATCACCTTCATCTGTGTTTCACCGATTTCTTCAGTCCCTGCAGATCAACCAGGAAACCACCAGAACAAACATTGAAGGCTCACCTGTGCCCTGATCCTGGCCACAACTTCTTCACAATAGTGGGGCAGTAAGAGACAGCTGCTCTTGATCCTGTAGGGCAGGATAAACAGCCCTATATCTGGCTGTTTGCACTATGCTAGGGTGTCATTTGATCCTCCAAAACATGTGCTGCCCATCCATATGAGGGACAAACTGGCAAAGTCCAGACAGTTGGCTGACATCTCAAGGATCTGCAGGAACAGTCAAGCTGTGCATAAGACAAGAAGGTATGGAAAGTAACAGTCAACATGGACTTCTTATAAAGAAATCATATAAATCAATTTGATTTCCTTCTGTGACAGTAGAGCAAACCGCGTGTGTGGAAGATTCGCAGTAGATCAGACAGCTACTGGGACTCAGGCTTTTGGCAACATCTTATATGACTATCTTATAAATAAGCAGAGGAAATATCATGGAGCTGAAATTGCCATTGAGAGTGTATAAAACAAGTGGAAAACTCAGAGAAGTTATTAGGCATTCATCGTCAAAATGGAAGTATACATCAAGGACTTCCACTGAGGTCTGTCCTTGGTGGCTTGTGTTCGGTATTTTCATCAATAGCTTGTCTGAAGAAATAAAGTAAAGGTTCCTCAGCTGTACCATATGTGCTGTTAGCTTCATACAACCAATTCCTACAGGGCATATAGCCTGGAAAAGGCCTCTGGCTGCTGCTGCTGGGGCATGCTCCCCCTCTCCACTGTTCTCCATGGTGGTCTTGAGCAGGAAAAAGCAGAGCTCTTGCATTGTAGAATCCTGTTACATTTTTTGTTGTCAACTTGGTGTTCTTTGTAAGTATTTCAGAGGCCAGGGTTAGAATTCAAAGTTACCTTGATACATTGGAGAAATGGCCTGAAAAATAACAGAATTCATCCACTGTATTGCAAGGACCTGTGAACAAAAGGGATGGACTGCACAGGGCATGGTGAGGGTAGCTGGGAGTTCTGCAGAAGATGAAGACTGATCACAAGGTGAAGATGATCCAAAACCATTCTGTTATTGAGAAAAAAGAAATTACACACTGGGTCGTATGTGTAGGTGTTGTACTATATGAAATGGAAGTGAATGTCTCCTGCTCGGTTGAGCTTTGTTGGGGTCGCAGTTACAAGAGATAAGGACCAACCTAGCTGGCACCCAGTTATTAGATTAGGAGCAAACATGTTCTGGAAGGGAAAACTGATTGATCTGGAGTTATTAAGTGTAGTAAAGGTAATGATCTTCAGGTATATGTGGTCAGCAGAGCCACAAAGAGAATAATCTGTTCTTTGTACCATAGTACAGTTGAGTAATAATGGGTTTTAATTGCAGCAAAGGAGGTAATAGGTGAGTTCCTGGGTAGAACATGCCAACAGAAGGGGGATCAGATAGGGAAGTACTGGAATACATTATCTGTGTGGGTGGCAGACTTTCCCTCATTGAAGCCCTTTTTAAGAACAAGTTAGAGACATATTCATCAGGAATTAAATAGGGGTAATTGATCCTACTTTGAGGCAGGATGGCCTCTCGAGGTCGCCTCTCCACCCTGATTTTCCATTTCAGCAGTCTGCCTTATAAACATGCCATGAAGGTCTGTTGCTCAATAGATGGTTAAAAGAGTGAATAGCAGCTGGTTTATTCCTCTGGTTTTGTGAGGTGTGTTTACATTCCAGGCCTAAGAGTGAAGGGGAAGGACAGTGAGTTCTGATCCCACCAGGCAGCCAGCAAAGGAGACCGGGCAGGCATCCATCGGACGCTGTTTAACTTTCACAGCCTTTCAGAGTCTAACATAAAGGACAAAGGTGGCTCCCAGATGGAAGACAACAGACTTGAAAAATGTGGAAGCTGACAGAGAGGGATGTACATTTAACATGAAAGTCCAAATTGTCAGAAGAAAAAAGCAAGGAAATTTCCAGCTAGGTGCAATGGAACAGCTCCTGAAGGATCTGTAAGTGCTTTTGGCCTCCATAGAAAATACTTGGGCAGAAACCCTCCAGAAGGTATGTTTGTTTTGAGCAGAATCTGGAGTTCCTGCACAGAGCTTTCTGAAGGCTGTGTTGCAGGATTAGGCCATGTTCCCTCTACTCAATGTCATGGGAGACTGAATGTTTTCACTGTTTTCTGGAGCCTGACACAGGCAGACAGACCACAAAGAAAAACACGGGAACAGATCCTATAAGCTGCTTCACATAACACTTGCTCCAGAGCATCTGGTGAATGTTGAGGAATTCTAGTTTCACAAAAGATGCCAATAGGGGAAGAAATTATTTCACAGTTTGCCTCAAGCTTCAGAAGGGGTTGCTGAACATGTTACCTGACACCCTTTTGACAGGCTGCTTTGCGGTCACTGCTGCTAACTAACAGGAAAACAAATGCCTGTCGTCTGAGCAGGGATTCACACTCCACGCCACAAAGCCAAGAAAATTGCTGCTGGAGAATCCCCAGAGCTGCTCTGTGAGTGTGCACAGGCTGGCAGGATCTGCAAAAAAACATCAGGAATGCTCCTTGTGTGACAAGATGGATCTTTCAGAAGGAGAGCTCTGCTGGGAGTGTAAAGACTCGGTATGTTGACTCAAAGGGATATTTTGAATACATTCCTAGGTATGAGCAGCTCACTTCAGAAAGAAACTATGGGATAGGGAAAAAACTAGGGAAACTAGGAGCAGGAGGCAAAGCAAAGTTAAGCTATATACAAAGATGGAGACTGAGCCAGAAATAAAAAATGGGAAAGTAAATCAGAATTTAAGAGTCTTGCATACATTCACTACGATAAGATTTTTTTTTCTGCAAGCGTGGGCAATTCCATTAGCCAAAGAGAGACAAAGTCACTTTTGATACAAAAGAGACAAGAATTTTATTACTATTGTATCAAATCCAGTGACTATAGCAAAATCAACCCCCTTTCTCTGCCAGCTACATGATTCACAAGGTGTTCACTACCAAGACTGACAGTCCGGCTGTTTGTGTGTGCTGAATGAGCTATTCTGGATGCGAAGAACTCACATATCTGGACAGAAATGTTCAGGAGGATGATGAAACCTGAAATGGATCCAAGTACAGCATGATAGAAATAGGCTTTGGCTCTCGAGGTAGGAAAGAGGAATATCTGCTAATGGGAGCTGGTTACTGGATTAAACTACTGATCACTGGAGGATGGAAAACAGTCAAATGTCCTAAACCTGAAAGATCTGACCAACATAATGCATTACCTGCTAGAAACTGAACATGAATTCCCCCCTCTACCTTCACCTGGTGTCAAGGATTAAAGAGCCTCTGATTGTCACTTGCCAATATTTCAGGGAGACTACAAGTCTAGTTCTTTATTTAGATCAACATTTAGTTTCTTGTATTAAGATTCTACTCCTTTAACAAGAGTTGCAAAAACTGACTTGTGAAAACATACTTGCTTAAGGAAATGGCAGAAAAGTCTCATGAGATCTTTGCAGGAGCAATGCATAATACTGATACTGTTGTCTGTCTGTTGGCAGCAACTTTTTATCAAATGGCTTTTGAGAGGAGAATATACCTGGAGAATGTAGTATCAACTCCATAGTCAGAATGAAAAAGCATGAAACATCAAGAATTATAACTGGTTTTTTAAGAAATTACAATATGATTGTATGTAAAGATATGATTTTTCCCTATTTCTTAAAATTGCCAATTCTCGTATTTTTCAAGTTCCCAGCAAAAGCAACACAGCAGTGGATGTTCCAGTTTCTGATAATCATTCTTATTAAATATTTTATTATTTTCTTCAAAGAGAATTAAAATACAGACTTCATTCCTCAGTTAATTCCAGGTTGGAATTAACTCTACCCTTTAGACCAAGGGAAAATATAAAGTCCTAAACCATTACAATACGTTTGTCTTCGACTTTTCTCCCTCCCTCCTTGCACTTCCTAATACATCCTAGTAAATACATCTAGTAAATGAAGCTTTTCCAGGGATGAGATGACTTTTACAGGGACTGGCTCAATGGGGCACAGGACAGCACAGGTGGCTTCTTTGTGACAATGTTTTCTACTAAAGAAGCAGCAGCTACTGAATAAGAATAATCTTATAGGGATTAAGGACACTTTGATCTTGATTTACCAAGGTGCTGGCTGTGCTACACATTTCCATTGAGGGGAATTTGTATTTTATGTTGAGGGGGGAGCCAGCACTTCTAAGGCAAAAAGCTAGGAACTTGTGCATAAGCAGATTTGCATTTTGAGTGCTTCTTTTTGTGTAGACAAAAAGATGGTGCTTTTGAGATAACATTGGAGCTGCAGAGAGGGCCTGCAAACATAAAACCCAGTAGTGAATGGAGCCTTGAAACATGAATCCAAACCCACAACCAGCATTCACAATCCTGCTGAGAGAGGCTTTTTATTTATTTTTCTGTGCCATTGAGAGCAACAATTCATTTACTCCTGATATATAAATTCATACACACACGACACCAAGTAATATCCTGATGATCCAAAATGTTCCCCAGGCCTCACGCCCTCCCCACTGGCAATCCCTCTCCCAGCCAGTTCTCTACCATTCTGCAGCGGTGCAACCCTGGGGCATGTAACTGAGAAACCTCTGCTGCAGACAAGGGAGAAAGCTTCATGAATCACCAAACAACACTTCTCAGGTGGGAAAAGCACATTCTTTGTTCCTCTACGTGGAATTAGAAAAATATGTGTAGAAGTAAAGCCCTGCAAGCCCCAGGAGAGCAATTGCACTCTTTCTTGTTTTGGTTTTGTTGAACTTGTGAATTTTGGGGTGGTTTAATTAGAGGTCTTAAAATTCTTTAACACTGACATTCAAGTGCTTCATATTTTTCCCCCAAACCTGCTGGGTTCCGTCCTCCTCCTCTTTTTCTTGTGTCACTTTTACTCTACAATAAAACAATTGAATAACACACTGGTACATAAATATTGGCAGATTTTTAGGTTTGCTGTTTTTTTCACTCAGCCTATTGGGCAAACAGCCTAGAAAGGCTAAGTTATTTGCCAGAGTTAGAATTTCTGGCAAACAGTGCAGATCCAGTACAAATCTCAAATCATATTTTAGGAATGCTGTGCTTCTACCGCACCTTTCCAACTCTTCTCTCTGTGCACTAATGACTATTATGGGGAAACGCGTTCCAGAAATGCGAAAATCAATGTGGTGGGAAATGTACCAAAACCACCTTTCCACTTATACAATCTCAGTTGTCCAAGAAACACAATTAATTAGTGTTATTGAGCTGTTTAGCTCCCCAATAAAAGCTTTTTGAGTGATTGTATGAAGAACCATTGGTACAGGAGACTTCATACTGAAGTAATTAATGGAAGTTGATTATATTCTGACAAGTTAAACACAGGTTTGTTTGATATTACACACACATGGAAAACACATGCGCTATTGAGCTCAGTACCTAGGAGTTTAGATTAATGGTGTTGATGAATTATGTGGAGATTATATACTTTGCAGACACATAATGGACCTGATTTTGAAAAGCAGGCTCTCATTTTGCTCCTGCAATTTCGAGGGTGTGAATAATTGCAGGTGATTTTCTAGCAGCTAGACATCTCGCTGCCTAGTGGAATTCCTTTGGGCAGAGGTCATGCCTGGTTTTGTGCAAGGCACAGAAGGCACTGGGACAGCACCTGCAGACAGTGAAGAACAAACCTACACTAGTGCTGCACGCTGGAACTGCAGTAACCAGAAAGGACAACTGGTTTCATGCACAGTCGTGGCAGCTGAGTTGGAGCTTTCAAGAAATAATTTCTCTATCTAAGTTCAGGGGCATGTGGTGAACTTGAGGCTCAACCCCCAGACAGGAAGGAGGAAGCTGTCACTAGGCTTTCTCTTACTGCCAGGCAGAGACTGGCAATAGACCTGACACTTAGCTCCGAGGCCAGCTGCTGAATCTGTGTCTGTGAGACATTACTCAGGTTCAACCTAATATCTTAGCCTACCATGTAACATCTTTCTCTTGAGACTCTGTTGAAAGGCAACTGAATGTCATTGGGATGATGACAGAGGTAGCAATGAATGCTAATGTTTAAGGGTTGCAGGAGAGAGCCAGGAGGTAGAAGACCAGGTTCAAATGAGTAGCTTGATTCAGTCAGGGAATGGACTCAGATTTTGGCCTTAGTAGAAGTAAGGCCTGCTCTATGCAGTCTGCCATGTAGAGCAGCTGGCATAGAACAGTCAGCCCAGATCTGATCCCTTCCCGTGTTGTTTACCTGCAGGAACATATAGAGTTGCCACAGCCAGTCTTACAGGGCATTCACTGAGTGGTTCGAGCACCATCTGAGCATGCTCCATTAGGATTTTCCTAGGAACATGTCCAGAAGGAGCTGGGACTACAGATACCCCAAACCCCAGCTATGAAGGCAGGTTAACTGCAAACTGTGGATAGCAGACTGGCTTTCACAGCACTCCTGGGACTGGCTTATGGGTACATGAACCAGCCCAGAGCTGGATGAGCATCTCCTGCTGAGAGCGGATTCTGCTGAGCCCTGCAGATGTGATTCAGTTCAAGACGTAAAATCTGTGAGTAAAGATGCAGGTTTTTGTGTGAACCAGGCGGCTAAACTCCATTGATGTGATGGAGATCTCACCAAAATTGCCATCAGAGCCCACAGAGAGATTCTACCCCCTCTAAAGCAAAATTTCCTTGTCAAACTGCCTACACCTCCCCTTTACCTCAGACAGCTGTGGACATCTACCTTCAGAAAACCCCACTTAGTTGTCAGTCACCAGTAAACCCCTGCCCTTAGAGATGCATAACAGGTAAAGCACAGCAGCAGTGGACCATTTCCAACACCTCTGTTATCACAGCTGTTAGCTGGCTGCTCTGCTCAGACCTCTGCTGTCCCTTGGATGGGACATGCCCATCACACTGTGGTAGCAAATTGCCACCACTGCCCAGCTCTTCTGACAAGCAGAAGTCCTCTGAGTGCTGCTGGGTGCAGAAGCATCGGCCCTGGCAGATGAACCTTAGGATTAAAGGGTGGGCTCAGTTCAGTGCACACTGTGTCTCACCTAAAAAATCCATTGCGCAGGCTTGAAGGCCTTACCCGCATTTGCAAAGCCCTGTATCACCAGCGCGCTTGTAACGAATGTGGGTGGAGACCTTTCCCGGATCTTCGTTCGCGAAGACTGGCCATGAGACCATGCATCGATCCCTACAAAAATGAATCACAAATGCGAAACCCAGAAGAGGCTATGGCCCTCAGCTACTTAAGCTCGGAGTCCATCTGAAATGGCTTATGTTGGCGTGTACCCCAGGCAATGAGAAAATCTACGTGGCTGGTACCCAAACACTGGTGGTTTTCTAGTTTTCAGTGGAGATTTCAGCATCCTCTCCAGCCTGCCTGATCCTGAGGAGTGCCAGAGTATGAACACAGAGGAGTAGGCAGGGCAGAGAGAGGCAGCAAAGGGTGGAGAGGAGTCAGTGAGAGGTGACCACTGACAACGCCCAGAGATGTCAGAAGTTCTGGGGTATGATACCCTATGGATCCCTAAGGTCTTGCACCTGGGTCAGGGCAATCCCAAGCACAAATACAGGCTGAGCAGAGAATGAGGAGAGGACTTGGGGGTGCCAGCGAATGAGAGGCTGGACTGAGCTGTCAGTGGGTGTTTGCAGCCCAGAAAGTCATTCATGTCCTGGGCTGCATCAAAACAATCACAGCTAACAGGTTGAGGGAGGTGATTCTGCCGCTCTACACCACTCTTGTGAGACCCCACCTGGAGTGTCTTATCCAGCTCTGGGGCCCCTGATGTAAGACGGACCTGGACCTGTTGGAACGAGTCCAGAGGAGGTGATTAGAGGGATGGAACACCTCTCCTATGAGGAAAGGCTGAGAGATTTCGATTTGTTCGGCCTGGAGAAGAAAAGGCTCTGGGGAGACTTTATAGCAGCCTTCTAGTACCTAAAGGGGGTCCTGCAAGAAGGGCATAGAGGGACTTTTTACAAGGTCATGTAGTGATAGGACAAGGGAGAATGTCCTTAAGCTGAAGGAGAATAGGTTTAGATTAGGTATTAAGAAGAAATTCTTTACTATGAGGGTAGTGAGGCACTGGAACAGGTTACCCAGAGAAACTGAGGATGCCCCATCCCTGGAAGTGTCCAAGGCCAAGCTGGATGGGGCATTGAGCAACCTGGTCTAGTGGAAGGTGTTCCTGACCATGGCAGGAGGCTTCAAGCTAAATGAACTTTAAGGTCCCTTCCAACCCAAACCATTCTATGATTCTGTGAAACCCTGGACACTGTTGCTGTGATGCAAGAACTGAGCCACAAGAGAACCATGGCCAAGGACAATCTGCTGTCTTTGTCCCTCCACACGGAAGTAGAAGACCTAACACAGCAGTGCTGGTGTGTGTTCTTTATACAGTTTATTTGACTGTGTAAATACCTAACCCTTTCCTAAGACTCTACTCCGTTGACCACTCACCTGTCTGCAACCCTGTAAGAAAAACAGAATTAGGACTTAATTCTGCAATTATTTGCTGCCTCCAAGAAAGACCAATCATTGTTGGGAAAGGGCTTTTGAATCTCTCCCATGACAGTCTGCTGGAGGCAGTAGATAATCACAGAAGCAAACCCCAATTCTTGCTGTGCTGGAGGACAGGAAGCAGTCCTTTCCGAGCAAGAGGAAAGACCTGGCTTCAGCCATTGCTTCTTAATTAGCTGCTGCAGGTGGAGAGCTGTGCAAGTTCTTCACATTGCTTTTATAACTATCACATCTTTATGTGGCTGAACTGGTTTTTTCCACTGTAACTTGGACATTTTTGGAAAAGAAATATTTTGGGTCACATTATCAATTTTCCCCCCATGGAAAGCTTATGAAAATGAATCTATAAGCAAATTGATGTGAGGAAAAAGTTAGCAGAGATGTTTTCAAATGGGTAACTTTCAAAAGATTTGAGCTCATTCAGTTTGAATTACAAAGTCAGAGCTTTGATCCAGCCACTCTTTGGTTCTCTACCCCTCTTTCCCCCTCCATGCTACTTTGCATCCCACTTGAACAGGTCTCCAGTGAGTACATTTTGGTAGTGATTGAATTTATCATTGGCAGAAGTACCTTGACAGACTGTTCTTGAGGCTGAAGGCACCATTTGCTGCCTACAGCAGGCACAAGAAGCCTCTGAGCTGCCTTTTGGATGGTGATATGCTAGTCCATCTCAGACAGGCAGAGAAGGATACTCCTTCTCCAAGACCTACACATTATTGTGACTTTTTGTTAATGGTCCCAAAACAGTTCTCAGCTAGGGCAGAAGTTTGTCTGCAGACAGCAAACTGACTGGGCTAGACTAAGGCCACCATGAAAACACCTGACTGTGCAGTAATCTTGTGCCCTTTTAATTAGTGATAAAGTAAATTAGTGACACTGAGGCTAAATGGCTGTAATCTACAATAACACAAACCTAACTAACCCTGCTGTTTCTTTAAAGTGAGATGCCAGTTGCACAGCCAGGCAAGCACTGAGATTATCCTCATGGGAGTCAAGGGGGCCTGTAGGAGCCACCACTACCTTGGGAGAGACAAAAGCCTTCAAGATGCTTTGTGTAATCACAAAAAGCAAAGTGGCCTCCATGCAGAGACATGCATTCTTGCAAAAATAATATAAAGAAATAACGTCTACTTACAAGTGTCTCGTATCTCACTAGTTATTAGTTTTGTGTGTTTATGGAAAAGAAGGCAGAGCAGTTGAGAGAAGCTAAGGACACAGCCTAAAGAGACATCAAGATTATGGCTTCAAGAACAGAGGCAGGGTGGGGGAAGAGAGAGATTTTGGCTAAACTGATTAAAAGACAATTGTAACCTGAAAAAAGCAGCTCCTAATTCCTCCCACACCTGGGAACACTGCACACTGCACATTCCTTGTAGACAGAGTATCATAATAAAAGAAGCCTGATTCTAATCATCACCTCCACCTCCTAAGCAACACAACCTATAGCACTATGAATTTTGGTGAGCGACCTGGGGTGTGAAGCTTTATTGTGCATATGAGGAGCAAGACTCAGGCTCCAGGAAAAGAAACTGAGAGGTATGTGCACAGGCTCAAGAGAGATAGGGCAATGGAGACGCCTTCAAAATCAGCCATGGCAGAAGCAAATCTGAAAGCCAAGTGGGAATCATGGGGCTCACAGGCTACATCTGGTCTACACCTGCATCCTGCAGAGCCTGAGGGCAACCAAAGTCCTTGCTCTACCTCTGTCCCTCCATCTCACCCTCCATGGTGTTTCCACCTCCTCCTCTCCCCAGTGCTCCTCTCTCCCTCCACTCTTATGGCAGTGAGACAGAGATGTTGCGTGTCAGCATGTCATTGTTACCTGTGTTGCTGGTATGGTGCTGGGAAAGGACTGGGACAACCCTCAGCACATTTGAACTCATTCAACTTCCCCCAGGAAAAAGGACTCCATTGACCTACAGCCAGCAGCATGAGGCATTGGTAATGGAGACTGCATCACATAAAAAAGGAAGAAGCATCCAGAAATCTCTCGATAACAGTGGAGAGATGACTTGTAGGTAAAGATGGAATTGCTTTTGGAGCAACAACTGCACAGTGTCTAGCCAGACTGGGAAGCCCCATAGTTGGAAGCAGAGACCTGTCTGCTCTGAATGAGGAGGATTTCCACGGAGCCAGGCAGACTCAAGGGTGCCTTGACAACCCAAAACCTGCTAATAGACATGAGCAGCAGTAAGGAATGACACATCTCAGAAAGTGTGTCGAGAAAGCAATGAAAGAGGCAGAGGTTGGAGCAGACCTCACTCAGCCACCTGGTTGCACAAGTGGGTTAGCCAAATGGCCTCAGTAAAACTATTTTCTACTCCATTTGTAACCCTCAAAGGCCAATCAGGAAGAAGAGAGATTGTCCAGTTCGAATAATGCAAAAGCTGATTTCTTTGAGAGAAAACTCCTTAACAGGCTTCTTGGCTCTGCTCAGTGTCTCACCCAAGTGAGTGGCTAGTAGGAGGAATGGGAGAAGTTTCCAGCAGGCAGCCTGCACAAGCCAGCTCTGTCTGTCCTACAGAGCAGCCCACGACAGACAACCAAGTGCTCCAAGTTTGCAGGAGCTGTTGAGATGTGGTGCACAGACAGCCGTCAGACAGAAAGAGCCAGATAAAAAATTAGCATCAAGGGCAAAGCTGAATCCTCTGGCCTGGCTGAGGACCAGACAAGACCTGTTCTTGGCATAATCTGGTACAAGCAAGGACTCCCAGGATAAATGGGCAGTGGAACAACTTATACACATTTAGCTAGACTTCGACTTGCAGGGCCAGATCAGCAAAAGGAAATCAGACACCCCAAGGACTTGGGGAATTTGCCCCATCATTTGAGTTTTTCTGTGCAGCAGCCAATCAGGAAAGGAAGCAGCTGCTAGCAAGATGGACATTAATTGCCAGGAACCCCACAAGCACAGATATGTCACATGGAAAAGGTGACTCTAGTCTGGTCTGTGGCATTTTGGAACAATTAGAAAAAGTGATAGATTTGGTTTGTAAAACAAGAGAAGTTGGCAATAATGCAAAAACTAAAGAAAGCAGTTAAGTGCTGGTACAGTGAAAAAGTTTGCTATAAAATGTCAACTTGTTATAATAGGAGTCTGGGCCAGAACAAAACATTACCAGAGCCTAGTAAAAAGCCTCTTTCCCAGTTGTAGAGTTGCGAGGACACCCCATTATGTCACTGAAGCCCAGAGGTACACAAATGAGGCCCCAGGTTTTTGTTCAGATCCTACAGCTGAACAACAGAAGGAGGAGACTGGTTACAAATCATCTGCTGGTATCTGTGAAATGCATGGAAAAAGTGGACACTGCCTAAAGGATAACCATTAATAGACCAGACATGCTAAAAACAGTAAGGGGTAGACTGTCCAAAAGTGAACCAACTAATTGGTCTCAAATGGAGACAGTGGCAGGGAAACATGCATTTGCCCAACAGTTGGGAAATTTGGGTTTGCAAATTGGACATCTGGAATTTGAGCTATATTTCTGGGTAATCAGGATAGTGGATGAGCTAATAAACAGTTTGGATTTCATTATGCCTAATAGCTGAGTAAGTGCCAGGAAACCATGTCTTACAAACCTTGCTTGTGAAAATTCTTTCAAAATATGGGTCACAGGTGAGTAAAATGACATGTAGACAACTGGTTTGCAGAGAGCAGATAATGGCACCATTATAAGTGACATACCATGGGAGCTTTTCAGACAAAGAAATAACTTCCCACAGGCTGAAACTGGTTTTGAGACCTAGGATCTCAAAGGGATTTTACCTGCTCAAGTGTTGGTATATGGGAATCAGGAATCTGTTCCCCCTTGTGTGCTAGACATTTCTGATGAGGAGCAAATAAAAGAGGGAAAGAATAATGAGGGCCAGAAAGCACAACAAAGTAAACAGATGTAGCAAATACATAGATGAAAACTAGCAGGGAAAGAAGAGTGAAGACAAAGGCAGGGAGCTTGGTGTTTGGTGCTGGGGATGGTAAACAAACCTCTGTTACTAAGGCTTCTGAAGTTGTCCTCCCCCTCACTGCCAAAGCAGCACGGAACTAAAGTCTAGAGAGGTGGCCACAGAGCCACTTCTTAACTGAAGCCAAGTACAAGAGATATTCTGGGCAACTGGGAATTTCAGGAAGGTGAGACTGAGTTCTCACATCACCTTGGACATCACTGATTGTTCAGAGGAAGAAGGGCAGCCCCACATCCTGTTAAAGGCTGCAAGGACCTCTGCAGCCTAGTTTTCCTCTCTGGATCTGATAAACAGCTGTGGACCTCAGTAGAAAGCTCTGTTTCACAGTGGCAGAATGAAGCCCTCAGAAGCCACTAAATGAGGCTGCTTCACTGCTGTCATGGAGCAAGGGGTTATACCTTGAGCACAGCCCTGCAGAGACACAGTCAAACTGCTTTTAAGCATCTCAACATGACACTGGTGCATTGGTCTTGTGGTGATGTGCCCTGAGGGAACTGTCCCCCCACCCCGACTCCTTGGTGGGGCAGTTCTGCTGCACACATCAAAAGCCATGATCTCTACCTGGTGGCTTTACAGATGGCCTGAGACCAGTCTAAGTCTATCAGGCTGCAATAAAACTCCCAAGAAAGGAAGTATTTCCTAATGAAGAAGCAGTTTGTTTGGGGCAATTGGTAGTGAAGGAGGAGTTTCTGCTGGCACAGTGACAGTGGAGCTGTCCTGAAACAGCTGCTCCTCCTAGATGTCCAGGATCAGGAAGGACTTTGGTTCCTGACAAGAAGTTTACTTTTAAGCTTGCAGATACTGCACAACATCAGATAGCTTTGGTGACATTGAGGCAGAAAACCATTGCAATTCTCACCAGAACATAATTTAGCATTTGTGGAGTTACAAAGGCCCTTATGACCATTCACAGTTTGCTTTTCTGGATTTTAAAATGCTTTCCACAGAGGAAAGAGATGTTAAGAGATACTGAACTTCTAGTTTAGAGACAGTATTGCTACAGCAACGTAAGGGATCTGAAAGTTTCCTTATTGCAACAAAAGTTTCAGGCCTCTGAGATGATTTATTGTATTATGGAAGCACTCGGTGGGGTAAAAGTTTTATTTGTATATTTTCAAGTCTGCTTGGATGGGAATAAAATAACTGTGGAAGAGCAAAATGAAAATACTCTGAAAAGAGGGAATTTCATAATTATGTAATAATTCAGTATTTAATTATACTTAAAATATGATTGTGGTAGATGCCATTTTTCTGTATGTGTAGGAATTACACTTTAGACTACCACCATTGTAGCAGACATTCTCATGATGGTGAGAATGATGCCAAGGTGCTTTTAATGGATTAAATATAGCTAATATAACTGCTGCCTTTTAACTGGAAGGAACTGTGTTTTTGTAGAACTCAACTTCAACAGCCTCAATACGAACCATGAACAACACTACACATGTGTCTATGGAAAGATGTGTCTCTCTTGGTCTTATTTTGTAAAACTTGAGTGTCTGAAGTAGGGACAGCATATAGCAGAAGAACAAGAAATTCAGTATCTTGACTCAAAAAGCTTGGTGGAAAGCTCAAAAAAAGACAAATTCTTCGACCAAATGTCCTGCAAAAAGGACAAGGAACTATGAGCAGAATGATGACCCCTTGCTGTTTAATTCTTGCTGTGTTGAGGAGAAAAAACTTTGGATGATCACTATGAATAAAGAGGCTGTAGCCTAAATTCCATATTATTTAGTGAGCAATTTCTCTTCCTAACAAATCACACCTGCAGGACTGTGAGTTGCAACCACTCAGATTAAAAATTAATAGTCCTATTTTTTTCTTAAAACTTTTGAGAGTATCATTAACATACATGAACTTTGCATGTAAGTATTCAGCAGATTTATGTATAACATTGTCTTTAAAAGATGCTCTTCACCTATATAACTCAATGTCAAATTCCCTCAAACCAATTAATCTCTGTTATACAATGAACTGGTTGCTGACAGAACTACCACTCTTTTTTTTTTTTCCCATCAAAAAGAACTGCCAAACCCTGTTTTTCTGTAGCACTAACAGACACAAGGCAGGAACCTGTCCTTGTCCAAAAGGAGTTGATGCACATCTGTGTGCTAGCAGTAACTGTGTTATCTAGAAATTCTTTCAAGCCACTGAAATTCTTTCAATAAGCTCTTTTATTTCCAGCTTCCACCTCTCTTCCCCTGTAACAAAACACCACGTCAGATTTGCTTTTAAAAAATCAAATACAAACTTACATATTACCTTTGTGCCTCTGAGAACTATTGTGTGCTGTAAGATGTGGCAAGCTCATGCTAAAACAAAAGAATACTCTCTCCATGGCATATTCATTATTCTCCCCTACTGAGTAACTGTATCACCTGCCCTCTACAGATTCTTTATGCTTCAACAGAGATGACATTTCTGGCCAGAGCAGCTTCAATATAGAGTCTTAGCTTCCATGGATGTGTAATCATTTACACCTGTGCAAAGTAGATGTAAACTCATTTTGCACTCACTCTACACAGGTGCAAATGACTACACAAGGTGAGAAGGAGTGGAGAATAAAGCCCAAAATGACTGCAAAGTGCTTAAGCAGGATATGATGGAGACCAGCAGAGGTACATGGGATACAGTGAGATCAGTAGGCAACAGTAGTTTTGGGAGTCTATTCTCCCTCATGGTGCCAGCAGTGTCTGTTATTTGCAGTGGAAGTCGTGTGTGTGCCCAGCAGATAATAAATTAGCTGCTGTGTGAATACCACAGGCTTGCCTGCTCCAGTTCCCTCTGGCACTGCTGTTAGGCTCTGGCTGCAGCAGGAAACCTGTGCTGCCACCCGGGTTGGAAGATGCCGGTGGCTGTCTGGTTGTGTGATCAGTTTACATGGAGAATCAGGCTAAGCCTAGGGACTTTGGCTTGCTTTAGGGCATGTTTCTTGTTGTGAGTTAAACAGCTTATCCAAAAACCTTTCTCAATCACTGCTGAAATAATGCTCGCAGCCCTTTTTGTTATATTGCCTCCTAAAGCTGCCTGAGAGCTGGGGAGTGCAAGAGTTTTCAAAGGAAATTTTACTTTTTATGAGCTGTTGGATAGGACAGAGTAGACAGATCTAAAATTAATCTGCTGCCCAGTGTCAGAGCTCTCTGACCATAGGGCTAAAGACAGTAATTATCACACTGGGCTATTTGGAAGGTGCTGGAGGAGAAGGGAGAGAAATTTTTTTGTGCTGCCTGTTTTAGCCTAAAGATTAGGGTTTATATATCAACTTTGCTTGGTAGTCTGAAAAAGACTTTCTGAAATGTGTTCCTCTTAACCTTACACCTGCCAGCTTTCTTCACTCTTCTTTCCCTAGCCTACTAGTAGTGATGGTAAATGCATCCAGAGAAATACGGTTGCTATAAAGTACCAAAGTTTCTGTGTAGCATGACATTAAATTACTGAGTCTGAAATAAAGTATGTGTGTCATTTTTCCAATGGACTTTTAAAGTGTGCCTCTGGATATATGTGAAAATATAAAATACTGCTCACAAAAAATTAAAGCAGAAAGCATACGCTCGTGAAGGAAAACTACTTCATTTGTTTCAGGTATCTTTTCAAGGCAAAGCAGTCACACCCTGTGCATGGCAGGCTGGAAATCTACGTGTCCCCACTGATTTTGCTATGTTTGCAGTACCTGGTGTGAGAGAGGGCTGGCCATCCGTGCAGAAGTGTTTTCTCATGGCTACAAAGTTCTGCAGAGCTGGCACTGCCGTCAAGCCCAACATTCACTCACATCCCATGACAGTCAGGCTAAATGGTTCACAAGCAAGATGATGACAGCTAGGACAAGGGATCATTTTTAGTTCTAAAACAAGCAATTTTGAGCACGTGATTGTGGCAAATAATCCAAACAGTTTCTTATTTAATGAAAGCACTTACCAATGACAGCATCAAAGATGTGGTGTCAAGGGAGGGTGGGTAAAGGGAGGGTGCTGACCCATGACAGGCCCCTATGGGCTGGGAAAACCAGACTCTAGAAAGAGAAGGCTGTCTCAATACTTACATTAACAATAGAGTGAAAGAAGTCTTTATTTTCAGGAACAGGCTTGAGAAAAAGTCTTTTACCCTCTATTCCTGTTTTTCTAATAAGTTATGGAAGGTTTATTTACCCCACATCAGGTACCCCCAGTGACTTTCTTTGTAATGGACTTCCAGGTGTCTTTTCAGCATGAGCTAAAATTAACAGAAAGAACATGTTCTCTTTAGGTAGAGAGGGAGCATAAGGGCTGTTCTGGGACCTCCTTCCCTCGAGTGACAGCAGTGCCAAGCAGTGCTGCCTGAGCTGGTTTTCCAGTGAGGTAGCACACATGGATCCAAAAGCAAGCCCTGACCCTGCCCTGGTACTGGGGTCCCAGAGCCTGCCAGCAGCACCCCACCACGTTACCTCACCCACGGGAGTTGCACACGCTGCAGCCAAAGTCACAGATAGGCCGCAGCTCTGGGAGGATGGAGGGGAGCAGACTCAGCTCCTCATGGCTCTATCACTGTGCTATGGGATGTGGCTGGAACCTGTGGTACAGTGCAAGGCCACCACTCAAGGGTAAAAGCAGCTGCTCAGAAAGGAGCTGCAAGGGCCTGAGGTTCTTTCAGCCACTCTACTTGTTTCATCTTTTCCTGCAGTCCCAGAAGAAGCACATTAAAAGTTGCTAAAAACATGTGGTTCTCTGTAGCATTCTGAAGGTTCTCTGAAGCTTCTGTACCTGTTGTGTTGAAATTCCTGGAGGTAGCTGACGTAGGATGTGGGCTACTTCACCATACTCGTTGCACTTGTTGTAGGATCCTTCCATCATGTTCTTAGCAGCAGTTGGCCTCTGGTACCTACTGCAGTGTCCTACTAGTCATGGTCCATGGTGTGCACAGTTTTCAGCTTCTGTGAAGGACAGTGAAATACCATGACTAGAACCTTGTAGATTTATTTATTTATCTCATAGGTCTACTCAAATGCCATAAATTGTAAAGGTAGGCTGACACCAGCATCATCTTCTACTGCTGATGCTATGAAACCATTTTCTTCTTCTTCTACCCAGCTGCCATGCAATCCATTGATATTTGCTGAAGATGTATTTAAGGTATTAAAATATCCTTCCTTTTAAGTGTTTGGTTATTTTTTCACTGAAACACTTTTCTAAATCTGTGGTGAATTTTTTTATTACCTTATGATTTTAAAGTCTAAAGCCAAAGAAGATTTAAATAGCTAAGTCTAAAACAATTATCTTGAAAATGCTTCCTTATTAAGAGGAGACCCCATAATGCCTGTCTCCAGTTCCCACTCATTTTTTTTTGGTACTCCAAGGAACATGTGTTTGGAACCAACTTAGGCCAGTCCTATCTTATACGTAAAACCACTTGGGATCCTGGATTTGAGTTTTTTCTTTTTCAAGGTCCCCAGAGGACTGAGTTTGCTCACAAAGCATATATGCATCCTAGATAATGCTTTAGTACAAAATCATGGAAATTCCTTTCCTTAAAATGTGTCCTGTGATATGACCCTTAATACTCCTACCTAGTCCAGTGGTTAAAGCATTTTACTGTAACTAGAGAAGCAGACTTCAATGCTCTCACATTCTCTTCTGTGAGTATACAGGGCCACCAAGAGTACTGTGTGGTCACCTTGCTGGGAGGGTTGCTCTGTTCATTTTGCTGAAATGGAACATTTCTTGTGAAAGGGAGGTATGGATGGAGGTCTGTGAAGGAGAGATGCAGGAAGGTAGGAGGGAATTGGAGCAGAAGACAGTGAGCAGCTCTGGGAGAAGAAGGGTCAGGTCCTGTCCCTGGAAGTTCTTTGTAAGGGAAGGGTGGGAAGCCCATGTGCCCTTCTCCCAGCAAAGTGTCCCAACCAGTGCTGGTAGCCTGCACCTTCCCTATGGGACAGCAAATGCCTCAGAGAAGATGCTCCAGACTCAGAGCCCCATGCTCTTTCTCATGCCTGGACTGTCTGACAGCCTCTTCAGAGCTCCCCACACCACTGGGAAAGCTGCTCACTGCAACTGCCTTCTGCAATGCAACATTGTTATCTACTTTAGCATTCATGCACTTGTGTACATTCCTCAGATTTTAACTATGGAAGCAGAACAAATTGAGCATGTCAACCTTTCTTCCCTCCTTTCTGTTATCCAGTTTGCTTTTACAGGTTTTCTTTCCTCATTCTTGAAGGCTGCTATAGCGTATTAACAGATCTGTCTTCAGGTGTTTCCATTCAGATTTTTTTCCCCGGTTACAGACTACAGGGGAAACATCCAGTATGCCCATAAAGCACATTAAAGTGGAGGGTATTGCTTCTGTGACCAGCTCCTCTGTAAGAACAGATCTACTTAGTTTGGAATCATCAGCTTGCTGCACCCAGCGCACACAGGCTACCACATACCTTTGTTGTCTACATCTGCAAAAATCAAGGGGTGCCTGTCTAAAACTTTGTATTGCTCTGTTGTGCCTCCTGCTTTCCTTCACTCTGCTCTGAGAGTCACTCAGCATGAACAAATGGCCTTTTCTTTCTCGATGGGTTCCTTGTTTCTATGTGCCAATGCCACGTTTTCAGATTATAACTTCTGAAAAGCTTTCATAAACCTGAAGCTGAGCAGATCAAATGAAGACCCTTAAGCTCTAACATGCCTGTCAGCCCAAAGAGCACCTCTTTTTTCACCAGTCTCCCAGCTGTCTTAAAACATGTTTTTACAAACGAGTGCATACTCATGTGTGGGTGCAAAGGCAAGAATGCAGCCTGCGACAAACCAGCTCCTCCGGTCCTCAGCTTGGCTGCCCCATCATTTGGTTGCACTTGTACTGCCTGTTTCTGATCCTCTTTGGCTCAGACAGGTCTGAAAATGTTGTCCTTTATGTTTTTTTAATCAAATTCACTGCTAAAGTCCAGCAATCACTGACATCCAGTGGCAGCCGAGGATAATTACAAACGTTTGTTTTCTGAGAGGCTTGTTTGCCACCTGGGGAAAACCTAGTAACAGTGAAGGTTTACTTTGGGGCTCTACAAAAGGAGGACGAGTCAATTGAAATACAATATTGCTTTTGTTAGGTGGGAGAGGGCAGGTACACGAGAACCAGTTTCGAAAAGCATCTGTGTGTTTTCTTCACAAAGGGGCTCCAAGTCCAGCTGTGCTGCTGTACAGTTTGGGAGTAGCCTCAAATGGCAAATCGAGTTCTGCCTTTCAGAAACTGCAGTGAGACCTGACCTGAAGTTTCCTGCCCCAAGCAGTTTTGAGTGGAATAAAATTAAGACTTGAACAACAGTGACCCCACTATATTGGTCTAATAAAAACACTGTGACGCAGGGTGAGCCCTTCAGTCTCTCCTCAGTAAGGCTCAAACATCAATTAAATCCTCTGGTGGGGGATCCTGCCTGAATAAAACAACATCAGAGTTAAAATTCTTGCTTAATTCCATTCAGCACAGATAAGTAACAATTTCCTTATGCTTGCAGGGGGGTGGGAGGGCATCATGTACCTCTTTTATCATGGTATAAATGCTACTTGTGTTTATATACTCTTATCTTCCTTTTTGTATAAAACTGTATAGGCTATGGGTGGCACAGCCTGTCCTAATTACTACAGGAAATGTCAATTCATCAGTGAAAGCATAACTATGAAACTGAACTCCTTTACAGGACCTCTTTGATGTGGTTTTTTTTCTCTTTTTTTTGGGGGGGTGGGCAGGGGGAATAAAACCAAAAGAATATAGTCATCTTACTTTTATTGTTATTTCTATAATTCTTTCAAGTGTATTGGAGCGGAGGTGAATTTTGACAAGCATAAAATACTTCCAGTGCAGCAAACTTTAATGGCTGCTGACACTACCATAATTCAAACTTGGGCCTTTGTAAACAGTTTGCACAGGATGCCTTGTAAGCAATCTGAGCTCACTGCAAGGGCTCCAACACTTTCTGAATACACGTCTTCATCTGTCTCTTCCCCTTCAGCCTCCAGTCCTTTCTTTACTGTTTCCATCCTTTCTGATACCCCTTGCAGATAGAATATTCTTACAACTTTTTTGGCAGCCACCACAGGCCCCTTCTCATTGACACGTATTACAGTAGTGTCTCTTGGAGCTTTGGCCATAAACAACACCCCATCAAGGGCATTCGCTTTAAAACAGATGCTCTCTGCTGCAAGGGGTTCAGAGGTGAAGGATGTACTCAAAAAAGGGCTACATTAACTCCGGCTAAGTTCTGGGTGGGATTTGAGTCCACTTTCACTTGTGTGTCCTGCTCTAGGTGAGATGCTGCCCTTAGGAGCAGTAGAGAAAGCTGGGAGGGGAGAAGCAGCAGCACATCTTAAAAGTGACAGGTTTAAATGTAATGAAAAAGGGGAATTTCACTTCCTTCAGTTTCATAGATTCTTTTTTGTGCCCTCTGCCCATGTGGGGAGGGAAAGTTTTCTCTCTTGCATTGTATGGAGGGCCAAACTGAAGAGCCATGGCTGAAAAAGTGGGAGAAAGGAGTGATGACACCTTTTTGCAATGCACAAGACCACCTTTCCTGGACCATCTTGGATGGCAGTGCTGGGATGTGAGCAAGGGCTCTCATCTTCCCCTGCTGTGTCTCACCAACAGTGAGAGCTATTTCATGCTCATGGAGAGCATTAACAGAAAACTACAATGATCCGGGACATGCTCAAGAAGCTGAAGGAGCTGAGCTTGCTCCAAGGCTGATACAAGTCTCCACACAGCGTCACTAATGAAGTATTGCTCTGCCCGTAACTGGGGAGAAAGCCAGAATTTCTTTCCTGATACTGAAATAAAGCAGTCCCCTTTCAGACCAGTCAGGAAAGTAATTGTTCATTCCTCAGGTCGAGCCACACATATGCAATCTCTTTGTTAACTAGCTTTCTGAATTTTTGCTCCTTGGCTCTTCCAGTCACAGCCTGTGTGATTGCCAGCCTCGAGCGCCGGCCAGGAAACCCCACTCCCAGCCCAGAAGGGGCTTACAGCACAGACAGAGCTATAAATGGTCCGCTGGTTACAGCCCCTGGAGAAGCGGGGGGAAAAGTCCATGCTTCCCAAATACAGCTTCTAAAATTCAGTACAGGTCCTCTGGTTATAAAGCACACAGAAAACTTAATTCTAAGAGAAGACTAGTGAGTGGAAAAGGAAGGGAAGCCTTGGTGGCTGCTGCTGGCAAAGGCAGAGGTGAGATGGACAAGCTGAACACCTTTTCTTACAAAATAACTATCAGCCTCAATGTCATCATGCTTTAGGTATACATGCCCAGGCAGAAAGCCCAGCAGTGAGAAAGAACAGGGTAACTAGTTCAGATATAAGGGAATTAAATTTGTGGCAAGTTAAAACCAAAGCCAGATCTCTTTGCGGTATTGAAATAACTTTGCTACTGCCTTGAACACCAGCCTTCAGAGTGGAGGGGTCGGAATGTGCTGTGGGGGAGACCGGGCGACAGATGTCTTACAGATAACTGTCCCTATTCTGCATGGTCAGACCTGGAGAGTGGCAGTCTGTTTCTAGGATCTTGAAGTGTTGTTTAGGTAACCAAAAATCTGATTCCCATCTAGCTTACAGCTTGCAAAATCACCATATATCTGTGTAGTTTTGATATAAAACACCACCATGCCGGCAAAATAAAATTTTATACAGGCATAAGGGTTTCATGGACTTAGACTGAGAAGAAATGAAGGGTAAGAAGTCCTTCTCCCATATCATTATCAGTGTGTTGAGAGTCCTGGACTGGAAGCAGGCAAACAGCATTGCTCAATTCATTTCCATTAGACATTGAATGTGCTTCCACATTCCTGGACAGCACATGACAGGAGGTATTGGCTCATAAGGAGCTAGTTTGCAATTTAACCATGACTGGCTGAAGGACTTGGAAATAAGAAGTGTTTTTCCGCATGGGCCCTATTGAAACGTGAGCCTGAAAGCTTGTCCAGCCAACAGCTGGGATTCACACCTTTCTTTCTGTACCTTTATTTCTTGGTTCTGCCAAGGGTGGGTATTATCTGCCTGTTTGATAGCTTTAAGACTGTAGAAAGCCTTGGCTGAGAAGAGGGGATCTGTCTGAAAGCACATGATAGTATCAGGGTTAAGAAACAGGCAAACTTTGTTGCTGATGCTGTACTCTGCAAGAGTGATCTCACTATTGTGTGCTGAGCATCCCAGGCCAGTGGTTTAGGTACCAGGCTGATAAACATCACATAAGGGACTGGCAGAAGCAGCCAGAGATAACTTTTCTTCTTCGTAACATAATGTGTGACTGGTTCTTGTCTTCTATGACCACAAAAAGTCCTGTTCAGGTTCCCAGCATCTACTACTTCACGGAGATCTAAAAATGTCTTTCTCAGAATGAGAAAATAGTTATTATACATTTTATAGGGTAACAGAAAAAATGAGCCTGCAAGATGTCTGATGCATAACACCAGTATTGAGGCTGTTTTACCTGCTTTGAGGAAGACATATCTAAGTCCCTGTTCTTTGTCAAATAAAGGGTTCTGAAATCTGCCTCCTTCTACTGAGCAAGAGAATGGTTGCTTGCTGGCTAGTGACTCTTGTGAACAGATACACAGACAGACACTCAGCTTGCAGCTTAGCACTTGGGTTTTCACCTTTACTCTGGTTAATCCTTACACAAAGCAGAACAGCTTTAATTGCAGATGATGAGCATGGGAGTGAGCGAATCCCAGCATTTCTGGCAGCCAAGTACTTGTTTGGGATTTGCCACACAGACAAGCAATCTGAACTTTCCTCCTCCATATGTTCAACAACTATTATGCCCTGCTGGGCTCTTCTGAAATACAGCTGCCTGCCTCTGACAAGAAATTTCCTTGTGGCTCTGGGAAGATATCCCATGTGGTGAGTATTTTACTTTTGCTTTGTCCCAGTGCTGCTGCTCTGGGCGAGTGCTTTTAGCACTTGGGACTTGGTAGCAGAGAACATTCCATTCCTGCTGTCCTCATCAGGACTGCAAAACCGGGATGATAATTAAAAAAAGAATTGCTTTGGCTCGGACCTGGAGTTTCAATATTTCTTGAATTTTCAGCAAACCAAGAACCCTACACTGATTGAATGGGTCATCCAAGTTCCCTATGTGTTTCTTAAGAGAGAACTGTTGATTTGCCCACAGATCCATGCACCTTTCACAGTATATGGGATGGTATCTCTCCTGCATCAGCCTCCAGAGCAGAAGCCAGGGGATTTGTATGGGGAGGGGAGGGGGATTTTACATCCCCATGTCTAACTCAGAACAGGGTTTCCAACCAAAGCAGGTCTGTGTGCAGCACACCCTAGCCATGTGCTGTAGGATCAGGGCAGGTAGAACACTTCCAGATTCCCCCCTCTGCTTGTATTTGACATATACCATTACATATCTGTGGAAGGAGGAAGAAGTTGAATTTGCCATTCCCACGCTCTTGGGTTGTTGTTTGGTGGGACAAACCAGCACACACAAACTAGCTGGCATGCCTCTGATGTTCTCAGTTCCCTCTGAATAAAATTTTCCTTGGAAAGGTTAAAAATTATCTTACCACTTCATATTGCTAGTGCTCTTGGGTTGATAAAGACTACTGTGCTGGTTTTTCTCTCTGTTTTTTTCTTCTTTTTTGTCAAATAAATGAGGTGTGTGGGGGGGAATCCTCCAGCCTACTACTTATGACTGTACACACAAGGCTGGGGTAAGTTTTGGAGGACAAGCAGTGGGAAAGACCATCTCTACTGACACACATTAATGGAAAAGTGGATACATGTGGCAGAAGGCAAGCTTTCTGTTTTGTTATTTTCCTTCTGACTCTACTCAGTGCAACTATACTCAGTGGCTTATACTAAGCTGTGCCTGGAGGGAGGGAAAAAAATCAAAAGGATCCTTCATCTCCTTTGGGTTGGGGATTCTGTGGGCTTGAGCTCTGTGGGATGACTGGGGCAGCATTCAAAAGGTCTTGGTGGCTTTGCATGATCAACTTCCTCAGCATACTAGCTTGCGTCCACTGACTAGCCTTTATGAAGCATTTAATTCTGTAGTTTTAGAGCTGTTGAAAAAGCAAAGGGAAGATTTATAACAACATTTGCTAACTCTAGGCCAACTGGTTTGGCACAGGAAAGAACTATGTTTTTCAGAACAGCTTTTCAACATTGCACTGTTAGCTAAAACGTATGAAAATTACAGTTTTTAAATGACCAGATGTTTTTGCCGAGAAAGAAATAGATGGCCTGAAAGGGGAAGATGAGGCCTGAACTCAGGCTTCTATGCTACAACTGTCAACTTTTCAGCTAATGGATGACCTACTACCATCTAAAACTACTAAATTTGTGTGATTAATGCTGTTAAATTGCAGACACAGTATATTTATAATTTTCTCTGTCAGCTTGATACCATTTGTGCAGCATCACTATAAAAGGTGAAGGAGAGAAAAGGCAATTAATCTGATGTCCTTGTACAGAACAATATGGCATAGCTCTCCTCAGAGCAGAAGCTTTCAAGTGAATTAAACTAATGGTTTCATCTGTTTCATTTCCAGCTCGATTTTTTTTTTTAAATTGAGAGCAGGAGATCCTTTCCATGTCATCTGCTTCTCTAGACAGAAACTGAGACTAGAAATGTTCTTACTTGCAGCTTCAAATTGCTCACTACAGCATGACCATCCAGTATTTTATTCTTGTGACTTATCAAGAGCATGGGGATCTTATTTTGGCCACCCGTAATAGTCTAATTGGACTGGCCTGTGTTAAAAATCTGTGTTGGATTGATGGGATTCTTCAAATGCTTTTCTTATTGCTCTGTTGAGCAGTTACCAGCCAAACAAGATTAAGAACAAAGAGACAAAGAGACGGACTCTGGAGAGAGATGTGATGGTGTTGGCTTGTGATCCTCCTCCTCTACTTTATAGGCATTGCTTAAAATGCCCAAAAGAAATCCCATAATAGAACAGCTCTTTTCGCCTCTTCTCCTTCAAAGCAGACATTTGTTAAGAGGGGAATTAAATAAAGCTGAAGAAGATGGAGGAATTATTGAAACTACAGTTACTGCTGTGCAATGTCATTCTCCCTTAAAAAGGAGCCAGTTCATTTGCAAGGCCCAGCTGGCTGACTCCATGCCCAATTACCACTTTCTTCTGTTGCTACCACTGCACTACAGGTGAGAGTAAGAGCACCCTGGAACTCCCTTACCAACCCCTGAGAGGTCCTGATCCCACAAGGTGTAGTTCAGCCCATGGCAGGAGAAGCCAGGGGCAGTCAGCACCATAGGGATCAAGCCCAGAAAGCCCCCGATTCTGCTCCTAAAAAAGTATTGTCAGCTGGCTCTGCTCCTCTTCTAAGAGAGTTGACAAAAAACTGTTTAAAAATCTGTTTAAAATTACGTATTCTCTGCTTGAGGGTTTGCTAAGCTTATTATAGAAGTGGAATGAAATTCCACAGCACATTTAACATTTTTCTTGTTCTTATTTTCTGAGCTTTTCCAACCTAATAGAGAATGACTGATCCCACTGGTGATCTGAGAGGGACACAGTGGAGGAATCACAGCAGGCTGAGCACCATAGCAATACTGTGACTACCAGTTTGGCTACTTCATTGTGCAGGCTGATCCAAGGACGGATTAAGAGGATTTTGTTTTCCATTTTTTAAGTTGAATGGGCTGGGATGAAAGCCTTTTACTGCATTTCTGAACAAGTCAGGATATTCAGAAAAGCAGTAACAATGGACTGCACCAGACTTGGACTTTGAGTCATATAAAATCATTTACCATGAGAGACTGACTGTATGAAACCACCCAGCTTCCCTGTCTTTGATCCTTTAGTGGTCGCTGATGACCTCCCATCTTTCTCTGTTCCTTAGAGCCTTCTGCAAGGAGCCACCCAGCCGCTGTCTGGCAAGTAATGGGAAAAATGCAGCCCTGGAATGTCTGATTGCCAGGATGTATTAAAGTCTGAGGGATGTGTGGTGGTTCAGATCAAATACAAATCAACCATAAGCCATGGATTAAAATTAAGGTGACCTTCACCTTCTGACAGGTTTGAAAATGATTGTCTTTCATTTTTTCCTTCCCACCCCACCCCACATCCCCCCCACCCTCAATTCCTAATTAAGGACAGAAGAAAAGGGAACAACTAATTGTTGTCCCCAGTTTGGATTTCCAGACTAAGAAACGTAAATTCAGGGATATGTTGTCCAAATGTTTTGCTAAACTGACCCACAGCCAGGAATTTTCAACACTGCACTCATTGCTAATCTATATGCATCAAATCAAGCACATTTTTCTCTTTTAGCACCTACCACTTGTGCCTGAGGACCTTTCTGGTCTTGACAAAAGCTTCTGCTGAAAAGCCATTGTTTGCTTTTTCCACTAGCAAAGGGAGTGCAGGTGAGGAGGGAGTAAGCCTCCTGTTTAATGACCGGTACCTCGTTGTGGATTGCTGATTTTTCATCCTTGCCAGCACAGCCAGCTGCAGACTTTGTTGACATTTTTGCAAAACCGAGGCCTCAGTACCTCAAATATATTAGCTTTTGTGACCCTTTGAAGACTACTGCTATTTAGATAACTTCACCCATATACCTGCTGCTTGATATGTACTTGTTGTATGCAATTAAGAGCTTTGCAGTTACATCACTTAAACTGGGCACAGAATAACAAAGACTGTTACCAAGGATGTACAAATGGCTAAGCAGGTGCTCAATTCAGCAGATCGCAAAGGAAAAATGAGCCCCGTGATTTGGAGCAAGCAAAACAGTGCCAAATTTGTGATTAAACATCTACTGCAACTCCTGGGTAGATGTGGAAGAGAAGGTTCATCATCTGGCTCCCAGAAGGGAGGAGAAGATAGGTTTGTCTTCTTTTCCTGCCTTCCCCTGCCTGTAGCCTAGCAATCATCTCAACTTCAAATCTTGACTGTCTGATTTGGAGGGCTCCGGAGGCTTTCCCGGAATTTTAGCTTCTCTCACAAGAATACCAGACATCTATACCAAGCAATTATTTTATACAGCTTCCCTTTAGGTCATCTTGCAGCAGGAGGCCCACCCTGGGAATCACTCCAGTCCTAGCACATGGGGACTCTCAACAGGCCAACACACTGAAGCACTATTTCTGGTTTAGGCACTAGCAGCAACAACCTGGGCCAATAAATCTTCAGTCCTTCACAGATGCAAAATAGTCCAGAAAAACCTGAATAAAATCTTATCTCAAAGTAGGTCACCACTAGGTTGATTATCAGATATATTAAAGTCTATTTCTGTGCTTAATTGTACTCATCAGAAATCTACCAGATTAAAAAAAAAATGGAAAGTTCTGTTTTAATATGTAGGTGGAAAAGGTGTCAGAAAGACAACTGATACTGCCAGCAATCACATGTAATAGTTTGGAAACACATTACACCTCTAAATGAAGCATGTCTGTTAGTATTCACACATGTAACAGTCTCTGAGTTTATATTTAAAGATCATAAATAATTACATAGCCAAAGTAATAAAGTACATGCAAGCTACTAACCTAGAGACAGCATGACTATACCAGTCCAAACTGTCAGGTATAGTTTACAACTTTGCAAGATTTTGGAAACAACAACTGTGAAAACTGGCTATCCACAAGTAGCAGAAATTTCTTCTGCTGACTGAGATCAAGAATACAGCTGAATCCCATATGTGCATTTGTGTGTGTATCCACACTACAGATACACACGTATGTGTATCTAAGACCACCAATGATATTTTTTAATTTTGATGCTTTCTAAAGGTAATTTAGATTTTTCTCTCACTGAGGTAATGAGGTAATGAATAACAAACAAAGTAGTTTAAATCATAGCAGGATAATCCATTACCATTTTTAATAATATTCATAGTTTTAGAACACATTTAGCAAATTATGACTGATACACTTAAACTCAGTTTATTTCTCAGTACATCTGGAAGGTAACATTTATTGATACTGATATCATACAAATGAATTGAAAAGGAAGACAGTGTAGCTGGATTCCTCTGTGTGAATGAGATTATATTTATAAAAACACATACATATGTATAGTTAAAAGGCTACATACAAATAAATCTCAATAAATTCTGTCAAAATCTAAATCTTTTTTATGTATTCTTTGGAACAATCCATATAAACTTCAGCTTGATCTCAGCCAATGGAAGAGATTTGTCAATAATCTAGGGTAGATATTTTTCACAATTCTCATTTCCAAACTTCTGTAAAGTAATAAATCACACCTGACAATTACTAGTCATTTGCTGTATTTCAACATTACTTTGTTTGAAAATCAAATTAAGTTTGTGAAATGACAACTGCACCTTATCAGTACAGAACATCAGTCCAGATTACAATTTTCAGGTAGGGCATTTCTATTTGAGTATTTTGAGTGATCACTGTTTTTTAATTGTATGTGTAATAAGTAAAATCAACCAGATCCACAACTGACTGTGATTCTTCTGCAGACAGAAGAGCTTTCTCCACCAGCCAGTGGAAGGTCAAGAATATTTCTGGACAGATAGTGTGAAGTTAATTATAATCTTAGAGGTAATTCCCTAACATTTTATTGGTTTGGTTCTGTAAAACATGCAATAATAATGCCCATTCTGAGTATTAATTTTAACACTTTAGAATATTTTTAAATACATATATGTGTGTTTGCTGTTTTCAGTTTCCCTTGTTTTGTACTTGAAGCCCCCAGCTGACATTTTAAGGGGAAAGAGTAATTCCCATCAGTGACTGTTCTTTTTTTCTAACAAAAGGACAAATTCCCCATCCCTCTCAAATCACTGATGGTTCAGCTTCTAGGCCAGAATCTCACAAATAGTGTGTTTGATGTTAATAACTTCCTCTGCTGATCTATTTCTGTTGTAGACAAGGGGACAGTCATAAATCAGAGGCTCGCCTGGTGCTGTCCAAGGTAACGGTGCCCTGCCATGCTCGACTGCTCTGGGGGCTGTTCCATGACATAACCACAACACGACACAACTGTGTGCTACACTGCTGATACAGCCAGGAAGAGCGTTGCTTCATTAGCAAGACCCTTCCATGTTTTGGAGACTTAAATATTAAAGTCATGACTGGAACTTTTTCCTCAGTTCTAAAGGCAAGACAACATGCGTAGATCAAAGTAGCAC
Source organism: Lepidothrix coronata (assembly GCF_001604755.1). Lineage (NCBI taxonomy): Eukaryota > Metazoa > Chordata > Aves > Passeriformes > Pipridae > Lepidothrix > Lepidothrix coronata. The sequence goes on from NW_016690260.1 coordinate 3,870,282, forward strand.
CTTCTCAACCTTTCTGAATCCTAACAACCCAATCTCAAAACAACCCAAACCAAGCAAAGGTTGAAAAGCCTGTACAATTTTGGCCAATGCCTAATCCCAGTAAGTTATAATACATTCTATGCTATTTTAAGTTTCTTTAAACTTCTCAGAAAAGACCTCTTTGCTGCCTCAGTAAATCCTGCAATTTTGAAAGCAAAGTCAAAATTTCAGGGACACAAAAGTCACATTTTTAACAGAGACTGCATGCAACCACAGAGATCAACTTGGCAGGGAAGGAGAAAAAGAGATCTGTGTGTATGCTTACATACACCTTCACTGTTTCAGGCAACGTATAATAATTTCCCTTGTGAATAGCTATAAAGTTATTGTAGCATTAAAGCTGGATAGACCTACAGTAATGGTATTTCCTGACATTTCCAAATGTTAAAAGGTCAACAAAAACAGTACGTATGGAAACAATCTCTTGTCATTACATTCTATAGCATGAATTAAATAAACATTTCCTATTTTTCTCCCTTCTCCTGTCATTGAACGTAAAAACCCTAAACTATGCCATCAAAACAGCATGAAGCCAGTAAAAGCTTTAATTAAAGAAGAATTCAATAAAAGCAATCTATTCTGCTTTTTCTTCACTTACTGAGGAGTTAATGAAATTACAGCAGTAACCGCTGACATAAACATGAATCTGTCCAGAGAAAGTCTTCCTCAAAAGGAAACTTCTAGTAGCAAGAGCCACCCATCCCTAACCAGTACACAGACTGGTGTCCACCAATGTTTACTGCCTTTGCTTTACACATTGTGCAAGAGCACAGGTCCCAGCAAAGCAGTTAAGTTCAGACATTGCCCTGTACGTGCTGACAAGCCCATTAACAATAACTTTTCAACTGCTTTTGAAATCAGACTAGGTTCCCGCTGCTCCTAATATCAGCCTTAATCTGTATAGGTAACACATTAATAGGCAGCTCAGCGTTGGGATGCTCATTGCATCTGGACACTGCCCATAAAATCACAGGATCATTAAGGTTAGAAAAGACCTCCATGATCACCAAGTCCAACCTTTGATTGAACACTACCTTTTCAACTAAACCATAGCACAAAGTGCCATGTCCAGTCATTTCTTGGACAGTTCCAGTGACTTCCCCACTTCCATGGGTAGCCCGTTGCAGAGCTTAACCACCCTTTCAGTGAAGAAATTCTTCCTGATGTCCAACATCCCCTGAAGCAGCTTGAGGTCATTTCCTCTTGTCTCTAGTTACCTGGGAGAAGAGGCTGACCCCCACCTCGATACAACCACCTGTCAGGTAGTTGTAGAGAGCAATAAGGTCACCCTGAGCCTCCTTTTCTCCAGGCTAAACAACCCCAGCTCCCTCAGTTCCTCCTTGTATGCTCCTCATATGACTTACTCTCTAGAACCTTCACCATCCTAGTTGCCGTTCTCTGGACATGCTCCAGCACCTCAATGTCTTTCCTGAATTGAGGGGCCCAGAACTGGACAGAGTACTGGAGGGGCAGACTCACCAGTGCCAAGTGCACAGGGAGCAATGTCACAGCCTGCTCATCTGGCCCAGGAAAGAACTGCAGCTGTTTTTGCAACCTGGATCTGATACATCAGCTCTGCACAGCAGTTGCCTTTCTTAATAGCTTTTTGTGTTGCCAGACAGCATGGATAATGTCTTCAGTGTGTTAAGTTCTAAATATTATTTCATGTAAAATCTTGGTGGGCACAGTGATGATCTTCCAGAGCACAACTGGGCTAAACCAGCAAAGTTGTGACTTATCTGACCTGATATTGTGGTTCTCAGTCATCTGGTAGGCTGGAACAAGAACAACTAACATGACAGATTCCATGAAGAACTGTCAATAAAGTTTGAATCAGGCTGTTGGCAGCAAAGCTCATCATAAAAGCAATAGCACTGCAAAGTTCCCTTAAGCAGGGTAAGAACAGAATTGTTCTGCATCATGAGACTGAAGGACTTTGGACAGAAGACAAGCACTTCATCTGCAAGAGGATCGGAGATGTGTACTGACCAGAGAGAATGAGGGACTGACCTGGTGTAACACCCTGGAGACTCTGCTGTGTTCAGAAGCATACAGATATAATGTGCAGCCTGTGTGAAGAACTCCAATAACTAGAGAGGATGAGGTAGAACATGCTTTTATGAAAGTCCCTCATCTTGGGCCACCAATATCACTATTTCTTGTGTTTGCTGAAGTTCGGGGTGTCTTTTTTTGGACTTCTATCAACAGTCCTTTAATATTCTATTTTGGTTGTCCCTATCCCAGTTTTCCATTTTTCACTCTTGTTTGGCCTTGATTCATCTGAAAATGATGACAATATTCAGGCAAATACATCAGGAAAACTTGCATTAAGTGCAGGTACTAAGTCATCTGGATGAGATCACCAACAGAGAAGTGTTTTGTGTTGCAACAGTGGGGCAAGTGTCCTGGGACCAACAATCCCATGTTACAATGGTACCTGAAGATAACCACCCAGAGGGATGTGATTTCCTGACAGAGGCAAAGAGACAATAACAAACTGAACTTCTGGTCCCAGAATCAGTGCTATGAGAGCCCTAAAAAAGTATGTCTGAGAGAGCAGGCAGTTCTGTCAAAGTCAGTAGGTGAGAGAGAGATGTCTTCTTCTGCCACTTCCCGAAAGAGTTTCTTTGAATTCAAATACATAAATAAATAAATAAAATAAGTTGGTCTGTACCAAGGATTCTCCTCACCCCATTACCAATTACTTTCTTCTGCAGGGAATAACCTGGTGCATCCCAAGTCAAAAGGAAGATTTCTAAAATGGCACCACCACCTCTGTGATGTCCATAGTGTGCCCCCCTCAGGCAGTACAAAGACATCAATAAGTCACATACCCCAAAAAAATAATCAGCTCTGTCTGTTAAGGAATGCCACGTGTTGTTGCTTGGCTCTGATTCTGTTGAGAGGCCAGTTTACTATAGGCATCCTCAGTGCTTTTGGTGCAGCTCACCAGCTACATTCAGAGAACAGCCTATTTAATACTGAAATTCTACTTTGTTCTTGTGTTTCATGTGGGTGTGACAATAACTCCTCTTGTGCCTGTGCACTTTCATGATTAGTGCTGCTTCTCTTGTCCCACATCTGAAATAAGGCCTGAAAACTTTACTTGCCTTAAAAAAGAGGCTATTTGTCACATTGGCTTTGGCACTTCTTGGCCTTCAGACATCTGCTAAGTTATCTTCAAATGTTTTTCCATAGACAGAAAATGCACAAACACGTACAGTGGTTGCACTCTGCAGTGTTATCTCTTTTGCTCTATCTTAGGGTAAATTTTTTTTCTAGAGGACAAATTACCCTTGCAAACATCTGGAATAAGGCACTTCTACTATTTAGACCCACAACTTTCAGCTGCACAGTAGCACACACCTAATCTGTGTGCAAAGGATGACACTTCTCCACCTTTCACCAGACATGTAGCCTCACTTACAAAATGGAAAAGGGCAAGAGTCTGGTAATGTAACATGCAGAGCATAAACTGCTAGTTAGATCTTCAAACACACCCCATACTCCTCAGTTTAGAGGAAGATGCATGAGGCTCTGAGGACAGATTAGGGTCAACTACAGGAAGTTCCATCCCAAACTTTCTTTCCAGGACCTGGACCAGAATGAATACGGTAGGAAAAGCCTCGCTAATCAGTCAAACTCTTTCTTCTTTCACTAAGTAAACCAAACATTTTTCTAACCTGTATTGTTTCTGGCTCTGCTCACTGCTCAGCCCCTTCTTACAGCTTACTCCAAAATTCCTGACTGGGTGTTTGGCAGAGTGAGTATGATCTATAGCGTGACCTTGCAATTCAGTGCACCGCTGTCATTCCATATAATGCACTGTAAAGCAGAGCTTTTATTGGAAATGAAGCTGCATAAATAAACACTCTTACTTTAATGTGAAGTAAAACATTTTGCATTACCAATGTGCAGATCCAGGTTGGGAGAAATTAGTTACTAGAGAGCAAAAAATCAAGCAGCGATGTGCCTATATCATTTTGATCCTTTAAAGATGTAGCCCAGGTCTAATAATTCTATTTCAGTTTTGTAGTCTTTCATTAGGGAGAAGATTTGTTTGCATACTGTAGAGAGCTGAATGGCAGTAAACCCTTCTCTGTGGCTCTTTTCGCCTTCATGAGCTCCAACTGCAGTGTCTGTGGACAGACTCTGATTACATGAAGCAAATCCAGTTTTGCAAACCTGATCAAAGATGAGTTGAACTTTAGTTATCTAAGTGGAACCTCTTTGTCTCTACTATAGTAGCTTTACTTTTCTTACATATGCTGGCTGACAGCTTGTTGAAAAACCATCTTGCTAATGCATGCACTCTAACGTGCTTTAATTTTGTGCTTTTTCAGTCCATTATTAGTTAAGCCATCACTATTTGTTCAGAATTTAAGGCTGACTGCGTCCACTGCACTTAAAAAACATATGGGCAAAATTCATAGACATCAGCTTTGCATACCATACAGCATGAGAGGTGACAGTACCAATTATGTGTCTGGGAGGAGGCACCCCAGCCAGGCTACAGACAGTTAGCTAATATTATTCCAATGTGTCATTTTGAGAGGGGATAAACCTGTCCTGGTCATCAGCTATGTAAAGTGTTCATTGGATCATTAGGCTAACTCTGGCAGTATCTTGCTGGTTGGTTTGGTTTTTCAGTAATAATACTCACAGTCAGTCAGTCAAATACTTGTGCCAGAACTTTCACCCACAGAAAATGCTGCTCCTCCTTTATGAGCACCTTGGTGCTTCGTTTAACAGGTTGCAGTGACACATCTGACACCCCTTGGAGAGCCAGCACCAGGAATTCAACCTAGCCTCTGCAGCAGACCATTCCCAGGGAAGTTGTTTGCTTCAGAAAATATACCCCAAAACAAAAAAAAGGGAGAGCGTAATGAAAAACACAGAGCTGCAGGATACAGCTGCTTTTTCCTTCCTCCATTACTTCAAGGCCATCCCTGCAATATGGATTTCATTAATGGCTCAGGGACAACACTACAATTACAAGTTCAAGATGTTATTGGAAAAGCTGCCCCACAACTTTTTATATGGTTTTGTAGGGGGGAGGATTTTTACTTTTTCTTTTTCTTTTTTTTTTGTTTTGTTTTTAATATCATTTTTAAAAGCAATTTTCAAAAAAGTGATTTTTTGGTGCATTGTAACACTGCCAGCAGTTGGGCTGGAAGTGAATAAATGCACACACACATAACCAACAGCAAAGACTTTCTGTGCAGTTTTCCTCAAAATAGAAAAAAAAAAAAGGCATATGTATGAAAGCATTAGGGTCCATCACTTCACCTGTGCTTAGATACAGATTGATGGAGCCTCTATCCTCTATTCATAGTTTTCTACTAAGTCACACAAACAATTATTTCACAGTGGCATATTTGAAAGTCAGCTACTGTATAACAACAAAGCATAATGATGTCAGATAGACTGATGTTAGGGAACTACTAAAGCATGACCTTTTCATTGAGAAACATATGGATTTCACCTTAAAGTGGGCTTTCAACTTGGCCAGTTATCAAAATTTCAGATATGTAAAACAATTATACGAAACCAGAGTGGAAACAAGACATTGGAGTTCTGAAACTAGCTCTAAGACACTAATTAGTGTTTGAGGCTGCTGTACAGCCAGCCTCAGCACTGGCCTTGCAGCCCAAATAACTGCTACACTCATTGCAGCCGAGGCTGGCTGTGGTGGCAGCATGGTGCCAGGGTTCAACCCCTTTGATCACCCAGCCTTAGCCGTCACTGCGCCCCACCACACACCCAGTGCTCCAGGACAACCAGATCTCCACCATTCAAACAGATGGGTTTTTTTCATGGCTGCCAAAACAGGATAATTTTACAAAGCCTGAATTTGCTAGTCACAAGGAAACCAGCAAATTTAGTTTGCTATTTTGAAGTGGCAGCAAACCTGCTACTCCCCCATGTGCAGCAGGAAACCGTGGCCTCAGCTGGGCACATCCTGCCTCAGCCCAGCCACCTTCAGTCTTGCTGAGGATACCCAGTTTCCCTCATGGAGCATGCAGGAAAGCACAGTGGGGCTGCCTGCACCTCACAACCCCCTAAAGAGCTGTTCATAGAACAGTGGTACTGGATACATCACCTGAAACGGAGAACAAGAAATGTTTCTATTTATGTACCACACTGCTGCTGTCCAGGACAAATGACATCCCTGCTGAGACAGGAAAGGACCTGTCTGATAAATGTCTAATCTCTTGCATTGCATCTACAAAGCTAAAAAAGTCAATTCATAGGCCTCTACTCTAGAGTATATTTATCTATAAATACTCTAGAGTATATTTATGTATAAATACTCTAGACTAGGCATGCTCTATATATACATGCCGTAACAGGTTTTCTTGGGCATTTATGGTGAGCTGTCCTGGTACTACTTATTAAAGAAAATACTGGATATTGAAAGTCTGTTTATGCCTTCTCACACACTACTTGTATTAGAATATTAAACTCATCCCTTCAGTCTTCCATTATGTATTCTTTGCCAGATTATTTTTTAATTGTTTTTGTGAGTGTGCACAAATCCCAAGGCATATGTGCAAATTAGGATTCCTGTCCCATGCCAGTTTGGGCACGTCTTGTTTACATGCTCATTTAAAAATGTGAGTCTTGTCATTTCAATCTGCTACAGCAATTTAGCTCTAATGTGAAACTGGTGCCATGGGTCTGAAGGGTTATTTTTCCTCTCTGTGGACAAACTGCTATACTGGAGTTGTTACATTCAAACTTAATGGCATGAAGCCACTTAAAAGAGTAAACCTGCTCTATAGAAATGTTAACAATAACAATTTTCTGGTAATACCATTGTGTTTAAAATAGAAAATCAACTGCTGCTTTTACAGAAATATACAGGTACTCCAAACTGTGACATGATGGTAGAGAGTGCTCACACCTATGTCACAGAAAAAAGCTAGACATGAGCTCTGAAATAACTAGATTGCTCCGGATATGTTTGTAAGTAAAATGAGCTTACTGTTAGCTCCATGTAATTGTCTCTCACAGCATTCCCCATTCTTTTCCCTTTCCGTAGTATCACATAGAGCAACACAGGAATCCAGTATGAAGCACCACGGCTAAAAGAGCATCAGCAGCAGAATTGGAGACAGGTAAACAGCTCTGAGGTCAAAGCAGAGGCCCAAAGCACACCAAAGGGTAAGAAAATGCTGGCAACTGGGTACCACATCTGGAAGATGTAGGACTTCATCTTGCAGATGCTGAGCTGAGTGGCCAGAGCAGTTGTCTTCAATTACGGTGAGAGCCAAAGGGTGGAGAGAAACAGAGGGTAATGAGAACTCAGTGCTGTTCTGCCAGCTCCTGAAAGATTATATGTTTATTCATTTAGTTAGTTACCAAAACACCAAGCATTTTCAAGAGAAATCTACACTTTGTATATGTCTGGGTGCAATACAAGTGCACAAACTAATCTGCATCCAAGACAGTAGTCAGCTACAGTGGATGGCAATGATACTGATGTTTATTATTTATAATACCCTCTTGGACGAAATCCAGGAATCTGGCACATTTGCTGAGACATTCTGAAATTCTCAAAAGTTTTCATCATGAGTAACTCAGAGTTTATTATCTGCAGAGCACCCAAGAATGTGCTTTGTAGCACACACTGTCCTTGTCCTAAATGCTAATATTCCTGTTTGAAATGTCACTTGACAGGAGAGAGGACATTTGGGCAGGGAAGGTTTAAGGTCAGTAACGGCATGGTTTATTGCAGAAAGATCATAACTCTGCTCAGGAGACATTGGCAACTCTTCAGGAAATACTTAGGCAGTGAAAACCTTAACTTTCTTCTTCGTGGAACAATTCACTCTAACTGGGTTCTTCATACCAAAACACATTGTATATGAAGCAAATGACAGACAGAGAACATTGACACAGGTGTAGAGGAGACCTAGCTCGTATCCTCACCATCTTCTGATTTCAGCATTGCTTTAAGCCATGCAAAGCATCCTTTTGAGGCACAGGCAGTACAGCTACAAATAAAAAATCAGACCATTTTTAGTTCTGTCCCTGGTAGTCTCCACAGCCAATGCCATTCACAGCTCCCCTTTCTGCACCACCTCAGGTTTAAGTGTAACTTACTCCCAGGACTGTGCCTCTCCCCACTGTTAGATCTTCTGCCACAGGGCATCATCACTCCCTTCCTCCTGTCCATTGCCAGGTTTGGGTCAGAGCCACCCTTCCAGAGATGCTCTGCCACCCCTTTCCTCAGTGCAGCATTACCAGATGGCCAGCTGCTGCTCAAGGCATTCCAAGGAGTCAGACCTGAGCAAAGCTCTATCAGCCTGTACAATTTGTCTTACCATGCAAGGACAAGTTCCACTGCTGGCACACGAGCATCTTGTGATTAATGTTTTTCCCTTTACTGTATCAGGTCTGGTTTAAGTTGTAGATGTTAACAGTTGACACTGCTCTTTTACTTATAATCTAAGCCACCTTGAAAACTCTGGGTGGCATTAAATAACAAAGTATGTACAATGAAATAAATGGATTGTATATACTAGTAGGATAACGTTCTTTAAATAGTTGGAATCTCAAATGAAGCATGAATAAGGAGCAGCATAACACCTTTGGAGAGAACAAATCTGAACCATCCAGGCTATGGTGGTACTTGGCTTTTCAGGTGTAAGAAATCAGGAATTTTATTTGTCATAACCTACAGTAGGCTTTGAATGTTTTTCTTCTTCTTTGACTAAAAGAATAAATCAAAGAAATTCATGATGTCATACGCAAATAGAGATACTACCAGTTCAAAACAGAGGGAATACAGCTTAAGGCCTGGTTCCCTGAAATCTTAACCTTTTAAATATTAAAAAAAAAAAGGACTGGTATGCTTAATTTTGCTACCAGTTTCAGCAAAACATGGACCTAATATATTACAGAGAAGAGAGAACTATGACGCTTATATCTGCATATCCATCAAATAGGCAGCAACAGAGCAAACTGTGCCCATAAGACCCATTCTTCTGGTGGATTGAGGGTCTTTTGTTAAGCCTTCAAAGTTTCAAAACATACTGTTCTGAAGTCCACAGCCTTTTGAATCAATGGTTTGTGAAAATAATTCACCAACACACACAATGGTTCAAACACTATGGTATATAACAGAGTACTGGCTGTATCAATCATAGCCTTAGTGTTGAGGACACTGTGAGTTTAATACAAATTGTTTGCCAAGGAGAACATTACCTGGAAAGAAGAGAGGTTACATAAAGTTTTTCTTCCAAATCAATGAATGCCTTACTTTTGAAGGTTACGAGTACCACCAAGTTTTTCATATGTGCAAGGCTATAAAAATTCCACCATTGGAGTTCAAGAGGTATTAAAAAAGCAACAGGCAAAATCCCAGCCAAAGACATATTTTATCTTTGTAGACAGAACTTGGTAAACTAAGATTCACATTTTCCTCAATCAATTTCTACTCCTGATGGAATACACAGAAGATAAACACATCATGCTGTTTAAAAGACGGCTGTCAAAGATTCTTACTTTTCTGCAAACATAAATATGGTCTGTGATTTAGCAAATGAACACAACTTCTTATGGTCTTGTGGCTAATTTTTCTAACTCCAACCATGATGAAAATCTTGAACAACTAATTCATAATTTATACGTGCTTCATGTACAGGCAATTTGCTGAACTAGAACTGCTAACTAGAAAAAGTATTTATTTCTCCCTCTAGCTCCATCCTATCCTATTTACAATCTGATAATCTGGTTTAAAATAGTTATCTTATAGATTTATAGGAGTCATATGTGGTCAAACAAAGAACACGCCCTTTAAAATGTATATTTGAAGTATTGTCCCAAAATAATAAGTTATGTTTATTTACCTAAAATCTGTCTCACACATGCAAAGTATCAAAAGTCATTTGAAACTTAAAGATCCATAATAAAGTTCTGAACAAGAAAAATAAAGGCTATGAACATACCCTTACAACCACTCTATAATTATCAACAAGGCTTTCTTTATGAAACTCTTGTTTCTCTTCATTGCTGCTTTAGTTAAATCCACATAGGAACACAGAAAGGGAAACATCTCAGTTCCTGTATAAAATACAATCTTTTCCCTCGATGGCAAGAAGCAAATCATGATGCATAAGAATTCTTTAATATATTTGCCTTTAGAGTTTATTGACTTTACTTCTACTGGTATTCTACCATGTAGGAATAACATTTAGTTACCAAAACTGAATCCTTGCTGGCTTAAAAACCCATCCATTCAACTACATTTTTGAATGAGTTGTATTAATTTTAGCAGCATGAAGCTAGCTGGACAGAGAGCACTGGGTCAATTAACTATATTTTTATTTTTTTTTTCTTAAAAGGGGGGAAAAATCAAGCGTAAAAACACGTACCATAAATCAGGATTCAGTGACTGAAAGGTGGAGCAAACATCCCTCTGGGATAATAAATCAAATTAGTACTTGAATTTGTATCATCTTAGAACATCTTTCAAATTTATTTATTAGGTAGCTGAATGACTTTATCTTATCCATGTGTAGTCATCTAGTTCTGCCTGTATCAAGCTGTTCCAGACAGCATCTCTCTGAGCAGTAGCCTGTACTGTGTTGGAAAGAGGCTACCATTGATGAATATGGTTTTGATTTTGGAAAAGTGAGCTGTCTGTCTTTATCATGGATTAAGGTATCATTCGAAGGTACAGAGTACACTCGGCTCGGAGCGGGCCAAGGTAGTCTCCATCCCCGCCAGCCAAGCTTTCCATCTGGTTCTCATAACACTCCCCAGCTACATTTCAACTTGTAAGCTGAAGAGATGATGCTAGATTAAAAGCAGGCCCAGCAGCGATAGGTTTCAGAAGTTGCGACAGGTATTCTAATTATGTAACACATGTAGTCATTTCTGGTACATAAATTGGCTTCTTACTGGTACATATTTTATTGGTACCAGTTTCTACAAGAAACAGAATGACATCAGATTGTACCAACCCACAGGGCAAAGAAAACTTCTGTTCCTTTTGCCTCCTTAGTCCACTTTTAGCTATCTTTTAACTAAATAGTAGAAGAGTAGTAAATAGCAACCTGTTTAAACCCTTGCAGCCATAAAAATGTCATTCCCCTGGGCAGGAGATGCTACAAGAGGACTCATGTTTTCTGAACTCCATCTTGTCACTCCATTTTCAACATCACAGCCTCCACTTTGCAACAAAGTTCATCCTGGTGCAGATCCTCAAGCTCACACAAAGCCCCCCAGAGCTCCATGGGATTCAAGGGCTGTGAGCTTCCTAACAAGCAGATCCTATTGCAGCACTGGAGACAATAGTACCAAAAGAATCTGATTTAGAGTTGCCATACTTCAAGAGCAGCATACAAATCCATGTAGCAAGCATTACACTTGCCCAGCAATATCTTTCTGTGTATTGGTTGAAGTTACTTCCATTGTTTTTGAAATAAAAATTATTTATTTAGGCCGATGTTCAGGAAAGTATTCAAGTATAATTTTATATAAAACTAGCTAGAAATAGAAATAAATAAATCATCTAAAGTACATTGAAATATCTGGCATGGAAGTTTTCTGAGCCCTTTTTAGTAGGTTTCTGACATAGTTAAAACAGAGCAGAATTAATGAACATCCTAATGCAAGGAATCACATGGTTTCTCCAGCAAATAAAAGGTAAATAGCCTCTGTGAGTTGAATATTGACAATTTTAAAATACAACTTCTCCAAAATCAAAACAAAGTCAGTTTGCTGAGTGATGCAAGCCAGAGATGACTGCATAAGCTATTTTTCTAATGAAACAAGCATCAATCCTTTATGTGTTCCATGGATAATTGGTCTTATCAAGCAAAACATTGAATTTCTATTGGTTTTGCTGTTACACAAGTCAGCACCTAGTGCTGGTGTCCTGTCAGAATCCGGCCACAGGAATAGGTATAATTGTACCAAGTGCCAGCCCTGGCATATGCCACTGCAGGCCAACTTATTTTAAAGCTATTGATCAGCTCCATGACTTTTTTTTCACTCAGCCCATGAATGGCCAGGGAACTAGCAAACTGCTTTGATACACAGCAGGCTTGAAAACTGCCAAAGTTACCTCCATCTAGTAGGAAGATTTTAGTAGATTTATTGGATTTCTCACTCTTACTTAAACCATTGTGCCAATAAACAAAATACCTTCATGCTTAGTATGCATTTTGCATTTCTCCTGGACTGTATTGGAATCCTGAACTTCCATCTGTCTGACATGAAAGAAGCATTTCACAGAATTTACTGTTTAGTGGAATTTACTTCAGTGGATGCCTTTTTTTTCTTATCCCACAGGAGGGGAGTGTTTCAAGACTGTTGAAAAAGTTCAGCAGGTGATAGCACTATACATTCTCTGTGTGCATTGTATCCCTATATTTAAGAACACATTTAGTTACAATTTATATCCATGGCCTGCTTTCTTTTGCAGCAGCCTGTGTAAATTCTTCCAGGATGACATTAAATCACTCAGCTGCACCCATTGTGCTGAATTCAATATAGAATAGACCAAAGAACATATAGGCCAAATGCCACTCTGTCTCCTAGGAATTACATGCTTGCTAGCAGTAAATTATGGTGTATTATAACACAAAAATATTGTCATGAGTTATTTGTGGCTAAACACCAAAACAAAGCAATATGTGGCAACACCTGATACTCAATTGACTGAAAACTATGTGCTCCAAGGAATTAGTTACTAACCAAATTATTGCCACTAACTTGTTCTGGAACAAAACTTTGCAGGAAAGAAACTCAAAAGCACTTTATGAGGCCATGGAAAGCCCCATCCTTAGGCTAACACTCAGCTACATGCTGGGCCATCTCTCTCAACCTCATTCACCCCACCTAAACTGAATAAACCAGGCACACCTCACTTTGAACTTGGTCTTCCCCATCCATGCTCCGCATTGATTTGTTCCTGTGTTCAGTGCCACAAGCCAACTCTGCAGTTGTTCCCCATACACTCCAAAGTGCTCTCATTACTTTTCATTTCACCCATTTTTTCTCCCCAAGCCCTCTGGAGCCATCCTGACCGGAGTCTCTGGATGCTATCACAATGCAAATAATTTGAGGTGAAAAAGACTCCATTCTGAAAGTGAAAGAAAGTGGACTATTGGAAAGAATGTGAACCTTTCTAGAATAAATACATTTCAAATATTATTCAAATAACTTGCTTTCATCTCTCTTTTTATTTCTTTAAAGTTAATTGGAAAGAAAGAAAGAAGTCACCAGGACACACATTCCAGGAGTCTCCTTGGTATAAATCAGGCAACGCACACACTGTACACCAGTAACAATGAAATGACCCCTTAAAATACTGCATTTCTTGCCAAGCATAACTTCTTTGAAGACTTTAAACTTAGCCACTGGCCAAAATTTGTGCGCTCAAAGTCCTTCTTTTCCTAGTTCAACTTGGGGCACAGTTCAGAGAAAGAAGAAAGGGCTAAAGCAACTCATCTCAGTTGATGGTTTCAGTAGAAAAGCAGATCCAATAGTTAAGAAAGAGACGGTCTTGGCCTCTAAACACCCAAGTTGTCCTCCAGGACTAAAACTATCAGACTCCTGTCGGTAATTTTGGTGTATCTCTTTCCCAGTATGTCTGTGGAAACCACTCACACTTGCTGTGTTTGGCCCATTCACTTCCAGACAAGATCCAGCCCTGGGGTCCTCACCAAGCCACAGTATGAACTAGAGGACAGGGGAGCAATGTCAGAACTGGCTCATGTTGGACCCCGTTTAGGCTGTATTGCAACACAGTAACACAGAGAAATCAGAATCACGGAACTTCAACAGTTTTACTTAATAATTAATGAAAGGCAAATACCACAGAGTCTTATTCCTTCCACTCTTCAAGTTTACAACTTTGTTACTGTGACTCCTGCACATTTGATAGAGATTGGATCCTAGTGGGCCACAGGAAACCAAAATAGATGACTAACATTAACTAGTAAGTATAAGCACCAGGGAAAACAAAAACAGGCTGCTTTTCACTCCTCCCAGGTTATCCAGCTATTCAGAATATGCACAAACACTGAGAAAATTATTCATAATTTGCAATTAAACAGAATCTTCTATTAGTGGGTATCACAGCTACTTATGAGTGTTAAGTACTTGGTACTAGTGGGATAAGTGTCTGACACTCATCTGCAGAGAAAAATGCGTGAAAGAACAGGAGGCAGTCAAACTGCACAAATGTATTGCACATACCACTGTGGGTGTCACTGAAAATGTGGAAAACATTTAGAAAGGAAAGTGAAAATAGCTGAAGTAAAAAATCCTTTATGTCGTAAGACTTCAGAAAATAGTTCTTCCCAAATGTTTTTCCTTCCACTGTTTTCTGTTAGGGAAAAAAAAAAATCCCCCCCTTTCCACAATCTCCTTCTTCAAAAGAAAAACGTGTGCCTGATTCCATTGAAACAGTTCAGTGTCATGAAACTGATCTCCATTTCCTTGAGCTGTTTTTCTACCTCTTCTGTTCACAGAATTCAAGTTGCTTTGGGCAGTTACTAGCAAAATAACTGCACAAAGTGAAACACTTAAAAAACATCAAAATATGTCAAACAACCCTGTCACTCTCCCCACATCCTGCACACTAAACCCTTACAAATGCAGAAGTGTCATTTGATACTAACAACTCCCTTGTTGAGTTTGCCTCTTAGAATCTGTGTCTGCATTTAGAAAAAAAATAACATAAAATCACCACTGCACCAAACAACTGAAAATAGATTTGCACGTAGAGTAAGGTTCACAACTGATCTATACTGGGACAATTATAAGGGATGTGGACCAATCAAATAGAGTTAAAGCTTAAGACTGAATGTCTGTTTTGTAGAGCTTCCAGCAGATACCCTGTCACAGCAGTCTCCCATTCCAGTTCAAAAATAAGCTGCTGCCATCTTATGGAAGAGACCTCGAAAAGCACTTTGTCCAAAACCAATTCTGCTCTTCCTCCCTTCCTGCATTTCTTCACCTCCCTTGGTTTACTCTGTGATAAATACCTTTTTTTAAAGAATTTCCTTGCCTTGCAAAAGTCTGCCTATTGTGGTGAGCTATTCTTTGTGGAAGTTAATTTTTCACCTATGAGCGTATAGTAATTTTCAGAGCATCCTGGAAGTCAGACAGAGGGAGTAGCGTTCTGAGAAAGGGAACAAACCAGGCAGGCTGTTAATCCTGACACTGCCTCAGACAGATACAACAAAAGCCATCTGGAGCCATTCAGCCACTATAGGATAAAGTCATCAATTTTGCCCAGTCTTAAGGCAGTTATTCAGTGTGCTCCACCTCTGGCCTTCTCTACGTTGCAGCTTGAACCAGTTTAATTAAAGGTGTGATTTTTAACATGCTAAGATAAATGAAAATATGCCATCTTAAACCTGAAGCCAACACACACACAAAGATTCAATTTTTCCATCTGTAAGGCAAAAATAGAGGCATTTGCAGAACTCCAGGGAGTTTTGCTGAGAGATTTTGCTTTTGTTCTGAAAGGGAAATCCTTCCACAAGTTTTCCCATTATGCTTGATAGAAAAGCAAGATTTCGGATAAGGACTGCCTGTGAAAGGAGAACAATCAGCAAGGCCAAGACACTGTATTTGTGTGAACACAGGGCTCCTGCAAGTTCACAACTCTTGTCATGACTTAGGACACAATATTTAACTTGAACACCTAAATAATTAGATTTCAAAAATCATAAACATTTTTGGAAGGAGTATGATCAGCACAAGAGAAGCCAAGTATCCTTTGAGTCCCCCTCACAGCAGCTGACACTGACACTCTACCAGCAAGCCTCAGCGCCCCAGCCCTTCTGGGGCTTGCGCTGAGAGGTAAAATACAATCACTGGTCAAACACTTACTTCCTTTTATCTGACCTGAGCTCTTCTTTTTCCTCCTCCTCATGAAGGAGTTTTCAATCCACTAGTAATGAGGGAGAATGTTAAAAAATTCCTACTAGCAATGAACAGCTACAATGTTTTAAACCTACATCTTTAAGCTATATATTGAGTTAACTTGCATCCAAGGATCCTACAAGACTTAGCTGAGATGATGTCTGGTCATTTGATAGCTATGTCTAATAAATACTGAATTCCACTGAAATACCACAAAAGAGAGAAGTTATGGTCCTGTATCATTATTCAAAAAGGAAAGTATAAGATCTGGAGCTATACAGACATTAATCCCAGACAATGCAGTAGAAAGATGATACAATATGCCATTAATAAAGAATGAAAACATATTTTAATCACTGTGCTGATATGAAGCCTGAACTGGAAAGCAGAACTATGCCAGGGTCTGAAAGGACCAATGAAGACTTTTATAGCCTCCAGAGTTGCAGGTAACTGCACAAAATGTTTGGGGTGAGGGACAAATGGCAACCTGAGATGAATCAATAGCATAAGTCTTTAAATGAGATTGGCCAGAAGATAGAATAGCTGGCAGAATTAAACATTTTTAAGCACCATTCATTAGAAATGGGTCACACGAGGAAAATCTACCTTCCTTTTTGGGGGCAAACACAAAGTAATTGGAGGGGGAAATGGTGCAGTTTTTAGGAGCTTGACATGTTGTCATCAGATAGTCTAAGAAAAAGTCTGCACTACATTGCATCCATAAGCACCACACTCCATGAATTAAACTGACATTGCTTACCACATAAATGTCAGCAAGGAACCTCAGACAGTAGCACAACTCTGTAAGACGAGTCCATTGAAAGCACACATACATCCCAGCATATGCTCTCTAGATCATTCTTTCCAGGAGCAAAACTGTAACTGAAATCTGCTCTAATCCAGGGGAAGCATTCCCAAAGACAACAGTGCTAGAACAACAGTGCACAGCCAGCCCTGGGTCCACAAACTGATTACTCCTGGGTCAGGCCATAATCCCTATTTCCTCATATGTCCATCTAAATGAAGCTTACGTAGAACATCAGTGAGCTATCAAAGGGGAGCTACAACCACTGAACTAGGGGGAAAGAGCTGGCTGGCATCAAGGACACTAAGTGGGAACTCAGGTATGTTAGTTCAAGTTCTGTGTCCTTGAGAGATTTTACACAAATAATTTGTGCCCAAATACTCCAAGGGAGTTTGCCATCTAAATGTTTCCACAGCAGTCAAGACCCATCTTGCAGTGCCTCTGCAAGCCGATCGCTAAGCACTGTAGAGGGCTAATGAGAACTCACAGGCTATGATATCAGACAGCTGCAGGTGCCCAAGACAAATATACTATCTTCTTTCTCTCATATCAGCTTAGGAAGTCTCATTTAGCAGCATTTCTTAGTTATGTCTGAAAAGATCATATTATAATGTTCACATTGGCTTTTAAATAAAAATTCCAGCACTTTCATGGTCCCTTATTAGCTGAGAGATATAAAATTTCAATAACAAGAGAGGCTGTGGTTTCAAGGGTCCACTTAGTCTCTAATCAGAGCATAAAGGAAAGAGTTCTTTTAACATATATATAAGATATGAAAAACACATTGCCTTTTTTTTCCTTTTCTTTTACTTTTTTACTTTCCAAACAGGTTCCTCCAAACAGCTTCATTTAAAATGGTCTTTCTATAGTGCCCAGTGTTTTCTTTGGCAAATCTGGAGAGCTGGGTTTGGGGATAAAAGTAAATTGCATCGTAAGATGAAAACAGGATTAGGAGATTTGATAGGACTTCATAAAAATCAGTTGTGTACAGGCAAAGGGGGACTTTTTCAATAGGTCATTTAAAAGATAAAAGCTCTGGAGAAAAGAGTTCTGCTCAGTGGCAAACTCATCTAACCCTTGAAAGCCTACAGTAGAGACTGCAAGGGAGGAGGAAGTTACAAAGCATGAGAACACACGCTAACTCACATCTTAAAGTTATTTTACACATGATTAGGTATAATTTGTCATATAATGCACACATGCACTTGAGCAAGGACATAGTGCAGAAGAGGGACCTTTATGTCCATTTGACTTGCAAGCAGCTTGAGGGTAGAGGAAGCAAAAAGGATCAGATTCTCCTCTTTAACATTCATAGGCCAACTTTTTAATTCCAGAGTCTGTCCCACTCCCAATTTGCTCCCTCACTTCCCCATATTGGTTATGCTGTAAAAATATTTAGAGATCAAAGGGGATGAAAAGTGCATTCTACTACTTGCAAGGATGGACTTGCAAGACTCTTCCTGCTCTACAGATGTAGGTCAAGCTGCAGAGCACTTCTTCTCCAGTCCCTCTACCATCACTGATAGCTCTGACAGTGTGGGATGGATTTCTGTCTCTTCTGTGGGAGAAGATAGCACTCCCCTTCAACATGGTACATGTTTCCTACAGTGTTATTTGAACAGCAAAATATTCAGAAAGTCCATAAGCCCTCACTAGGAGATAGCAACTGCTTTATGCAATAGAACCCCTATTAGAGATACCAAAGTAATCCTTGCAAAGCAGACAGTGAGCGTTTGCAAGTAGTTACAAAACATCATGGTATACTTTAGGACCAGCTGCTATTAAACTATGTTGCTGCTAGCACCATGTCTCTTCCCTTCACAATTTCAGCCATGCCCGAAGGACTAAACATCCCTAAATATTTCCAATCTAATCTCCTTTTATTACTAAATTAACATTAGATCCAGAACTTTCCACTCAGTGTAGGGAAACCACACCAATGTTAATCACTTACATGCGGTCACTAGCATTTTAATAATAGCCACTCTGGACGATTTCAACTGCACTGCACTGCACTGCCAGGGCTTAAACACAGCAGGAAAACACACTGGAGACACCAAATACAAGCCTGGATCAAGACGGAAGCATAAGCAAGGAGCAAATGAGAAAACATGAATTTAAATAACTGAACTGAAACATTATTATGATTACATGATTTAATTAGAGATAGCAAAAACACTCAAACACCATCTGCCAAAAAATTAGGGTCTCTTCAGCATTTGTTTTGCCTTAACATGCTTTCATACACTTCCAAGTCCACTGACTTGATTCCTGTTGCGCTGCAGAAGGGCACAACTGGGGCTGATCATCCGCAAGGATTTTCCTCAGCTCAGAAGCGGCTACTAACAATATCACAGCCTTTTAGGACTCAGCTAGGAGAGAAAC
Source organism: Lepidothrix coronata (assembly GCF_001604755.1). NCBI lineage: Eukaryota > Metazoa > Chordata > Aves > Passeriformes > Pipridae > Lepidothrix > Lepidothrix coronata. Next base: position 3,889,405 of record NW_016690260.1, read on the forward strand.
TTTCAAGTAGACATTCTGAGATACATGGACAACCAGAGGGTCATTAAACTAAAATCTCATGTTTGAGTGAACAAAAAAAACCTTGAGGCGTTTTCCTGTATAACAAAATAGAGAGAGACACAGAGCAGCAAAGCTGCTGTCCTCAGAGCCACACCAAGAACTGAGTCTATTACTAGGTTTAAGCTTTTGCTTCTTGGTTCACTTCCACAGACTATGATGTATTAGAGGTTCAGGCTCAGAGAGAGCCTCTTGCTATATTACTAATTCTGTATTTATTACTCAAAAAGAAAAAAAAAAAGAATAAATATCACTTGACAACAAGCAGCTATCCTGTTCAACAGGAAATGCAACTGCTTCTTTATTTTCCATCATAAATTAAACCAACTTCAGCTCAGCTCCACTGGGTATGTAGGCACCACCTGGTAAACACAGGTTTCAGTAAAAGCCCCAGGTAAGGGAACATGCTCTCATTACAGCAAAGGAATTAAAGGTTAAACAGAAGGACAAGCTTTACATTATTAAAATTCCAAAAACAGTGGAAGAGGTTGGGCAATAAAATCCTCATTGTTGGATTTCTTGTAAGAATGTTTTAAATACATGAATGTTTTGAGCATATTTGATCCTTTCTTAGTGTAGAGAGATCTACTACTGTGGTATCTTAGTCCTTTCTTGCTCTGTTTTCCAAGACTAAATCTACAAACAAAAATGTGTTCAGACTTCAAGCTAGCACAATAAAATGTTCCAATCCGTCCACTGTCAATTAATTTTTACTTATCTGGAGGACATGGCACATGCATTTCAATGCTTTTATTACTTCTGACTACCACAGTGAAATATATAGCAAATAATTGCCCCTATGCTGAGAAGACTGCTACTCAGATTTGGAGTGTAAGAGAAAGGAAGCATATCCTTGCACGCCTTCAGGTATCATTGCCATCAATCTGCAACATACAGAGAAAACTTCATTGCACTTCTTTTTCATCGCTGCTGCCTTACACAGCTTGCCTCTCCTTTCTAGACAAAAGGAAATTACAAGATCAACAGATAGCTTTTTCTTACGGTTTAAAGAGAGAAGGAAAGCAGACAGGATATTCCCAGCTCACCTGCTGGCTCAGTCCATAGAAATCTGTTAGCCAGTACATCATATTTCACCACATTTCCCTGTGAAACAACAGAAGTTTCCTTCATTCCATTTGCCAGCTAGCACACAATCTTAGGAGAAAGAAATAGCATGGTAGGAACGTGCTCCTGCTCCCAAGAGTAAGGTCAAACAACCAAACCTCACAGTTACAGCAGGTCTATTCCCAAATACACTCTGCAGCATCAAACCAGAGAAGACCCAGGAAACAGGCTCCTTCCCGGAGGAGTACAGTCAGCCATCAAGATCTGCATTGCCTCAGCCAGACTGACACTGGTACCTGACCTGTAGCACAGTAACTGCACCACAGTAACAGTCTATTGATGCTTTCCATGCCCTTCCTCATTTACCACCTTTCTACCCAGACTGGTATACATGTAGAGGGAGGCACAGGCATTCAGACCTGACGAAAAAGTTGCTGTTATATCTTCTGGTTCACATCAAGAAACAGCAAAATGCTGCAATAGCAGTATTACTGCAGCCATTTCACAGACCTGAAAAAGGATCCTTGTGTCTTAACACTTTTTTAACCACATTTGCTAATTTGGTAAGTCTTCTTTCCCTCTCCTATAAGCCTTTACTCAAACACAGCAAGTTACAGAAATGCCTGTATCAGTAATGGCTGCAGTCCTTAAAACCAACAGTTTGTTAATTCAAACATTCTTGACAAAGCTTGAATGCTGTCAGTGCTCCAACAGATCATGGCTGGAAACTTAGAGGCCATTATTAACACTCCACTAAAAAGCTCAGGGTCCAGCAATGAGTGAGTTTGGCTCTGCAACTTTCTGGACTCCTCCCCATGTTCCCTATAACAACATTTAAAGTTTTCTACTCATGAGGACATTTTAGCTCCCAGGTCCATACAGCACAGCAACCCTCCAAATTCAGCTCAGGACAAAACCTGGATCTCTACCTTTGCCTCATACCAGGGATCCTGGCAGGACACCAGGATGTGCAGGCCAGACAGCAGCCAAGTACCACCCCATTTAGCTGCTGAGGGAAGCAGCTGGAGGAACAAAACCCCAGTGTGCACTACGGGACAGACCTTCCCCACAGCTTTGAGGCCCACGGCATACGTTCCCTTACAGTACAGCTTAAAACAGCAGAGGAAAGGAAGCAGCTCACTGTCAAAATCCACACTGGGAGAAGCCACCTGCTGCTGCTACTGGAAGTACATTTTTCTCCACTTACTAGTTCTTATCTCTCCAAAAGAAAATTGCTCCAGCTCCTTCTAAAGTTCACACATCTTCTACGCTTGCACAGCTCAATGACAAGAGCACTTAACCAAAAACGCTGTCAGCAGCACTTCAAAGCACAGCCTTGCAGAGATTAGGTTTCCTAACTTTTAAAAGCAATTTCAAACCAACATTTTGCTATGCTTCCTTCACCAAATGAACAACAACAACAACAACAAGCTAGGATATTAAAACAGTTTCCTTCTGTCAGGAAACTAGACATCAATCAAGCACAGATTCACTAGCTGAACAGAACTCAGCTCCTGTCATGTATCTCAGTATTTTATATCCTTTGGTTTCCATCAATACACAAGGGCACACAGATCAGAAGGCTCCATCTTTTCCTGGCTGATTAATAACAGTAAAAAATTCATATGCCCTCTACACACTGAAGTTATCAGTGCTTTGTTTGAGGTATGAAACTTACAATAAAAATGCAAGTTTCACTATGAAATCTTCCCTGTTTTAGACCTGTCCAACAGCCCTCTCACCTCTAATCCCCAGTTCCCAGATGCACTAAGAATTCTGCAGTCAGGATCTTGGATATCTCTCAATCCATATTTCGAAGCATACCTCTGTTTTGCTTTAATTGCATTAACATGCACATGGGTACTCCAGGGCCTTTCTGTACCTTTGGCTAGAGAAACAGTGCCATTAACCCAGCTCAGAACCACTAGCAGACAGCCTAGCACATGACCCCAAGCCCTCCTGTCCCTTGAGAGGTAAGCGGTGAGGCACAGCTACTTCAAACCAAAAGAATCTCCCCCCAGGAGTAACAGCATTTCTTCCCCCTGTATTCTGACACATCAGGTTTGTTGCAGCTGTGTGCCTGCAGTACCAGTCTCTCGCTGTTCAGCATGTACAGACACCAGCACCAGCAGTTACCACACGGAGTCAGGAATTCAGCTCCTCTGAAAGGTGTTCTGTATCAGTCTCTGTGGCGCAATCGGAGAGCGTGTTCGGCTGTTAACTGAAAGGCTGGTGGTTCGAGCCCACCCAGGGACGGATGAACTCCCTTTTAAGGACCAACAACCAACTCATAAAGCCCAAGGAGGGGAAGTGCCAAGTCCTATCCCTGGGAAGGAACGATGACAGGCACCAGTAGATGCTGGGGCCACCCCACTTGGTAGAAATGGACCTGGGGGTTCTGGCGGACACCGAGGGAACACAAGCCAGCAAAGTGTCCTTGTGAGTGGGCAGACTGACAGCAGGGTAAGGGCAGCAATCTTTAGTCTCTGCTCAGCACTGGAGAGGCCACAGCTTGAGTACTGCGTCCAGTTCAGGGCTCCCTAGTACGAGAGACATGGACATAGTGGAGAGGGCCAAAGGAACAGCCACAAAGATGATGGTCTGTGACTGTTCAGCCTGGAGAAGGCTCACAGGGGATCTTATTAATATATATAAATACCTGAATGGAGGGTACAAAGAGGATAGTGCCAGGCTCTTTTCAATGGTGCCCAGTGGAAGGATGGGCAATGGGCATAAACCAGAACAGACAAGGTTCCAGCTGAGGATCAGGAAAGACTTTTTCACTGTGAGGTTGACTGAGCACTGGCACTGGTTGCCCAAGGAGGTGGTGGAGTCTCCTCTCCCTCCTTGGAGATACTCAGAAGCTGCCTGGACACGGTCCTGAGTCAGGTGGCCCTACCTGAGCAGGGGGGTTGGACCAGATGACCACCAGAACCCCCATTCAACCTCAACCACTCCATGTTCAGCATTCTATTCAGGAGAAAAATAGAAGTCAAATCACATCTAGGCAAATGTAATCGCTGATTTCTGGCACCCCGAGTACCCAATCTACGTAGAACTTCAGCTTCTCATTTCATACCAAGCTCAGGCATTACCAGTATATAAGGCTCAACTCTTCACAGAATATTCTGAGTTGGAAGGGACCCACAAAGATCATCAAGTCCAACTCCTGGCCCTGCACAGGATGAGCCCAAGAATCACACCATGTGCCTGAGAGTATTGTCCAAACACTTCTTGAACTCTGTCAGGCTTGGTGCTGTGACCATTTCCATGGGGAGCCTGTTCCAGTGCCCAACCACCCACCAAGTGAAGAAGAACATTTTTCTAATATCCAACCTAAATCTCCCATGACAACTTCAGGCCATTCCCTCAAGTTCCCTCCATCTTGCTTCCATAAGCATCCTTACTTCTGTCCTCCTGGACAATACCTGTCCACAGGCTTGTTATCTTTCTCATACCTACCCCGAATTAAAACAATTATGTTTAAAGCTGAAATTCAGAGATGATATATAACCTCTAACCAATATAAAATATTTATACATTACATTTCTATGCTATGCATTTTATTCAAGTATATTAATAAAGTATGTTTGATAGTTAGATATGCTTACTATACTGTGCATTATAATATTTCTATTTTATATTTTGTGTATAAAAGGTATTACCAAAACTGCCTTCACAGTCTGGGGGGCTGCTACTGTTCTTCCCTAAACCTAGAGTAGCTTGATCTGGAGATTCTCAATACTGTGTTAAAGAACAAGTTTCATGCTGTCAAGAACATCTGGATAGTCACATTCCTCAGAAATTCCAGCCTGACAAGCATTAAGAACTGGGAACCAAGCACTTCTGTCAAAAGGATCCAAGTAGATGTATTCCCAGAAGTAAATTCAGAGCTGATGAAACACAGAAAACACTAGAAGTGTTTCCTTCCAATCATGATTAGACACTTCTATTTTAAGTCTTCTTCTGAGTTTGGGGGTTTTTTTAGCATCTAACACAAAGACCTAGAGCCCAGGAGTTCTAGAATTTGACTGCACAGCTTCTTGACAGAGCAATGATGAAAGGAAAAACCATTCCTCAGGGATGTAACCAAACATGCTTAAAAGATGAAGACAGACAAGCTAGTTGCAAGTCAATTAGAAAACATCTGCTTAAAAAAAAAATCTAACTGCTCACAGTCACAGTAAATATGCTGTTTCAGAACACTCCTCTCCCCAGAAATATTCTGCAATGGAATAGGGAGTAAATGACTTAATTCTTTTGCAGAACAATACCCACTATTCAGAGTGCCCTGCTGTTCCCTCTCTCTAACAAAAGCTGTCAGATCTGGGAAAGACAGAATTAAAGATGAATCCAGGTCCTGTGATAAAAGGACCTTTTGTGAGAAACTGAAAGTTAAGTCTCTTCTCAACAAAGGGATGCATCTAGACTAGGGGTCAAACAAATATGGAAATAAATTATAGTCATCTGCCAGCACTACAGAATGTGCCAACTATTGATGAGAAAATAAAGTTACTCAGAATTTTAATGCTCCTACCACTTTCCTCTGCTGCTAGCCTACAAAGCCCAAAATTCTTTGACCTCAATGCTAACAAACAAGATTTACTCAGCCCATATATTCTGCATGAAATAGTAGTGCAAATCTAGCATTTTAATACAATATTTATGTATATTTAATATTAATTACATTTACATATTTAAGTTATCCTATTACATTAACAATACTAGATACAATATTTGGTAAAAACAACTAGCATGGTTAAGTCTTCAAATTCTGGTACTGTTTTCTATCAAGTATAAAACAGAATAGAAAACAAAATCTCCATGTGAATAATGTGTATTTTAACAGAAGCAGCCAAGACCTGTTGCAAAACACAGATCATGTATGCTGACATTCAGACAAAACCTTGCAGTAAGTAAAGGTACTGTCATTCACTATATTTACAAGAAACTGCTTAATAGTTCAGTTATCAACTGCACTACAGTGATTATTTAAAAAAACCAAAAGCGCACACAACAAAGCATCCTTGTCTTGTCCTTTAGAAATAAGAAATAATTTGTAGGAAAGAAGTGACGCTGTTTAAACTACATGTGCTAGAATATATACAACTCCGCAATAGGAAGAGGTTAAAAAAGTCGAATACTGTGGAAAAAAATTTATTAAGTCTATACAAGTCTTCTGAAACAAACCATTGGCTTTGATACAGTAAATTCAAGTGAATACTCATTGCAATAGTATTTTTTCATACAGAGATCAAGAAGCCCTATAGCTTCCCATTTAGTGTCTGTGACAGGAAGTTTTATTTTTGAACAAGTAGCTGCATAAAGCAGACGTGATAGAGATCTCACAGCCACAGTGAGCTACAGTTGAGATAAACTTATATTACAAACATTTCAGAAATTAGGAATCCATACTGAGGTGTGGCAAATTGATTCACAATGAAAGAACAAAGACATCACTCAGACCCCTTGCCTATAATGAAGACTTTCTGCAGCGAGTCTAGAGCAGAATGCATCATAAAAAACTAGAATGCAAGAGTACCACAAATTTAGCATATAAATATCACAGGATTAAAACTCCAGTTAAGCCATCAACTGAAGTGATGATTAAAAGGAAAACATGGCGTTCTCCAGCTTTGCAAAGGAAGCTTTCAAAGCATTTCTTCAAGAAGGTGCCGATACCTACGGCCTGGGCCAATTTGTATTTTAGACAGCTCTGCTGAAAGTTTAGCAGGTTTGTCTAAAAACTGTATAATCCTGCTGGTTTCAATACCATAAAAAAAGCATTTACTAGAAGAAATGAAATGTAACATTTATAGCTCACACGGTTTGCAAGATCTGTGCACACTATATAGTTCTATAATTTCAACAGAATTTAAAAATGAGACAAAGAGCAGACAATGCAGTAATGTGTTTGTTAGATGGATTTGTTTAGAATAGTTACACAATTAATGTATACAGTTGTAAAATTTTTAGTGCTTTTTTTCTTGCACGTTATTTATGCTACTTATAAAAACCTGAAGATTGCGAATCGGGCATGCTTACCATAACATTTTCAAACTGGGAAAGCTGCAGAACATTTCTCCTACAAGTGTTCACTGCCATGATACAAAACAAATATGTGCAAACTGCAAGGTCCCTAAAAATAGCATTTAATGACTTCATGTACAGAAAGATGTCACTATCTGTTTAAATATGCAAAGAATAAGCTTCCCCAAGTTTATAACATAGAACAATATCCACCACATGCTCCTCCTCCTCCATATCCTTCTTCCTTGTTCGATAACTTTACACCTCTGTTTTGGCTTTCACTCTCCCACAGTCCAGGAGTTTGAATGATTTTTTCAACAAGTTCTTCAAAGGCACACTGTACTCCATCGCATGTTTTTGCACTTGCCTCTGGAAAGGGGACACAAGAAGTCAAGTGTTAGCACAACTTTGTGTAACATTTTAGTAGTTCTCTTTCAGTTAAGTCTTAAACCTACGACCTACACTTACAACCTTCTACGATATATTCTACAAAAACATAACAGTGCCAAAATTAGCAGGTATGCAGATTTATGTCAGCACATAAGGCAGCACCTCAAAAGAGTTTTTAATAGAAGAGCTTTCAAGCTGAACTTCACCAGAGTATATGGAGGCACCTATAGCTTAGCTTTATTCTTCTGTGGAAAGCACTCCAGTAAGAAAAAGGAGGGTTCTTGTCTGATAAACCTGGTTGCTGTTGTGTATGTTAGTCAGAACTGCAATACTACCATACCGTAAGAAGCAAGAATCCATACTGTAGGATTCTGGACCAGTCTCTGTCATAAAACCTATCTGACAAAAAGCAATAAGGGATCTCATTTCTTCTGCAGTTAGCAGAATTCCAGGTAATTTCATTCAGGAGCCTTACTTGATCAAGCCCAAGAAATCTGCTCACAGGTTATGAGAGCAACAGACACCATTGAAAATTGTTCAGTTCCACTAGGGCTTGCCCTGTTCATCTACACAGCCTTGCAGATACTTAATATATGTACCATGCACACACACACATATACATATATTTATAGTCTAATTTTCATTTTGCTTTTCATCTTTCATGCACTTAACAGCTTGTGCCTCAACTTTGAACTTCTATTTCCACATCTGACACTGTAGTTGAAAAGAAACACAGCAGGGTACTAAACAAAAATATGTCATTAGTCAGAGATGAAGAACATAAGTCTAAGTATAGGACACATCAATGAACTGCTTTGCTACTGGAATCATCCTATAAAATAATCCCTGTTGATCCTTAAGAGAAACATGGAATAAACACATGCATAAAGAGTCAGTTCATCAACCATTTTTTAATTTATCATTACAAGGCCTTGCCTACAAGACCCATTTCATTTTGCAGCAAGATGAGACCAAGATATCTGCTCCAGTCATAATTACGTCCTTATTCAATCCCATCCACCATTTATTTAAAAGTTAAAGATATACCTAACTATTTTTAACATCTCAGTTCTAATACAGATTTCTGTCAGCTACCAGCTATTTTTCTATACTGAAGGTTGGCTACTAGTGCCAGCTTTCCCTCTTGCATTTTGCTTCTGTTATTATTCAGCAAGTCAGCTGGGAAAAGAAATCAGACAAAACCCCAAAACAAGTTTCACCAGGCTACGGCACAGCCTGTATTCTGTCCTCAATCCTTATGTATTTCAGTATACTCATTCACAGTTAGAATAGGTACCTGGACATATTCAAGGACAATTTTGAAAAACGGGAATACCCATCATCTTTGTACCTACAGCAGCTGAGAAATATCATTAGCTGGACTGTGTGCAAGGACTACAGTCCTACAGAAGTGGTACTTTTCATTATGTAACAAAAATCAAGTGAGATCTCTGCAAATACCTATAACATACCTATGAACAACATGGAATGTTTTCTTGCAAATTTGAGGCCTTCATTTCTGTCAACTTCATGGTTTTCCTATAATAAGACATAGCATTAATATGTATTATTAACAAAATACACCAACTTACTTACTGCAGTTGAATTTGGCTTACCTTATCAATCTTGTTTCCAACTAACATTTTCACTATGTCATTCCTTGTGCAATATGTTTCCAATTCATTTAACCAGTTATCCAGCTTGACAAAAGTATCTCTTCTCGTGACATCATAAACTGAAAGATATTAACAATAATATTTCCACAATATTTTTCCAAGAATGACAGCTTACGGTATAAAAGGAGCAAAATTACGGCTTTTTGAATTAGAAAACTGAAGGAGTCCCAAGGATTCCAATCTACTTTCTACACCAATAACTGGAAAAAATTGGACATCCATCAGCTCAAATCACTGATGCAGAGCAACTCTAACATTCAACTACTGAGCTTAGACTAATTTATCTTGAGACACCCCATCTTACAGGCTGGAGACTATCATTCTCCAAAGAATTCTGCACTTGCAGATCCCAGTATAGGATACTTACTAACATCACTACACCACAGCTACGCAAAAAGTATGGCATGACCTCCAGCACTGAACTAATTAGTGATAATTAAGACTTGTTTTAACACCCCTGCTATGCTATTGATTTAGCTAAAAAATAAACACATCAGCAAATCCTCACAAATACTGGTGAACTACTGAGTTTTCAGTATTTTACTGTCTTCAATGATTTAGTATTTGTATGAAATATAAGCAGTAAGCCATGCTAGGAGCAGAAAGGGCAGACAAAAAAAAGCAGACCTAACTCTAAAATCCACTACCCAATAACTAATAGCTAGCATTTCAAGCTATGAAAGTATTTTTCCTTCATCTTCACATCCCATGTGCAGACAGGCATAAACAGTTTGTTTTAATCAAATCTGCAACTCGGCCTGCATTTTAAGGAAGCAATATAACAAAGAAATAGTTGGGAGGTATTTAATAAAATGGGAGGGCAAGTCTCAACAGAAGAACCTTTTGACTCCCACAGTGCTTGATAACTTTCACAGCTTTGAACAGTAAGTGGTAGTTTCAGTGTCAGAAACTAGGTGACTTGACAAGACATGCCTTGACAGGAATGCAATGCAACTCAGACTTGGGAAAAGGTACCTACAAAATAAAACCTATCAAGAAGTCACATGACAGAGGTTATTCCAAGTTAAACAATTTAACTGGACACAATGTCTTACCAAAATTCTCTCAAGTCAGGTGCACCTTCAAAAAAATTAAACTTCCCTGCCCTTACTTTAGTCAGCTCCTCACTTCTAGCACCGGAGAAGCAGAACTTCAGAGCTCAGTGCCTACATAACAGGTTTCCATATACAAAGGAAAAGCAAATGAAACTTCACTCTGAAGCTGCAATTATGGGTTTTGCCTGGGTTTGTCCAACACAAATTGGTACTTTCTATATGCTCAGCTAGTCTTTTCTAAGTGATTCTGACTGTGGAACATCACATCAATAGGGAGACAAATAACAAAAAATCCCAGACAGACTCCACAGTGTTTATATAAATTTCATTAGGAAAAAAATAACAGAGAGAAGGAGAAGGCCTTATACGTACTGATACAGAGAGAATACACTGAAGGGAGTATTTTTTTTTTTACATTGGACTTAGTAAACACAGGCAAAAATAAAAGGAAATAAATAAAAGACAAATTCCTGACAGCACAGGGACCACAGCTCCAAGCTATCCTTTCAAATAGCAGTAGATTTTAATCTCATGCAAAAATCAGAGGTTGTCACGCTGGTCAGATTAACTACATGAGAAAGAAGTCAGACATCAAGATGCTTTAATATGAACTGTTCCACACAGATGCAATGATTTTTAATACCAATTAGATATTATGTAAAGGTTATATGAGTTTATGTAACTCCCATGCATGAAAAACACAAACATTCAGAATAGCATGCAAGGCTATACTTACCTAGGATAACACCTTGTGCGCCTCTGTAGTAACTGGGTGTTAATGTTCTGAACCGCTCCTGACCTGCAGTATCCTAAAAAGCCAATCAGAAAGTTCCATTATGCAGAACTTGAGCACCATCTAGTTTAGCTTTCAGGTATTCTGCTTCTAATGAACAAACAAAATAAGACTTAAAAGTGTATTTCACTACCAGATTAGCTGAGTTTATTCCTTCTCCTGCTGTTTTACTACACATTAACTTTATTATGTAATCTACCCTGACAAACACCTCCTAATTGTTAAACGCAGTAAATAACTGAACTACATGGCAGTAAGATAGTCATTTCTGCAAGGGCATTTGTTCTGCACCTAGTACTGCAGCAACCAGCATGAGCAGCATAGCTGCAGTACTAACTAAGGTTTTGTAACAAGCATCACACCCATGGCACCAAAAACAGTTTCCTCACTTCAATCGCTTGGTCCAATTAAATTTGATTGAGTGCCAGGGTAAATGCACTAACACACTATGACAGAGCAGAAGCAGAAATATGGTTTCTCTGAGAAACAGGTTTCTCTGGTTTTAAGTAAAGTTGAGTTTACAGCCTCAAATTTAAAGTGCCAAAAGCTCTGCAAAAAAACCCCTAAATATTACTGTTTTCTTATCAGAGGTTAAGTTATAGAGCACACTTATTGCAGACTTTATGCACAGAATATTTAATCAATTTACCCAGGTGAGAAGTGACACATGAAACACAGGATTCCGTGACAAAGAACCTGAATAACAAAACTGGACTTCCAACATTCTACGAACCACTCAGTCAATCCCACCCATCTCAAACTGCTTCTGTGTAATGATGAACATTTACAAGCTTTTCTTTTCCAGTTTACCTCAGGATTATTTCTTTACATTTACCAATACGAAAAAAAATAAATCCTAAGTTAGTCCTATGTAATATTTTCCATCCCATTATCATTCATCATTCTGCTATCAGTCTTGTTTTCCTCCTATGTGTCTTTTTTTTCTGTCAAGCTATTTCAGTTATTTTCCTTGTCAAACTCATTTATTTTAGTGATCATTACTATTGTAACTAAGACATAAATCCTGTTTGTTACTTGAGATATGAACCACCCTCAAAGCAAGACAAATATTGCAATACATATTTCATGTTTCACTTCTACTTCCCAAGAAAGGAAAAAGTGCAGCATCTTGCTCATACGAGAAACAAGGTTTTATTCTTGCTACAAGACAACACAACTGGGTCTGAATATTCAAGAGATGTTTCAAGTCACATAAGTCTGCAGGCTTATGGAGAATATTTAAAAAATAGTTTGGAAGTACCTGTTCTTTCTTCATGTCAAAAGAAATTCTACTTTTAGCTGAAGTAGAAGTTGAATACGCTAAAGTTATGAGTACAAACACTGTCTCTCTTTCAGATGCATCTGCTACAAATAACTCTAATCTTAAGCCTATAAATGTCCTTGTATGAGGTCTATGAAGTTTAGGCTAAAAATGGTTTTATAGAGGTAACATTTGAGCATGCAACAGTAATTCCTAACCTAATACACAACCTAACGTTATAGGCAAAATTTAGTAAAGAAGTTCACCCTTTTAAAATCTGTCAAGTACAGATAAGAGTGATATAGACAGGGATGTCTCAGATTAGTGAGGGCTAACTCTCTAGACGTTGAACAACGAAATACTCATTAAAAACACTTAGGAATGGCCACGTTCACTTTTTTAAAGTTTGACTGATTTAGTACCATTCAATTCCTTCTCTTCTCTACTCCTATCCCAACTAGACCTGGAGTCAGTGTAGCTCACAGGCAATAGAACCACTCCACCAGCCAGCTGTCCCACAGTTCATTCTACCTTTTGAATGGTGCAGTATTAACCTCCCACTTCTCCAAATCACCTTCATATTATAGAAAAGAATTGTATACAAACTGTACATTATACAAACCATCACTATTCCTAAAGCAAAGCAATACATTAAGAACTTCGGGAGAGACTTACCCATATTGCCAGTTTAGCTTTGTTTCCATCAACTGAAATAGTTTTCACCTTGAAGTCCACACCTAGAACAGGAAAAATATTTTAGTTCTTCAAACATACTACAGCTATCGTTGAAAGAGAAAAGGAAAAAAAAAATCAAACTTGGAAAACAAGCTGTGTTTTGACATAAGCAGGAAGAGTAAGTTTCATTAGCTACTTATGAACCTTGCTCAAAATGCAACATTTTGTTGCTGACAGGCTTTTGCAAAAGCCTAAGGGCCTTTAAGCCATTGACTCAAAATATTTTATGGAAGTAGGGCAACTACTACATTTCCTGTATTAAAGCACAAATTCCAGGAGAAATTTTCAAGTTTGTAATTCAAATGGGTTAACTTTCTATTCATTACTCACAAACATGTTTTCCTTACACCCCTGGCCTTGAAGAACAATATACTTTAAAACTAATGAAGGTAGCTGCATTTAGGTGGCTATTTGCTCTGTTTCATGATCTCAAACCAAGTCTCATCAAGCTTGGCAAACTGACATAGGCAGAGAGTCGTGTAGTACATGACTGCTATCCTATGAGAAATAACATTAGATTACACTAATTTAACAAGTGCCAGACTCTGCAACCGGGATGTGGTGCCCCTGGTTGTGTATACAGACTGGGGAATGAGAAGCTGGTGAGTAGCTGTGGAAAGGGACCTGAGGGTCCTGGTTGACAGCAAGTTGAATATGAGTCAGTGGTGCCAGGAGGGCCAACCGTGTCTGGGGGGCATCAGGCAAAGCATCTCCAGTCAGTCGAGGGAGGGGATTGTCCTGCTCTGCTCTGCACTGGGGTGGCCCCACCTTGAATACTGTGTGCGGTTTTGGGCACCACAATATCAAAAAGACATTAAACCATTAGAGAGCATCCAAAGGAGGGCCATAAGGATGGTGAAGGGTCTGAAGGGGAAGCCTCACGAGGACTGGTTGAGGTCACTTGGTGTGTTCAGCTTGGAGAAGAGGAGACTGAGGGCAGACGTCATTGGGATCTTTAACACTCTCATGAGGGGAAGAGGAGGGACAGGTACTGATCTCTCCACTCTCATGACTGAAAAACTTATTTTGTTAAATTATGTCAACTTCTGGACAATATTTCAACAATTGCAAAAACTTCGGAAACATTTTGTTTTCTCTTTTCTTTTTAAGTTTTCCTAGCCCTCAGAAAAGGTACTGAGGAATAACTGGCAAAATTTGGTATTGTCAGCAAAAAATTAGAGAGTTTGGCAAAAGAAAATAAAACCCCTGGCAAAAAACCAGTTTTTGCCAGGAGAAAAGAAAAAAAACCCGCTTGCTAATGTCTGTCTTTGCAAAGGAAGAGGTAAGGTGTTAGAGGTCACACAGCTTAAGTCGTTTGTTGCTTAGTAACCGGGTGGAGGCCTAACTCACTCCGGCCGGAGAACCTACATACCCTGACTCAGCAAGGTTTCGCGTGGCTGGGCGGAGGTGGATTCTTTTGTCTTCTGTCCCTGTTCTGGGAGGGACAAGGGTGGTCTGGGATATGTGTATTTATTTGTTTTCTAATATTGTCTAATGCTGAGTGTATTATTAAATAAGCAAAGACTCTGAAGCACTGCACATCACCGAAAAATGATGCTGTCCATGGATGAAAGTGAAACAACTGTTCCAGTCACTGCAATAGACAAGACTGAGTTCCTGAACTCTCTACCCACATTCTGAATTACATCTCGTTTGCAACATTAAAGAGTGAAGGGGTGGGAGATAATGATTTGCATAGAGTGGATTTTCAATATTGATTGAATGCCTGGGTTTTTTTTTTTGCTTAGTAGTATAACAATTGCCCACTGCTTTCCTCTTTCTTCTGTACTTCTTCTGTCAGCTAGGTTCTCCTACTGCTGCTGCTACAAGAAGAAGAAAATCCAATTAAATATGATTCCAGTGGTTGTCCCAACCCAGGGGTGGAATGTGAGATCCTGGATTTGAATCTCACTGAATTATTGATATGGGTCAGAACCAATGCACCGTGAGTGTGTGTGTGCATATGGGGAAGGGTTGGGCCTAGACCTGCAGGAACATGGTAAGGCCTGCACACAAGGCCTGTGCTGGGGGCACAGGGCAGAGCCAGAAGGCAAGGCCTGCAGTCCATGCAGAGCTGAAGGCCCTGCCACCAGACAAGGCAGACCTGCCTGGTAGCCCACCCACACCACACTCCTGCAGCCTGTGACTGGCTACAGCACAACTCATTCTGGCCTTGAAGGTACTGCCTGGATATCCTGCCTGGGACGGAAAACTGAACTCTATAAATACACAAGACTCCATGTGGTCTCTCTGTCTCTCTCCTTATGAAGTTGAGTCAGGGGAGGTTTAGGTTGGGTATCAGGAAAAAGTTTTTCACCCAGGGGGTGGCTGAGCACTGGAACAAGCTCCCCAGGGAAGTGGTCACAGCACCAAGCCTGACAGAGTTCAGAAGGGTTCAGACAATACTCTGAGGCATATGGTGTGATTGTTGGGGTGTCCTACATAGGGCCAGGAATTGGACTCGATTATCCTGATGGGTCCCTTCCAACTCAGCACATTCTAAAATTCTACGATTCTATGAAACATGTCAAATAAGCTTTGGATTATTTCAACACTTATTTATTTATTTATTTAAAGAGATATTTATTTATCTCTTACAGGGATTCGAGCAACACCATGAACTCACCAATACCACGCTCAGTGACCAAGAAAAAAACCAAAGTGACAACATGATAACAGTTCTGCTGTTCAATCATCTACTTCAACATTTAAAAATTCATCCCCTTTCACGTGTCCTCCCCCCACAGGAAGTAGCAGCCTATTACTTGCTCAGGGACAAGTTGCAGAAAACTCAAGCCAAGGAGGACAAGATGTTAGTGACTGTGCAAATTTAAAGGATATAGCAACATACCTCAGTTTAAGAGGCTGAGTACAGTTATGATCCATTATGCTGTAATTCAATCCTTAGGTTACTAGTAGCAAGTAACTAACTGGAAGTATGTTTCAACTATTTTGGAGGGACTTTCACTCCCCACCAGGCAGCAGCCCTGAAGTGAAATAACTGTGGAAAGTTGATACCTTTATAAGAACAACTTCCAAATGCAACAGCAACCTTTTTGCACTCCAAATTAAAATGGCAGCCATCACACTTGCTACCAGAAAAAGAATTTATCTATTCCAATACAAAATGAGTAGGGCTTTGTGATAAGTGTGCTGCATTTATATTCCCAAGGTCATGCAGATTACAAAAAAGTTCAAACAGCTGCCAAAACATGTTCAACTTAAAGTCACAAACAGTATATAGGATGACTAAGAAACTGCACATTATAAGCAGATTTAAACTTTAGTTGCACTGGGATGTTGCACTGAAGTCTAAAAGAGCTTTATTTAAAAAAATATAAACACAATTTTTATTCCACTGTTTCACAGCTTCAGCTCACTAGTGTTACCAGACACGTCAGGTGATTTTCAGACAACGTTCTGCACTGGAAGAAGCTCATACTCTTTATTTCAAGCAAAATTTTCCCAAAGTACACTAACTTTTGCAGTAACTGAACAGAACTTTGTTTTTTTCAGGGACTAAGACTCCTAGTCCCTAACTTTGCAGTAATATAATGCTCAGTGGCATGCACAAGAGTTCTAGAGTTATGTACACAGAAAAGAACAGTTGCTATTAACTTTATTTTAAACACATGTTCTTGGAACTTAACCTAGTTCACAGAAGACTGCTATGCTAGCAATTTGACACAAATTGATCCCAAAGAACATCCTGTCCTGTCCATTTTTCAGCACTCAGCAGGAGCTTTTAGACTAATAGAATCTCTTTCTTCCACTGTAATTGCACAATTCTTCCCCTAAACTGCAAAAATCACCATTGTTCAGTCAGCATGTCCCAGAGTTCACAGTGCATTCTTTTATCCATTAGCCTGGCATCAGAACTTGTAACTGCAGGTATTACAAGTCTATTGGATACTTTACAAAGCAAGGTATGTCACAGCAGTTTCAAGAAACAAAACTTTTTTCCTTAGGATAAACTTATTAGGTGTATTCTGAAGCCACAGTATCCTTCTTCCATTCAGTAAACAGATTTAGTATCTTGTGCTTGCACAGCTCAACAATTTTCATTTAATGGAAAATGTATATACATCTTTCTGTTAGCCTTGCTGCTGGCTTAAAATTTACTTTTAATTTTGCATGAGTGATGCAAGTAAAATAAGAAACTAAAATTGCTAATAAACTGGTAATTGAAAAGCAAAAGCATGAAAATGAACTAATAGCCCACCAAGATATATCCTTTAAAGTGATCAAGGCATGTCAAATATAATTCTAGCAAACCAAGGAGTTCAACACATATATAAGTCAATGAACAAAAACAAAACTTTTAAATAACTGTGTTTTTGATTGTCATTCTGCCATAAAAGATGATAGGTAGAAAAAAATAAGGCTCAAGAAAATCTTGTTGAATTGAACAGGGTACTTGTGTTCTCTAAATACATCAGTGAAATACAGACATGTTTGTGACAGGTGTCAGTTCTGAGCTTCCAAGAGTGATGTTTCTACCCTTGACAGCAGAAAGCTGACACTGCTTTCCACCATGCCTTGGAAGGCAGCCAGAAACAAGACAGCACTGTATATAGACTGTACTCCTGTGTGTTAACACCTACTGCCTCAGCACTGCACACCAGCATGCTATGGACTTCCAGTCCACAAGGAATAGCTTTGTCACTGATACTTCTCTCACACACAGGCCTGTGTGCCATGCTGGATTTACAGGAGTGCAAAATGAGCTAGAGTGTAGTATTTGTGTTACAGGTAAGTGACAAGTTGGACAGCTTAGAGCTAGAGGACTCCAAATGCAAGGAAAGCTAAGAAGTTAAGAGACATCAGATCTGTGCAATATATCACCTCATTTATGAAACAGGGATTGCACTGAACACTTATCTAGAATCTTTCATACCAAGAGCAAGCAAGTAAAGACAAGCATGAGCAGTAAGGAAAACAGAAAACATTGGGGTATATATACTCTGGTAAGATTCATGTGATGAAGCCCGATGAACAAGCCATTCCAAGGAATGCAAGGAGGACAGGTAATCTGCTAGGTTGACTGAAACACTGTTAATCCAGCTGAAGCTATTTGCCCAAAGCAGCTTATTCTTCCCAGAATATCATAGGATTTTTACAAAGTTCTGAAGAGAAGCCTACAAAGAACCATCATTCTGGGTTTCATTTAAATTGTACCCAGTAGGTCTGTGCAATGCATGAAGATAAGCTACACCTCAACAGGTCATTTCAGGGGTCCAATTGTACTGCAGTCAAGACTTTCCCTCAGTATTGTGGTTTTGTGTGCAGTTCTTACTATATGTTAAAAAAAAAAAACTAAGCAAACCAGACATGTCATCACTTCACTTTCTAATCCAAATAAAAAAAATATAGTCCCTTTAACCAGTTCAGCAGTCAGTATGTGGATCACATTGAAAGAAGACATTATTTGTAGTCCTTGGATTTTGGAAAAGCACCATACTCTTCAGTTTCAACAAGAAAGGCTTAAAAACCTCTTCTGTCCCCAAACTCAAAACAAGTAGGGTGTAATTAGCGAAAAAACAACTCCAAGTTGAGACTCACAAGGTGTTTTAACATTTCACTATCTTGCAAGTACCTGAATTTGGCATCTAGGATGTCTTCATTCAGCACAGAACAGTTACCTCTAAGAGCTCACTCCAGTTGCTTTATCTGTATGAACAACAAATCCTACCCCGAATTTAAAGCTGCTATGTTGCTTCTTAGAAATACATTCACCAGAAAAATGGCAATGCCACTGCAGGAAACAAGAAAGCAAGTAAGAACCACCTAGATTCTGTCCTCTTCCAGTTAAGTGGAAAAAAAAAATTAATCTGCTACCCCTAATGAGTGCTCCACACACTGTGCTATGGGACTTTCACAGCTGGGGTCACAGTAGCTCTACTGCACAACACTATAAACATCAGCTAGAGGGGCCTAACAGGGTGATCTACGCCAGCATTTTGCTCAGTCTCTAGAAACTGATTTTTCCTGCCAAATTATGACATTCATTCCAAATTAATGTATTTGTTTCAGAAATCAAACTCTACCTGAAGTAATGCTCACATTGAGTACACTTCTCCTTTTCCACATCAGAAACAGAGCAGGGTAGGACCTGCCAGCAGTAAACTTTGAATTGTTTCCAATAACCAATGATTAGCTACTACACTTGATCTTGTGCATTTTGGCAAACGCAAAGAGGAAGAATTACTTCAAGAAATAATTCCTTTGTTTCTCAAATAGTGTATGGATGTCAGTGGTAAAAAATATCACGTGCAAACAGCAGAATGAAAAAAAAAACCCACAGTTTAAAACAAACAAAAAACCCCCAACAGTAAAGATGCCCACACTGAGCCTACTGGTATCCAAAACATCACGAAAGCTGAAGCAGCTATTCTGTACTAACTTCCTGGCCCACATGGTTGACTTATCAAGAAAGTAAGAGGATATGAAGTATACACAGTGTCAAAACTATTAGATTAGAATACAAGATTGTCATCTTCACCACGTGATCTATAACATTCCTGTCTCCTTCCACACTATCCTCCCTCATAAACTGAGGTGGGGCTCCTTGCACAACTTCATTTTTTACAAGCAATGGAATGAACAAAAATAGGTCACGTTCCTCCTCTTGGCTGCTCAGTGCTTTATATCAAATAGTATTCCTGTATTTTATTAACATTAATGAAAAATAGATCTATTTATAGAAGTCTTAATCAATTAGAGCTGGATTTGTTTACCAACAGCTGAACTCAAAGACAAAATTTTATATAAGTTCTTGAACAGAACTCTTCCAACAGAGAAAGCCAAAAATGCAACTGAAATGCACTGTGTGAAAAAGTATCTCCCTTTTTTCATTATTTTCAATATATCTGACTATATAATATTTGAAATATAATATTTAATTGTATTAGATATTATATAATAAAATAGTAATATTTGAAGTATTATACATTTTTAATATAGAATATTCAAAATATAATTTCAATGTTTTCCATTATTTCAGTTATTACTTTGGCACAGAGTTGCAGCACATTCTTAAAAGTTTCATATTGCTCCTCTGACAACCAATCTACATAGGGTGTCCTGCATTCTGGGCCACCCTCCTCCAGCACAGCTGACCTACACTTATAGGTATCATACCAGCAGCAATGACACATCACTGCTTTTTTTCCCAGCAGCTCTAGATTCTTGGCTCTCTTCCACTTTTCTCAGAGCCTAGCTGGGAAGGAGCTGATTAGTAAGTAGAAGAGAAAAAGGCACATTGTAATTTCCTCCCTACAGAGGAAAAGCAGAAGGCACACAGAGCGCAGTACACCCTAGTATTGTCAGAAGTTGCAAGAGTTAACATCCCCTATTAAACAGTCTTAAGATAGCTACTAAGTATCACATTACAAGGTCTGGACAGCAACACAACTATTTAAATAACTTTAGAGCTATCCTGCAGAGATAAATCAGTAGGAGACCTAACAGTAGCTCTTACATTTCCATTTTAGCTCAAAATGCTGCAAACGGTGAAGTGCAGGTTACTCCACTGGAGCTTTTCCCTGACCACACCTATGACCTCCATTTGCATGGTGATGGGTGTCACTCATATCTGCTTTTTCAGTCAAGGATAAATTTTGGCATAAAGGGGACAACTACAGGCCACTATATTCAATTCCCTATGCCAATGAGCACGACATACTAAAACTGTGTCCACGCCATCCCTGCATTACAGAAAGGCAGACATGTCTGAACTTCACATCAGGCATGTCTGAATAAACTACAGTTTTCCGTTGAAACTGGTATGAATTTCTCTACGGTAGTATCAGTACATACTTACCAATTGTTGCTGCAAGTTCTGGGTCGAATGTATCATCTGTGAACCGCAGCAGAAGGCTGATAGGGAGGAAAGAAAAATAAGAGATACTATTACTGCAGCATACCCATAGCTTGCTGGAAGCCTACAAATCACAAGTCTGAAAGGAACAGCAAGATCACACAGCTAAACAAAAACACAGCTCATTGTCTCTCGTAGGAGAGGAATTATGGAAAAAAAGAAGGGAACACGGAAAGAATACAGCTGACATGCTCTGCTCCCTGAGCCCTCAACTCCTCACTGCATGTGTTACCAAGTATGCCTCTTTGAAAACAAAGTACTACACAAGGTGTCTAATCAGTTGCCTCAACAGTCACATGATTGGCTTCTCAAAGCATTTTACCTCTACCTTACTCTATTCTTCTTCTCCCAGAATTCAGCACAAAAGTAGTACTTTTTTGGGGTTTTTTGCAATATTGCCTCACAGTATTTCTGTAAGCTTGAGAAAAAAATTCCAAGTCAGCTTTTCATCCCAGAAATAACTCTTTGAACTGGGCACACTGGGGAATAGTAAGGACAACACCCACCAGAAATAAAGACACAGAAGTTGAAGAGTAGATTTAGCTCACCATTGTTTTATGATTTTGTATCTTTTTGTATATAAGGGCTTCCACACACACATTTCCCCCTATCCTGATGAGTATGTTTGCTACCAATAGAAAAGCAGTTACAACTAAGATTTAATAGCACATCACACTGTAGTAGTGTAGGGTCCCTTAAAGAAATGTCCATAATGCCACTCTGCTTGTCCCAAATGTAAATATTTTTGCAAGAGACAGATTCTCAGCATAGTTTCTAAAATTACCAGACTTAGGCATCTGTGGCAAGCGGGTATTACCACGTGGCAGGCAGCTGTTTGCTATGACCCAGCAGCTTCTACTCATTCCCAGGCTGGAAACAAAACCTTATTTACTTTTTGGTCTTCCCCTCCACACCCTGTTCTTTACTCCTCTCTCCTCTTTTTGCATGTGAATTCAGCAGTCAAGTGCTTTTTAGCATTTGGACACAGTCCTGCATTGACAAAAAAAATGACTACTGAAATTCCTTTATTTCAATGACACTGGGTGGCAGCTCTAAAGTTAACCATAGATCATCCTTTTTTCCCCTACTCCCGAACCCCAAAACCAAATGGTAGCTTTATTTACCAAAAAATAATTAAAATAAATCATAGCATATAGGTTTTCACCAGTACCTTCAGATGGTTGTATCAGGATGCTATTTAAAAGCAGCTATTCCTAGTGACAACCAGAACGAGTTTCATTCAAAACAGACAGAATGTGGAAACCTTATACTACTACTAGAATAAAATCATCATTTTACCTGTCCTGCATGCCAAGCACAGCCAACTTCTATCATCCCCATCTTTCTTTCATATGTAGCTATCATCTACAAAGTCCAGCACACCCACAGGGACCAGGTTTAAGACAGAATTTGTTCAGAAGTCAGGACTCCAACCATTTACTACACTGTGCTAGTACCAGCTTAGCATCTGATCTTCCCTAGTCAAGTAACAGGTAAGGGGCACAAATTCAGGAACAGTTCAATATTAAGTTCCTGTACCTGAACAATCGCAGTGTTGTCTTTTAATAGCAATTTTATTTCCTCTACATAATGCCTCTCTTAACAAGTTTTCCAATGTGAAAAAACAAGTATATAAATAGGTAAACAAAATCATTGTGTGTTTTATATGCCTCAGGAAAAATTCTTCCATATGGCCACTCATATATAAGAGATGACCTCAACTACAAGAAATTTGCTCAGATCCTGTCTGTCACTAGAGGCCTACTGTACTAATTATCAACTCAGCAGCTACCTCAAATGAGTAATTGGCAAATTTTTAACAAATACGGGGGCTTTTTCTAATCAGCAACTTCTGTGTACTTTAGGGTCACGGTAGAAGACCAAGATTATTGCCATAAAAATACCAAATCTAAAATTACCAGAGTGGCACATTCCCAGATGCCCTGCATTTACATGCCTTATAACCTGTGGTCGAACTACTCTGCTGCCTCCCCGTGCTCCCCCGCACGCATCCAGTGCTGGGTCACTTGCGACCCTGTATGTAAACATTATGGACTAGATATTAACCCCAAAGCGCCATGGAGATGTACAAGGGCACCCATCTCCCCAGGAAACAACGGTGCCCTGGGCACAGGGCGGCCCAGCTGCCCCTGGCCGGGCCGGCAGAGCCTCCGCCGCGCCTGTTTCCAGCTGGGCCCGGCAGACACCGGGGCCGGCGGCTGCGGAGGAAGCAGGGTTAACCCCTGTCCTGCCGGCGGGCCGGCCGGGAAGGGGCGCGGGCGCTCCCCCCGCGGGCCCCGCGCAGCGCAGGCCGCGCCCAGCCGGCGCCGTCCGACGCGGGGCTTAGGCCGGGCCCGGGCGGTCAGGAGAGGCCGGGTGAGGCGGACGCCCCCTCACCTGGACTTGCCGACGCCGCTCTCGCCGATGATGAGGATCTTGAGGGTGGTCAGCACGTCCTCGTCCATCCCGGCAGCGCCCCCGGACCTGCCCCGACCCTCCGACGCTTCCCTGCGCAGCTGCGGCGGCTCCACTGCGCCTGCGCGGGGCCGCCCGCTGTTTGTTTACAGCGCGCGGGGACGGCTCCCGCGGGACGCGCGTGCGCGGGGCCCGGGGCGGGGGAGCGCCGGGGGGGTGCCTGGGGGGTGCCCAGCGCGCTCGGCGGTGACGGGAGAGGGGTTCCCGTAGGGTCGCGGTTGGGGCAGGGAGACGAGAGGCCAGATAAAATGCCACAGGGTTATTAGGCATTGCAACGAACTGCCCAGGGAAGTGGTGGAGTCGGCACCCCTGGAGGTGTTTAAGGAAAGACTGGACGTGGCACTCGGTGCCATGGTCTGGTTGACACGGTGGTGTTCGGTTCATAGGTTGAACCCGATGATCTCAGAGGTCTTTTCCAAGCTAATTGATTCTGTGATTCTGCACGCTGGCGGCCGGCCAGCGCCCTGTGCGGGAACAGAGCCAGCAGCCACCTCCGGAGGAAAGTGGCTGGTCAGGAGCCCCCTACCAAGAAGTGGGCTCTGTTGGTCACAAACCAGCAGTGCAGACCAGTTAGTATGCGACACTAAATATTTTTCTGCTAGCAGAATCTTTTGTTGTCCATTAAAAGCCGAAAATGTTCTTCTAAAACTGATTGCTGTTACAAAGTCCAACCAATTCAGCTAACCTGCTGTTACGGCTTGAGACCTACCTCAGGCGACCCTTCTAAAACTAATGAAGTATATCACAGGTGTGGGTCTGAGACTGTCCTTGGCCTGTGCTATAGACCTTGGCCCAGCTGGGCAGCCCCTGGGCAGGCCAGAGACTAACTCCATCACACACATAAACAAGCTCTGGCTCTTCCACAGTCACACAGAGTTCAGGCTATGTCAGCGGTTTGCACCAGGCAGGTGCACTGAGAGGCTGTAGTGGTTTCTGTCAGAATGCTGCCTGCAGAGGGAACAGTTCTTTCTGCAGAGTCCTGATTCTGCTGTGCAGTTGCCTTCAACTGAATTCCAGGGTCAACACAGGAACCGTTCTCTTGTGTTTTTGTGGTAAACCTCTTTGTTGCCTGGCTCCTTCCACTTACAGGATCTCAGTCAGCTCTCTTGACTCTTACCTTACAAAAATAACTCCCAGGATGAGTACAATAACAGTAATTATCCTATTAAATTATGTAGACATATTCTATAATTAAACATGTGCAAATGGCTGGCTGTGTTTACAACAGGACTGTGCCTGTTTATTAGGAATAATCTGAGATTTGTTGAAAGTGTGACTTGGTTTTCATAGTTTGGACTGTGCTTTGCAGTCACACAAGAAAGCAGTGTGTCTATACTCTGTAGTTTTTGATGAAGTGTACAAGAGCTGTGGGATCTTAGCATGGAACAGGACGAGGATTTTAATTTGGAAGGTATATCCCAGCAGCAAAGAATTCTACTAAGGCTACTGAATCCTTTGAAGTCAGAGAGTTCAAGGGAGATTTGACTTTTTCTATTGAAGCCGTAGAATCAAACTATGCAATATGGATATTAGTCCTGATTTAGATCATAATTCTATATCTCACCCAGAATGAAGGGCTGGTCAGGATGGCATTCAGATCTTTTACCTTAATGATGAGCAGCTGCAAGAAAGAAAGTAAAACCTGCCCTAAATGAACAATTCCCTAGCTCATGCTTATAGATGTGGTGGTTTAGACTTTCCTAAGCATGCCCTGTGAGAATAGGTATTTCTCCATGTTGTCCCCCTCAGGTGGACCTAGGTAGTCCTCTTACTCTGAGATTGGATCTGACTGCTGCAGTCAACCTGTTTGCTGTCTATATATCTATTTTAACTCTGGAAAGCCAGGCCTATTACAGGAACCAGTGGTAGTGGATAATTAAAGTAGCTCAGACCTAGCTCCTTCGAAACAAGAGTATTACTTATTCACTGAAAGATGTAAAATAATCAGGACATCTTTCAACAGACTTTTTTAGGGTTTCTTCAGTGAAGCTGTCTCTGAATTGGGAGAAATATCTAGCCTGCTGTAATTCGTAGGTGCCTGTTTTTTTTCTTGCCTGCCTTTCAGCCCTCATCAGGAGTCCTCACTAACTCATGACAACCAACCCAATCCCTTGAAAAAGGCTGGAGGGTTTTTTCTTTTTATCATTTACTATCCCATTTGATCCTGACCTTAGATGTGGGAGCATCAAGCCATAGCAGCTTGCTTAGCCCTCCCTTATAATTAGTCTTCCTAGAAGAATACTGGAGATTTTTTTTTTATTTTTTTTTTTTAATGCTATGCTGTTTCCTCTTGATTTCTTCTCAGTGATCTCTGCATTTCTGACAGGAAGACACTGAGCAGATCAACTTGACTGCATATGGTCTTTGTAAATAATTATGCATATATACTTTCCTTATTCTACATACATTGCTAAGGGAAGCAGTCTGATGGTGGAAAACTAGCATAACTGGTTCCAAGGCAGGTCACTGCTACGTATGGAGAAGTATATGTATACAGAGAGAGAGAGAGAGAGATAAAATTTGCACTTTAGAGTTTCCCTTCATGCCTTTACAGCCTTGCATGAAGGCTGCATGATTCCTGGTATGATACAGGGCTCAGAGAAGTAGAAAAATGTCAGGTCTATCTCAGCTCAGTGTCCCCAAGTTATTCATTACTTCAGGGATGTGACAAAGAGGCAAAGACATCTTGACAATGATAGCTCCTGTATTCTCACCATTAAAATTCCCTGTCGACTGTATTACACTTGGCTATATCCTTAACCATGAAAACAGGCCATTGGGACTGAATAACTGTGAATACCTTTCTCAGAAGATGGGAATTTATTTACAGTCACTCCCTTAGGGTTGGGATCTATAATGAAAGGGCCATTGCACTTCGTGTATCCTCAAGGGGGCTCTGGACCAGTTGCACAGTGCAGTGCCCTTAGGCAGTCATTGAGAGCAAGTAAAGGCCAGAAGGACTGCCATCCAGTTTGTTCCTGCTGAACCAACTGCAGTGTAACCCTGGCAACAGAGATGAGTGTGTCAGTAATAATAGGTCAGTAACATGAGAGACAATCTGGAATAAACAACAAAGAGCTCCCTCAGTCTCATTCTGTGTCTGAAAGACACTTGGGAGCCTTTGGTAAACTCACACCATCTACCTTAGCTTCCAGAGCTTAAATGTGGAGATAACGGCATTTCCTATAGAAGACTGCAGAAACAGCAAGGGGTGATAGGCCAAGGGAGCTAAGGGTTTGTGTTTTCCCTGCCAGCACTGCCTAGTTAGCATAAGCTGTGAAATTCTTGATGGGAGAGCGTCTCCTTAACCACATGGCTACCCTCTCTATGCCATCACAAGTAAAATCAGGCCTTGAAATGTTTAGGCTGTTTAGGTACATGAAAGTCTCAAGATTATGCACCTGTCTAGGTGTTAAAGTCCTTGGGTCATTGGTACTTCCAAAGATTTTCTCAGTTATGCCAGCCATGCACAATGTCCAGCAGAAGCTGAGAAGCTCAGCCACTTCAGAGAGAAGTTTAAAGCAATCTACAGTCTCCTGTTGCAAAGGCTAATCCTGCTGTCCAATTTCCAGGCTGTGAGGCTGACCCATATGTTGTTGGGGCAGTGAGTAGAAGTTATGATTCACAGTAAAACAAGCATGATTTCTAAACTCACGAGTCCCTCCCAGCAGAAGTGACACACACAGACACTCATTCTTTTTTGCTGCTTCATGCGATAATTTGCAGTGTTTGTAAAAGTGACACTACGTGTGTCAGATTAAGGGAGGTTCCTTTTCTGTGTGACATCCTTAAGCACAGTCAGCACATCCATAAGATTTCACATTGAGCAAATAAAAGCGAGAAGTGAAAGTGCTGCAGCAGTCCCAGAACTCGGGGCAGGATTTCTCTGGAGAGCACACTGCAATGTAAATGATCCTGCTGTGGCTGACCACTCCTTTTCTAAAGAATCCAGCCTATTTTTATGAAGAAACTACATAATAATCTTTTTCTTCACCCTTCCAACAGCAGCCAGAGCTGAACACTCCCATCTGTTGATCCTTTCAGTGTCTGCTTGGTTTCTGTGAACAGTAAGGGGGATTTAAGACTATAAGCACATTAGCTCTGGGCAATTAAAATACACTGCTTATAGTCAACACAGTTAAAAAAAGTGGATTATACACAGCATTGGGGCTGTAATTAGCTATTTGGGGAAAAACAGTGAGAAAAATATTGTTTCAGCCACTCAAAAAGCCATGGTTGTATATGAGAGTGATATACTAGTATTTTTCAGAGAAAACCAACATATATTTGAAGATCATTAACCAAGTCTTGCATAGTAATCATGAGTAGATTCATGATTTTGTGCTAGAATACTGTGATTGCTGAAGATAGTATGAAAAACTTAGTTACATGCTTTGAAATTTTATTTTATTATATATGATATGTAGCTCTCCAGAGGCACATCTTGCTTCTTTGCTGGAAAATGGTGAAAAAGGCTAGCCACATTGAATTTTCTTCAGATAAATTGATTAATCATTTAATCCCAACTAATGCAAGCAGTAATCTTGAAAATAACAGCTTATCTTTCTGCATTGTGTCATGAACCTTTAAACCAAGGACAGCTTTTAAGGCTGGATGACCTAAATACTATTTTTTAAATGTCTCTAAAGCAACCACTGAAATCTGTAAACAATAATGATACAGGAGTAGATTAGTCTTTAGGATTGTTAGATTCCTTACAGAACATTAACTGTGTTTTAAATTATAAGAAATATTATATTAAAAATATCAATAGTCTACTGTACATCAACAATGTGATGTACAAAGGGTGAGGCAACAGATTTCAAGGGATGCAGTAAGAACAACAATATTTCAATGTTAGAGTTTTCCTACAGTTGCACTTCACCTGTACTTCACGAACATACTGAACAGTCAGTGCTGAGAATTTCTCTTTTTTTCATAGCAAGTGTAATTGTATCCAGTGCAACACAATATATATTTACCACTGAGATCACAGAATCATGTGAGTTGGAAAAGACCTCTGAGATCATCAAGTCCAACCTTTGGTCACCACCTTGTCAACTAGACCATGGCACTAAGTCCAGTTGTTTCTCGAACACCTCCGGGGATGGTGATTCTACCACCTCCCTGGGCAGCCCATTCTAATATTTAAAAAACCCTTTCTGTTAAGTAATTCCTCTTGATGTCCAACCTAAACCTCCTCTGATGCAGCTTGAGGCTATGTCCTCTCATCCTGTTGCTGTTACCTGGGAGAAGAGACCAACCCCCACCTGGCTACAACCTCCTTTCAGGCAGTTCTAGAGAGCGATAAGAGCTCTCTTCTGAGCCTCCTTTTCTCCAGGCTAAACAATCCCAGCTCCCTCAGACACTCCTCATAGGACTTACCCTCTAGACCCTTCATCAGCTTTGTTGCCCTTCTCTAGACCCAATCCTGCCCCTCAGTGTCCCTCCTGCACTGAGGGGCCTAGAACTGGACACAGCACTCAAGCTGTGGCCTCACCAGTGCTGAGTACAGGGGGACAATCACTTCCCTAATCTTGCTGGCCACACTATTGCTGATACAGGCCAGGATGCCATTGGCCTTCTTGGCCACCAGGGTACTCTGCCAGCTCATGTTCAGCCAGCTGCCAACCAGCATCCCTGGGTCCTTTTCTGCTTCCCCGAGGCTGGAGTGCTGCACGGGATTGTTGAGATCCAAGGGCAGGATCTAGCACTTGGCCTTTTTAAACCTCAAACCATTGGCCTTGGGCCATTGATCCAGCCTGTCCAGATCCCTCGACGGAGCCTTCCTACCCTTCAGCAGATCAACACTCCCACCCAGCCTGGTGTCATCCACAAACAACTTCATCCCCTCATCCTGATCATCAATAAAGATATTAAACAGGACTGGGCCCAATACTGTACCCTGGGGAACACCACTTGTGATGGCCCACCAAAAGATCAGAAGATAGAAAAAAAGTCACAAAAAAAATCACAAAATCACAAAAACTCCACAAAATATTTGACAGACCATGTTGATATGAAGTGCTTCCTCTCGGTCTTAACAAAATGAAAAGTAGTAATACAAGCTTACTATTTCCACAT
Organism: Lepidothrix coronata; assembly: GCF_001604755.1. Taxonomy (NCBI): domain Eukaryota; kingdom Metazoa; phylum Chordata; class Aves; order Passeriformes; family Pipridae; genus Lepidothrix; species Lepidothrix coronata. Next base: position 3,918,905 of record NW_016690260.1, read on the forward strand.
TGGTTCCTCAGTTTTTCAAAGGCCAGTTTAGTATTTGCTTTGGACTTCCTATGTGGGAAAGCAGAAGATGCATTTTGTGAATACAGTGAACATGCTAAAGGAGGCACAGTAAGCACAGTAGGCATGCATCTGTGTGCAGTACCTTTCTACTTTACCAAGATCTCACAAGGAAGGCAACTCAGATTCCTTCTCAGAAAGCAGATGTTCTGAAAGAATTCTTCTTGTTTTCAAAGAGAGTGTACTTTAAATTATCATTTCAAGGCAAGTGGGGGAATCTGTAAAGAATTTACTTTGCATTTAATAAAGACCTTATTCATTTCTCCTTCTCCAGTTGCTTTCAGTGCTTAATATGGTTAATGTTAAGGGGGATGGGAAGGAATAACCCCTTCCCTGCTGTGAGACCATCTCATCCATAATCCCCTCTGAAGGGATAACATACCTCATCTAGCATTAGATCACACGTGCCTGCAGGATTAGCCGTTAGAAAGGGACGGAGTGGATTGAGTAACCACTGTCATCGCTATCCTGCTCTTTGCACAACACTGTGTGAAGCAATCCTGATAAATCAGAGAATCTAGTGGGCAAGGGACAGAGACATAACATCAAGGCAGATGCCAAGTAAACCAAACAACAATTTGTATTAAATCTGTAACAATCACTGGAAGAAATGCATGCAGAAATGTAAATTCAAATAGAGGCAAATCAAGGCCTACTATGGCACCAGTTTTATCAGGTCAGAGCAAAGTCCATCTGTCACCAGGGACAGTAGCTTTGGTTAGGCAACAGCATACAGGCAGGACAAGCATGAAATGGCACTTGACCAGAATGTTACTGCAGACTTCAGCAGTTTGTGACCCAGGGCCTTTTGAGCCCATCGTGATGGTGGCTTCATATATGATAACTGTATTTCTCTTAAATAATGGCAATATTTCTCTTCAGAGAAGAGAGTTTCTCATCCATATATTTTTAACCCAAAATAACACGTAGAGCCTCCTGTGGCAGAGTTGCACAGAATGATGATTTTTGTTTTATACTTTCTGCCTTTATTTGATTTCCCTTCTCAGATTAGGCACAACTATGAGCAACTGTCTATTTGCTTAGTCTGTGCCACACGTGATTTTGTAGATCTCCAGCATACCCTCCCATAATTCTAATTTTTTCAGCCAGAGGAATCTGTTTAATCATTCCTCATATGGAAGCCATTAAAATTTTAATTATTGTATTTAAACTTTGCTGTACAGTTGCTTTCCTGCTGTATCATCTTTCAGATGAGGGGACAAAACTAAAGAAAGTGCAGAAAAAATGGGTGCCCTTAGGACTGAGAATGAGGTGTTTTCTGGTTTGTTCTATGTGAATTTTCTAATATTTTCTAACAGTCTATTTGTTTTATTGGTTACTTTTTTTATAGACCTGTACATTATAATGTTTTCTAAATCCTTTCTTTGCCTATTTATTCCTGTCCTTTTACTCCTACAGTTTAAACAGTATTTGTCTGTTTGAAATCCTGCCCTTTCATTCATTCTGGGGTGGTAACAGCCAGGTCAGTGCTCTTCATTGCAAATGTACTTTTAGAATATGTTTAAAATGACATCACAGAGCAGACGAGAGAATTCTTTGCATTTTAATTTGTGGCTCATTTGTGGTTTGTTGCCTCTTGTCACTGGACACTACTGAGAAGAGTCTGGCTCTCTTCTTCACTCTGCTCCCATCAGGTGTTGATCCACATTGGTAAGATCCACATTGATAACGGTCTCTTCTCCAGGCTAAACAATCCCAGCCCTCTCAGTTTCTGTTCATGTGGCAGTTTCTCCCAGGATGAGTTACTTTTCACCTACGTATGCTGAGTTTTGTCTAGCCATTGTGTCTCCCAATGTCTCCTTCCAACTCTTCTTCATTCCTCCTCTTCACTCTTCTGAATGATTCTGCAACAGCAGAATCAAACCGCATTCTCTTCTGTTATCCCCCTTGTTCAGAAAGGTACATGGTGCGTCCTAGGCCTCAGTACCATCTTCCTTCTCAGATACCACTTGTGAATCCCCACCCCCTTTAACTCCTATCTTTTGCTTTCTATCTTTTAACCAGTTACTTGTTTATACGAAGATTTCTATTTTTCCATGGGAGCTTAGTTTCTTTATAATCTTTAATGATGGCTCTTGTTGAACACCTATTGAATGCAAAGTAGAATGTGTCAACTAGATGTAGCATTGGCTTCTCAAAGAACTCTGATGTGCTTGTGCAGAATCAATTAACTTTACAGAAACCATTATAGTAGCATGAATGTGGCAAATCAAAGCTGTGGAAATGAGGTTCCAACTTTCTGAAAAATCAATGACATTGAAAGGGACCTTTGGAGATCACCTGGTCTAACCTCCCTGCTCAAGCAGCATCAGCTAGAGCAGGTTGCCCAGGACTATATCCAGGCAACTTTTGAGTATCTCCAATGATGGACACTCTGCAATGCCTCTGAACAACATATTTCAGTGTTTCACTACACTCACAGTAAACCCAGAAGTGTTTCCTTGTGTTCGAATGGAATCTCGTTTGTTTTAGTTTGTGCCTGCTGCCTCTGGTCCTGTCACTGGGCATCACGGAGAGGAGCCTAACTCCTTCTCCTCCATTCCCTCCTATCAGATATTTACATAGATTGATAAAATCCCCTGAGTCTTTTCTTCTCCAGACTTAAAGAGTTCCAGGCCTCCTAATCTCTCCTCATATGAAGGAAGCTGCAGTCCCTTCATCATATTCATGGCCCTTCACTGAACTGGTTTCAAGTCAGAATTGTTCTGATAAACTGGACCCAACACTCCAGTGTGGCCTCTACCTGAGTAGAGGAGAAGTATCATTTGCCTTGACCTGCTGGCAATGCTTTTCCTAACACAACCCATGAAGCTGTTGGCCTTCATTGCCACAAGGGATGCCATAAGGGATTTTAAAATCTCCTGTTTATCCATGTTGGCCTTTTGAAACATTCAAAAGCTGCTACTGACAGGTGGCTTACAGTTACACTGAACTTCAAGTATAGTGTCTTTAATAGTCTGCATATTGCCTACATTCTATCATTTAGTCATCTTTAAAGTGCTCTTCATCTTTTTTTTTTTTTAGGTGCAGGATTTTCCTCCTTTTGTCTTTTCTTCAAGACAGCTGAATATTATCATTACTGTAAGACTTGTTCATAATTACCTTTTTACTGTGGGTCCAGCAGGAGTTTAGGAAGCAAGGAGTCCACTCTGAACCTTGTGACTCCATGGAAGGGTCTCCCTTACCCTTTTTCATCCATGCCCTTTTGCATCTTTGGTCTCCATATAAACCATTCTAAATTGATTCTAATCCAATTTTCCTTAGTACGTTTCAGCCATGTAGTAAATAATAGAGTGAACCTTGCCACTGAACTTTATGAAGTCGTGCTTTCACAAGTTTATATTAAACCTGCTTTTGCTAATAGCTTTGGTGGGGATTCTTTAAGTGATCAAAACTAGTCATTCCAACAAGTGGAGAAGTTATTTTTCTAAATCCAAGCCTTCATTCCTAGCACCATGTCCAGACATGATATTTTAGAGCTAACTGTAGTTTTCATTATTAATTGATTTTCTTTTCCTCTCTGCCTCTCTGAGAGACTCACCATGGCTGAGAAGCTCATCACCTCGTGCCTCGTGATCATCTTGGTCAGGCCATCCGTTTCACACTCCTAATCCTACATGGTTGTTGTTTGCATGTTAAGTAATCAGCTTCCAATCAGGAAAAGACTTAATACTAGTAGTAATAATATCCATGTGGTTCAAAAGTTGCTCAAACACACAAGACAGCTGATACAATAGGAACTTAAAAGCCTATGAGAGAAACCACATAGAAATGCCTTTATTTCATCCCTCTATTTCATCCACCAATGTATTTGGCAAAGGACCCTTGTTTCTTTGTCCAACAGAGGGCTTATGCCAAGGATAGTGTAATTTGAATTTTTTTTAAGTACGTTCCTCACTAGGTGGCCATGGCAGCATGATAACAAACATTGTGCATCATTAGATCTTCCCTTATAAAAACTGCAGCACATCAGGGCTTGGGAAGGATTTGCAGTAATGTGGTTGCACTTTCATCACATTTCTTTTGCACTTATAATATGCTAATATTATGAAACAGTCTGTTGAGGCATGCTGATAACCTATTGCAACTCCCTTTTAAGAAAAGGTGCAGGTAGCCATTTCTTCTATAAATCAAGTCTATAAAAAAAGATACAGTGGTTATATAATATATTTGTATAATCCCTTTTTCCTGAGTATTATCTGTAAACTTTGTAGAAGGCTCTTTAACATCCACTGAAGGGCAGCTATTTGAGGTAGAAGCCAGAAATTGTGAGATGCATCAACCTTAAAGACCAGTTTAGAAGAGAAAGCAAGGCAAAATACAATCTCCAGTTGAGACTGAAGACAAAACATAGATGGAGAGAGTCAAAGTGTAGTGATACTAATAGTACCCTTATACTGTTACAAAAATTGCAATGGGAATCTACAGCTCAAGTTCGTAATCTTTTTCCTTACTTCTCATCTTATACAAAACAGTGCCAGTAAATGAGCAAATCTCCTTAATACCAAGTTGAGGTACTGATTTCCTATTATTTCTGTATTTCCACTGCACAAATGCCTGGAGACTTTCATTAGAACAGAGCCCAACTGTATTCATTTCTGCAATTCAGGGTTCTGAAACTGTTGAAAGAGAAAACTAGCTCTAGTTATTCAGGCAGGAATTTTCCCTATAACATATTGAGTTTTTCTTGGTGACATCTGTCTTCAAATAGTGATCAGGCTTTATGTCCTGGATAGCAATATAAAGTATTTTCTGCCATCATCTCGTGACAACATGTAAGCTAAAACACTTGCAAACAAACCAAAATAATTTCTTCTGGATCAGGAGTTTGAATTAGATGACTGAATTTTCCTGGCATGAAAGGATTATTCCTTGTCTTTCACCTAATCCTCCTCTGTTATACAGTATATATAGTTACACATAGTTTTTGTTTCCCCTGGGTTTGAAAAGATTACTTTTCCACTGGGTTTCCTGCGTCACTGTAATACTTCCCCTTGACTCTCTGGTTTCATCTGCTCCACTCTGTTTATGGATCATCCGGTAACCTGAATGAAGTTACAGCTTTTAGATCTGTCATTTAGTCTTTGGATATACTGCTAGAGGCCTCAAGGTCTTCTATTCAACCTTTAAGATCTTTCGTTCCATCATCTGCCATCCATTGTGTCAAAGCAGTTTTTCCCACAAGCGTTTCAATTACAAATTGATACTTAGTATTTGCTAAGGACTTTAAAGCTTTTGGTTTCCATTTGTCACTTGAGCTTTCCGCTTCAGGTCCTAGAAGTACACTGAACTTTGGAAGCAATTTTGCAGATCTCATATATATTTGATCCTTTGATCTTAAGTATCCTTTGCATTCACAGTTGTTTTAATAAGATAATACAGGTTTATATCACCTCCATTACCATTTGAGCTGGTGAGGCACAGTATGTTCACCCCTGTAAGTGGCAGGAGATTCTGAAGTCCTGTAATATGAGCAATTTCCTGTTTTCTGTGATTTCTGAGTAATATGTGCAACTTCCTTAAACAAAATATTTTTTTCAACATGCAATACCTGTGTCCCTGTCTTGACTAATACTTGCAATGCACAAATACTTATTGCTATTGCATTTCAGCAAACATGTTATTTGGCTTTTCCATAGGCAGTCAGGGTTCTTGACTTCTGTGAACTTTTGAGTTTGTTTGGCTGTTGGTTTTTCCATGAGTTTCATATCCGTAGTGTTATTAGTTATTAGTAGACAACACAGTGGTGCTTTTTCATCTTTATTACTGAATATAAACAGTTCTGATAACTTCATATTTTAGCTTTTTCTCATCTCCTGTTAAGATCAGTGAAATTAGTCTCATCTTCACTGAAATGTCAGCACGACAAGGTTCATACAGAGTTTTTTACTTGCAGATCATTTCTGAGCTTTACAGTCTGTTTCAATACATTTACATGCAAGTGTAGTTTGTGAAATTGGAGAAATTCTTCATATGGTATTAAGAACTTAGTAGATCCTTTGATGTTAAATTGCCTTCCAGGAACCTAGCAACTTTTTGTAGAGCTATTCAACCATGAGCTTTTGTTATTTTGAATCTATATATGTTGTAATATCTGAATGCACACACTGAGAACAAGAGGATGTAAACTGTTAGCAGGCAGTACCAGACCTCTTGTTTTCATTCACTACTCACTTATACAGGGTTTGGTCCTGCTCCTGCAGAACTACTAATAAATCTCACACTGATTTCTGTATAAGCAGAACTAAGTCATAGCGGTTTCCTCTCATAAATCACGCCCTCTGCTTCCTTCACATTCTGAAGTGTCTTCTGTTGGTTTTGTCTCTTTCCGTTTTTTTGGACCGCAGCTGTGATTTCTCAGAGCATCACCTTATGTTGCTTAGTTTTTTTAAGACTCTCTGAACAAGCAATTGCAAGCATATATTTTCAGTAAGTTTTTGTTTATTTAGCCTGATTCAGTGTGTTGTGTTGAAGGGAGAATGTTCAATGCTATACATAGGGAGATATTTTTACATAATATTTTGCTATTCAGGATGTGTTCATGGACTTATTTAGACAGAAACAGCTGGAGATTAATTTATTAATGATAACCAACAGTCAGCATCTTGAGCTATTTGAGATACTCCGGTATTTACCTGTACTCTTCTAGGAAGGATGAGGTAATTTATCAGAAAATGTCAACTTCTTAGTACAAAGAAACATGAATGTGGTAAAGAATTAGTGTAGAGCTGTTCTCAGGGAAGTCTTGGCAGAGCTTATCTAGATGAAGGGATCTTGGAAATGGGGACAGCTATGACCTGAGGTCAGGATACAAGAGTGACCATGGAGATCAATTTGTGAAGGGGAGATAAAAGAGAGGAGGCTAGTCAGGAAACCAGAGGATTCTTTTAAGCCACATAGAAGGGTCTGAACAGATCAGAAGCTCCTCCTGCCTTGAAATCTATGTAGCAACCTAATTTCTAGCCAAATAAAGAAGCACAGGTTCTATAGTAGTACCCTTTATATACATATGCAAGCCAAGAGCTCTTAAATTTGCTTAGAGCTTATTATTTTACCCTTTCTGTTTAAAATAAACAATCTCTCCCTGACTATGGCTACAGGATGTTTCATAATATACGACTTCCCATACAAACAATAGGTGTGCCACTCTGGATGAGTACACACAGGCAAGGCCCTGTTACGTAGTGGCTGGATCACATCATGGTGATTTGGTGCCCAGGATGCAGTTTTGAGTCAGGTGGTTGGATGACCTATAAAAATATCATTATGTATTTATGTTATTGTCCCCTTCCTTTATTCATCTGTAAATTCAGTGCAGGAAAACAAGGTCCTTTACAGAACATTTCTAGCGATGGAAAGCATCATGAAAGAGCTAGATATTGCTATAGAACCTTACTGTGAGGCAGAAACAGCATGAAACCTTAGCTCTGTATGCTGCATTGTGTCTTACAAAGACTACAAAGGCAAACAAAGTTGATATTAGAAAACTTCCTTTTGACCTTTAGACACCATAAGCTTTCTGCTTGCAGGGCACATTGGCAGATGGCTACTAGCTGACATGTGAAAGGCAATTCCTGCATTATAGACATAAGCAATACTGGCTACAACTCCATGGCTTCTTTTTATTCTAAAGTTGCATTGTCTGCTAAGATCATATTCCAGCCAAATTCAGTCAGATCCTACCTCTTCCTTAATCTGAGATGAAGACATAGTCCTGCTGTGCTGCCTTTGACATCTGAGGAACAGCAAAAGGAGACTGTACATGGTCTCGGTGCTTTGGGAGCAGACAGGGCAGGGGCACACTCTGCCAGAAGCTATTACTACTGGGGGAACAGGGCAGCCCAGATCTGTCGGCCATTCCCTCACTAATTCCGTGGAGTTGCAATAGATTAGTTGTACAAGCCAATGTAACTCTACAACTGTAGTAGCAAGGTTCATTTTTCCCCCCACAGCTTCCATGGAAAGGCCCTTGTGCCAGGATGAGGGATCAGGCTGAGTAGAGGTTTCAGGGTTTACCCTTTCAAGAAACAAAATTAGAGGAGTTCTTCTTTGTCTCATAAATGTGTGGTAAATGAAGATGTGTGGCTATTAGTAAAAATATCCCATTAATTCAACTTGTATAAACAAAATAAACCTCATCCTGCTTTGTAATTCAGATATTCAGATGTATCATGAAAGGAGCTGGCACGTTCTATCTGGATGTTACAGGGAACTACAGGCTTTAAAGGGTTATAGACTCTTAAGCAAAAACTAAAGCATGGTTTAATTATTAATTTGTACAAGAGATTGAATAGGTCTGGGGCAAAAGTTGAGATTATAACCACCTATATTACAGGAAGCATGCAGTGTTATTATTCTCTCACCTCTCAAAACCAAGGCTTCCTTCCTAATCCATTAATACTCAGTAGTGCTTTTTCAGGAAAGAAATATACTTGTCAATAAAACAAGTGAGTCACATGATTGAGGGGCTACAATATGAGGGAAAGAGTTTGCATAGCGTCTACAATTTTGTTTTGTCTAAAGCTAAGGGGGTGACTTTATTAGATACCCAAACAATGTCATATCCTCCACAGCACAGCTCCCAGGGAGCACACACACTACAGAAGCCTCTCTGAAACCACAATGCTGCCAAAAGTGGGGACTTTATTCCCACTCACAGGTGAATGGCCCCACTGCCTCCTGTTTATGAGCAGTGGGAAAGCTCCAATTCGTGATTGAAAACAAACTGTGCAGAATGAAAGTTCCAGTCAGATCAGCAAGTTGTTCTCACTTCCCTGTGGCTGCACTACATGGGCAGAGCTGGCCCAGGTGGAGGGGCAGGACCAAAGGGTGTGAGGGGGTCTCCCCACAGTCTTAGACCCACTTGAGACACTCTTGCAGTTCCCACTCAGTATGAATTTAGATGATTTCAGGTTATGCAGATAACAGTAAACTGGTATGCTTTGTGTCAGTGTGGTGGATTGACCCTGGCTGGACCCCAGGTATGCACTAAAGCCACTCTCTCTCTCCCCTCTGCAACTGGACAGAGGAGAGAAAAAAAAAAAAAGTGAAGGATTCATGAGCTGAGACAAGAGCTGGGACAGGTCACCGACTGATCACTATCACAGGCAAAACAGACTCAAAGTGGGGATATTAATTGAATTTATTACTAACAGGGTCAGAGCAAAAGAGTGAAAAGTAAAATAATCTTAAAAACACCTTCCCCCCACCCCTCCTTCCTTCCATGTTCTCCCTCCTCCTCCCCAGCTGTGCAGGGGGATGGAGAGTGGGGGTTATGGTCAGTTGTTGTTTCTGTCACTGCTCAGGGAGAGGAGTCCTTCCCCTGCTCCGGTGGGGTTCCTCCCACGGGAGACAGTCCTTGATAGACCTCTCCAGCGTGAGTCCATCCCACAGGCAACAGTTCTTCCCAAACTGATGTCCTGTGGGTCACTCCTCCAGGGGGTGCAGTCCTTCACGAATGAACTGTACCAGCGTGGGTCCCCCACAGGGGCCACAAGTCCTACCTGGGAAAAACCTGCTCCAGTGTGGGCTTCCCTCTCCACGGGCTGCAGGTCCCTGCTCCATCTGGGCCTCCCACAGGGTCACAGCCTCCTTCAGATATCCAGCTGCTCCAGCATGGGCTCCTCCATGGGCTGCAGGTGGGTCTCTGCACCCCAATGGTCCTCCATGGGCTGCAGGGGCACAGCTGCTCCACCATGGTCTGCACCAGGGGCTGCAGGGGCAACAGTCCTGGCACTTGGAGCACCTCCTGCCCCTCCTTCTGCACTGACCTTGGTGTCTGCAGAGTTGTTCCCGTGTTCTCACTCTGCTCTTCCCTGGCTGGAATTTTAATTTCTGTGCAACAACCTTGTGTTCTTAAATATGTTATCTCCGAGGTGTTACAATCACTTCTAATTGGCTTGGCCTTGGCAGCGGCAGGAAGACCATCCTGGAGCCAGCTGGCATTGGCTCCACTGAAGAGGGGAAGCCTCTAGCAGCTTCTAACAGAAGCCACCCCTATAGCCCCCCTGCTACCAAGACCTAGCCACAGAAACCCACTACAGTCAGTAAGAAAATACCTTCATTTCCACTGCAAGCTACTATTAGAGTAGCTTGCGTTTCTCCATCTTATTTATGTAAATGAAGCAGAAAAAAAAGGACTTTTTATCTCTACCTGTTTTCTTCCATTTTTAGTTTAGCTTTATTTCTTGGAAAATTTGTGCAAATATTTATACAAGCAAATAGGTACCACCAGGATCTATCTTCATTCATAAACAGAACCTGTAAGTCATAATTTGTCTTGTAACATGGAGGAGAGCCATCTACTTGGAGTACCACTATATTAGATTCTGCAGACAACTGATAAAAACAACCTTTTTTAATGGGAGATATTAATTCAACCACACAAAGGTAATTTCAGTCTAGGAACTCCTCCCACCAACATTATGGAAACAGGATACAAAATTGCAAACATTACATCACCAAAATTATATTGCCTTATAATGCCCTTGTGTGCATGAAACAGGAACTAGCAGTTTCAGGTACTGGTTGACATCTTCTCCAGACATCGCATACACTACTGGGCTCATTGCAGTGTCCTGGGAGTTCGTAACCATCAGATCATATATCCACAGGTGATACAATCTTCCATTGTTTTTAAATTACTCTGGGGGTATATATAACTCCAAACTTGTTGTCTAGTTTAATTTTTCTTGAGTGGTGGTGTAGAGATTGACACAATCCAAGTCAAAACCAGATTGTTTAAGGAAAGAAAGAAAAGTTTTTCTAAAAATTCTTCAGAGACTGACAAAGTCTGATGACTTGCTGAGAACATAGATACTTCTCACCACTGTGAACTAGATCATTAACTATTGTTTTACTAACAGATGTCAGAAGAAGAATTTTGCATTGAGTATTTAAATATTTCAAGTTTAGGAGGCATCCAAAATTCAGAATCTTTGAACTAATAAGCCTCTGTAAAGGATCACAGATTATTTTCTGATACAGCAGGACTTCAAGACTATTAAAAGTATAGAAATTGCTTGAACTTTTTGAACTCTTGAGGGGAAAAATGAAAAAAATTGAGGAATGGATAAAAAGTAAAGTAAGCATTGTCATCTTCTGGTAGTGTCATGTTTTATTTATTGTTTTTACAGCTTTTAAACTTTACGCTTTTCTTCCAAAGCTAGTTCAACATGCATATTGATCATGCCACAGATGTGATGTCTGAGATGAGACATGGTTTGTATATAAATTCTTAAGTAAGCAATCAAGGACTGGATGGACATTTTTCCATAGTTCCTCTAGTTTTATTACAAATTAAATGCAACACAAAATATTTCAGTAAAAGTACATGGGCTTTTCCTCCTAATTCTGTAAAGTCTGTGATACTTCTTTTTATCAAAAACATTGTAATGTGGCTTTTTCTAACCTATCTTTTAAAACTCTGACTTTCTAGTCCTAGCTAATGAACCTTTCACTGTATAAACAGTATCTTTTTTTTTTTTTTTTTTTTATTCTGTGCTTTATACATTTGCACATCTGAAATCCAGCTGCCTGGCATGTCACCATCCATCACAGCAAGTGGTGTGTAATATGTGTGTTGGTGAAGAAACCTGACCAAGTACTGTCTGTGTACTCAGCATTCAATCTAGTGAAAAGCAGAACATGATAGGTTCATAAATTGTTTCCTGTGATCTAAACTGATCTGTGTTAAGTTGCTTCCTCTCAGCCCTGGCACAAATCTGATCTCCTGACAAGTGTCCTCTCAACAGAGAAACACTAGAGGGTCTTCCACCTTTTGCTCTCAACTTCATGCTGAGCACAGGAGGTTGGAGGAGGCTGCTGAAGGGCAATAAGAGCCCTTTTTTCTCCCTGATTGTGTCCTGTCCCTGCAGTGCTTCCACTGGCTGGCATCTGGGAAAAATCAGTGTCTCTGCTGCACATCAGAACACACTGGTGCAAATACTGAAATGCAGCTACGTAAGTCTAGTACTGTGTAACTTAGTTTGTCTCCTTTTGTCTGCAAATCAAGCTAGACTCCTGCAGTCATGGCATACTCACAGTGGAAGTACAGATAACTTCTGAACTCATTTGCCAGGATCTGTGTCTGATTTCACTCTGGCAGAAGCTTAGAGTCAATTTACTGATGCTAGAGACTTACTAGCAGCTGAAGAGGTTACTGGGGCAGCCACAGGGTCTGTCTGCTCCTGTGTGGAGGTTACAGTTATCTGCACTGCACTGGGCTTTCCAGACAACCTGTAACACCTGAGTCCAGATGGCTAATTTTCCTCTACTGCAATCTCAGCCTGTATTTCCATAGATCAAAATTTTTCCCTATGTTAAGCATTCCAAACGTTCTTTTTGCATGTGCTGGGCCCTTTGCCTTATGGAAATTCATGATGCATTATGAAATTACTAGCTGAAACCATCCAGAATCAACAGGAATGGCAGGCAAAACTCACCATTTCCCTTGTTTTAGTACTCTCTTATTATCTCTGCTTACTCTGATAATTACATTGCTGTTGATCTCTCACTGGCTAGCATGGAGAAAATACTATTGGAGCTGTCAGTTTCTAGCGATGTATTTGACAGTCTGCCAAAAGTTTTGCAAATAGAGCAAACCTACCAGGGCTTTTTTTTTGTTGTAGTGTTGTTCTCAGTGGTACTAGCCCGTGCCAGTCAGTGGCAGAAACATTAGGAAAATAGTAATGATAATACTAGGAAAGATACCTTGACTGGACACAAGTATGGAAATAATTTTTAGGTCACTTGCCTTTTCTTCAATCCTGCTTTTGCAGTCCTCAGCTGTAGCAAAGGGCTCTGGTGCTGACCTGGTAGCAGCAGTGTTGCTGCCTGCAGAGCTCACTGGTGATAGTGAAGCAGTGGAGCTCAGCAGCAGTGGGTGCCAAGCTCACCTCTGCAGCACCCACTGGGTGTGTCCCCTCACTGCTCAGATAATTCTGGTTACCAGATGAAACTTTGCCAGGTTCTTCTTCCTATAGTACAGAGATGACCAATTTGAGGTGTATGCACTGACTTTCACCCTGGATTTTCCATCCTGCCAACCTTATGGAAGCTCAAAAAATCAAATGACAAGGCATAAGCCCTTTTGTAGGATTGGAAATTCAAAGGTCTGTTCCCATGAGTCTCTGTTCTCCACACTCCATAATCTGGGTGGGAAGGAGCTGCTCACAGCATGTACACTCTGTGCAGGCTGTAAAGCAAGTGCCATGAATGCAGGAAGGTACTGTCAGAGGTTGTGTTCAGTCAGTATCTCCCATTTCTTTTCTCTGGGCCCCAGAGAAGGTCTTTGCTGGGTCACCTGTGAGATTGGGATAAGGCTTTTTATGCTCAATTCCCTGTCTCTGTTGAAAAGCGGGGACACTAGTTCAAGTATTAAACAAGCAAGATGAAAATATGTCTCATTATCACACTTGATATATTTTCAGTATAGGGTAATATTAGTGAAGTGCACTGTAGAGAGGAAGAATATATGTGCCATTTTGTGTCATCCATGGCAAACTGAAAGAGAGACACATGTCTGGGTGACTGAGGACTTCTGCTTTCTTTGAGCAGCAGTGTCTTAAACAGCTCCTTCCACCACAACCTCTCTTGATCAACCTCCCCAGCTACATTTTGATGGTAAGGGTTTATTATGGCTGACAGCTGACAGAAAGAAATGAGGAGAGGTCTGTGGAAATGAAAAGCCAGACAGTATTTTCACAAAATTTTAAGTATTACCTCCCTCATACACTTTCAACATTGACAAGGCTATTTAGTGGCTCAAATCTACTCAAAACAACAACATCCAGCTAGCACCAAAAAATCCCCACAACAAAACCAAAAACAAACAAACAAACAAAACCCAAAACCAAAAGCAAACAAACAAACGAAAAAAACCAACAACAACAAAAAAACCCCAGCAGTCATATCTTATAATATTTACCATCATATATCATCATCATCATCATCATCCATCTTAGGACCTTAGAAATAGAAAAGTCCAGCAGCATCATAGAAATCCTCCTACCACAGTAACAGGAATATTGTTACTAGATAAGTGCTCCACAAGGCTCTACAGACCATCTGCTCCAGTATGTGATACAAGAACAGTATTTACCAGAGGAGGCTTCCTCATCAGGGTGTACAGCTGAGGATTAGAGCTGACTTTTCCTTCTGCTGTAGACTTTGTATCAAAGATGTTCCACTAAGGAACAAGGTCTTGCTGTTATCAATCAGTCTCAATGCCCTTGATAGCTTTGATAGCTCTCTGATGACAGCTTTAAAATGTGGTATAAGGGTGATTCTGCAAATTCTCCAGCCTGTTCCAATATAAAAAGGTGGCTTCAAAGCAGCCAGAGATCTGGTTTTACCTTTGACATTCTCATAGCATGAAAGAGCCTTCACATGGCATGGATTTCTGTACCAGCTTTTCCTTTAATGACTTCAGTGGTTCTTCACAAAGGCATCCTGAATATCCACTTCTTCTAGAATGTGCCAGGCCCCTGCACATTGCTGTCGACAGAGATAAGTGGCATGGTAGTCCTTAACAGTGCTTACTGAAAGGTTTGAGTGTGCTCTCATACAGCCCTACAGGCACCACTGCAAACAGACTGATCCTAACCATGCACCAGCACTTAAGTAGGGAGTTGTCATCTGGTCAGCCTCACCTCAGTGATCCCTGTGGGTCCCTTCCAACTCAGAATATTCTGCGTGATTCTGTGATCATACCTCGGGGCAGTATGGGGCACAGAGGGTGAGCACATGGGCAGTCCTTGCACGGTACTGGCAAGGTGAAGCGGCAGCTGGAAACGAATCTCCTGAGCCAGGAAAGTTGCAGTGGCCTTAATGTGCTTTGAAAGAGCAACTACTGCTTTGCCAGCTAATGGCATGGTCGTACTATGGGGTTATTTCAACACAGCAAAACTAAGCTCACTAAACCCTCTGCCAGCCACATGGAAGAGATGAGGAGGTTGGGTTTTGAGGTATGTCCTGTAGGAGTTGTAAAAAATTGCATCTGTGGAAATGTATAATGGATTTACTGATGATCAACATGTTTTGATGTAGTAACAATTTGCATGAGTTTTCGTATTGTAGCAGACACTAAGCAAGCCCTAACGCTCATGATTTGTTGCAGACTTTGTAATCAACTTGTAGAACTACCCAACTCTGGAACGTTGGTTTTCCTCAGGCAACAAATGGAATTACAACAAAGAGGGTGTTGCTGATAAAAACCAAGACATTATGAACTTGCAACATCCTATGTAAAAGTTTGTAAATAGAAATATATTGATCTGCATCAGGAAAACTTTGCTTTGTACTACCTAATTATTTTTTTTAAATAGGAATAAAACCGGGATTGATACAAGGAGGAAAATTACACTGATATATTTGGAAATATGATGAAATTTAAATCTGGCTTTCCTGGGGCTTGGCTTTGGTTTTGGTTTAGTTTAAAAAAATACTCCATGATTTTTGTCCTTTAAGTAGTTCCTGATATTGAACAAGAGAAGACCAAGACCAAGGGATCAAGCTGTTAAATTAATTCTGTACAGACAGACATTTTTTACCACTGAATATAGTTAGTTTGCTTTGCATAAAAGCTACTTATATCTCTCTTTCAGTTCTTTTCTCACTATTTCAGCTCCCTTATAAATCACCTTCATTTGCCCAGTATAACTGATATTCTGCTAGTTCTGCAGTTGGCCATAGTGTCTTTTCAGAAATAGCAAGGCACTGCACAATTCTATTTTGGATGTACAAGTATGCAGAAAAGATCTAAAACCAATAAAATCTTTTTGTA
The DNA here is from genome assembly GCF_001604755.1 of Lepidothrix coronata. Classification (NCBI taxonomy): domain Eukaryota; kingdom Metazoa; phylum Chordata; class Aves; order Passeriformes; family Pipridae; genus Lepidothrix; species Lepidothrix coronata. Next base: position 3,934,767 of record NW_016690260.1, read on the forward strand.
TTTTAGTGTCTGGCCATAGCTCCTGTAGCTATCATAAATTTTTGATCTTGCAAGAAACAGCTGGTGCAATAACCTTTAACAAAGTTAGAAGGGGAAAATACTGATGCAGATTGACACTTAAAAAAGATGTGAAAATTGTCCTGAAATTGTACACAGTCCTAGGGCAGTTGTTGTTTTCCAAGTGGAAACCATATGTAAGACGCAATAAACATTCTGGCCTCCAATGGAATTTGAATTTTGTCTGTCACAAGTGAACAGACACCTTTCACAATGTCTACAGAAGGAGAATAACTCAATTTTCTGACATTCTACGACAACATTCACAAACCTTTGTGACCATAGGAAGATATTAGTTTCAAGCCGGACCTTTTACATCCTAGAAGTTCAGAGAGTCTTGAAGAAGAAAGATGTGGGCACCAGAGCAGAATTTGCCCTGTCAGTACAGTCAATTAACCCAGTGCCATAAAAGCTCCTATTTCTTAAAAGTTCCTATAAAAGCTCCTGACTTTAAAGGGTGACTAGCACAAATATAGGCAACTACACCATAGATGTTAAACCAAACGCATCCCCACTGCACTCCCCAAAGCACAGCCGTGTGTTGTGAACGGTGCTGAACCACCGGCCGTGCCAGCCATTCCCAGGTTGTGGCTGTTACCCGAAGTGGGGCTGCAGCAGCCTTCGAGTGGAGTCACAAGCCTGACAGAAAGGCAGTTGTTCATGTGGATATTTAGTGATTCTGAACCCTACAGTGCAGAGGGACAAGGTGAGTACTGCAGCTCTGGTCCCGGAATGCTCGGTTACCCTCATCAAACACACTTGCTTCAGCTAGAATAGAAATTTCATGGCTATCTCAGGAAACATTAGATTTCATTGTTGTCCACTTTGTTCCTGAATGCTTTTGTGTTTGTGTCTTAAATGAAAAGAAGAAAACAGTGGCACCAAGGTGTGTCAGGAAGCTGCTGTGTAAAGGAAAATGTCTCCTCGCTAAAATATTCACACAAAGAAAGGGAAGGGAGGCAATTGAAAACACCCAGGATACACTGTATGTAGAATAATGGGACATAAATGGAAGAAAGAAAAGCCAAAGCTATTAAATTATGTTTTGTCTGTCCTTGATGTTAAAAATTGTTATTATTCAGCAGAGCCCAGTCCATGTTTGTTTTGTTTTAATGTCTGGAATACTTTGCATTTCACCCTAATAATCCACTCTGTTCTAAATGTTTATACAGCATGATTTACTACAATGTGGATGTGTAATTATAGTGATGATTAGACAAAACATCTTTGACAAGAAAGGAAAACAGTAGTTAATAATGTTTTCCATCTGTTTGGTAAAACCTCACTTAAAAAGAAAGAGCCCCTTAGCATATAGCAGGATCCAAGGCAACACCTATGCGAGTACATGACAGCAGTATAAATGCCTAATGAATTCATTCTGATCATTGCTCACACATTTTTGAAAGCACTACCATCTGTTTTATACATAAATATTACAGTAATTAATGTCAGCACATGTTTATATTATATCATTTCCAGAGTCTTATTTTAGAGTTAAGACCTTTTTCTTTTCAGGCAGAATAACGGCATATTTTAAGCTATTGGCAGGAAATACAATGTTATTAGGATAAAATGAGTGAATTTCAGTAATGGCTTGCTTCTTTATTGGAAAACTTTATAGCATTTAATGCTTCTGTTCTTCGTTAAAGCCTAAATACTGGGTCAGTGCCTACTCATGGAAAGCCCAAAAGAAACTTAAGCACTGCTGAATGAGGTAAAACTATGGGGAAAAATACCATGAAACCTCTGAGCTCCTGAAATTGGTATTTTAAGTCCCTGTGGCAGCCTCCGCATGACTGGGCATTGAGGGTTCATTAATGCCTGGCATTGGGCACTCTGGCTCCAGATTAGCAAATGATCCAGGTATAAATTAAAGGGATGGGTTAGCTCTGGTAGGGTTACATCCCTCCAGGGCCCTATTGTTTCTTGCTGTTTATAAGGTTCTGATGTTGTTTTTGTCACTAGCAGTGCAGTTTCCTCATGAGCATTGGAAGAAAGCAAAATATTTTATTAAAAATGTTTTTGCTTCCCCATACAAAATGCTAGGAAAGGTGTCTACAACAGTGGAAGCCAAAAGTATTAATCTGATTCTCATTTACAACTTCTGCTTACATGGTGTGCCAATCACAGACTTGGTCAAAAACCCACTGAAGTCAATTTGAAGACTTCTGTTGAGTTCTTTGGGCTTCAAATGAGGATTTATCTTTACTTGTGCTCCAAGAGAAATATGTTCCAGATGCACAAAAAACGTGGATGGCAGTCCTGAAACATAACTGTTTTCATTATGTTCATTGTATCAATAACTTTTTCTCCTTCTCAGTGAAATAGAGTCACAGCTGAACTTTTCTTGTTCTGTTGCCAATACCTCATGCACCTGTACAGGGACCTGCTATTTGAAAATCTTTGCCTAGGGACTGACATTGGTGAAATTTGTTTCTGATATGATTTTAGTTGTATCTCTTGTTCTCTTTCTAGATTCTATGCTGACAGTTTCACCTTTCATTTGAGTATCGATACTACGCTTCAGCATGGTTTATTAGTATCTACCTTCTTTTGACTCTTATATCTTTTTATTCTTTTACTTTATTTTATTTTAACAAGAGTTGCAGCAGATGCTGCAGTTGTCAAATCTATTTGAGATTTAAGCATCTCTGGAGAGACTTAAATCTTCTAACACTACTCAGTACAATCTGAGCCGCCAATAGATTTTCCTGGATGTCTTCCATCATGGATTTAACTTAAGCAAGGTTCCTAAGTATCCATCTAAGTTTCCAACCAAGTAATTGCTGCTAAGGATTGCTACTTCTTCTTACAAAGAAAGCTACTCCATGTCTATTTCCATTAGAAATAAAGAAATAACTAGAAAGAATTGGAGACTAGAAGGGGAATGAGAAATAAATATCTACCTGCAGAATGAAACTGTTTTCCCTTTAATATCAGTTACCTGATAACTAAAACTTCATAGAATCATAGAATCATAGAATATGCTGAGTTGGAAGGGACCCATCAGGATCATTAGGCCAACTCCTGTCCCTGAGCAGGACACCCAAGAATCACATCAGGTGCTTGAGAGCATTGTCCAAATACTTCTTGAACTCTGACAGATTTGGTGCTGTGACCACTTCCCTGGGGAGCCTGTTCCAGTGCCCTGTTCACCCTCTGTGTGAAAAATTTTTTCCTGATATTCAACCTGAACCTCCCTTGACTTAGCTTTGTGCTGTTTCCTCAAGTCCTGTCACTGGGCACGAGAGTGAAGTATTGGTACTTGCCCCTCCACTTCCCCTCCTGAGGACATTGAAGACCACAATGGGTCTCCCCTCAGTATTCTCCAGGCTGAACAAACCAAGTGACCTCAGCCAGTCCTCATGAGGCTTCCCCTCCAGACACCTCACCATCCTTGTGACCCTCCTTTGGACATTCTCTAATAGTTTATGTCTTTTTGATATTGTGGTGCCCAAAACTGCACACAATATTCAAGGTGGAGCCACCCCAGTGCAGAGTAGAGCGGGACAATCCCCTCCCTCGACCGGCTGGTGATGCTTTGCCTGATGCCCCCCAGGACACAGTTTAGCCCTCCTGGCTGCCAGGGCACTGCTGACTCATTTTCAACTTGCCATCAACCAGGACCCTCAGGTCCCTCCTTATGGTGCTGCTCTCCAGCCTCTCGTTCCCCAGTCCATACACACAACAGGGTTGCCCTGTCCCAGATGCAAAATCCAGCACTCGCCCTTGTTAATCTTCATGTGGTAGGTGATTGCCCATCTCTCTAATTTGTCAAGGTCTCTCTGCAGGGCCTCTCTGCCCTCGAAGGATTTGACAGCTCCTCCCAATTTAGCATCATCAGCAAACTTCCTTAGAATTCCTTTGAGTCCTGTGTCCTGGTAGTTAGTGAAGATGTTGAAAAGAACTGAGCTGAGAATGAAGTCCTGCAGAATCCCACTAGTGACTGGATGCCATCCTGATGTTACTCTATTCACTATAACTCTTTGTGCCTGACCTATGAGCCAGTTGCTCACCCATCACAGAACACAGTTATCCAGCTGTGTGCTGGACATTTTGTCTGGAAGAATTCTGTGAGAGACAGTATCAAAAGCTTTGCTGCAGTCCAAAATCTGGCTTCCCTTGATCAACTAGGTGGGTTACTGTGTCATAGAAGGAAATCGGGTTCAAAAAGCAGGACTTCCCTGTCATGAAGCCATGTTGGCTGTGACCAATGACTGCATTGTCCTCCGGGTGTTTTTCAATACTTCCAGAATAATCTTTTACATTATTTTAATGGGCACTGTGAGACTGTGAGACTGACAGGCTGTAGTTTCCAGGGTCCTCCTTCTTGCCTTTCTTGAAAATCTTGGAAACTTCACTATTGCTGGATGCTTGGAGGGGCTTCCTGTGAGATTATGTTTTTCTGGAGGACACAATGTCCAAAGGTTCAGTAAGATATGGTTGAAATACACAGAACTCAATGCACACAATGGGAAAATACCTACAAGAATCCAATCTTCCTGAAAAATCCAAACATTTACAATAAGTTAAAAGAAAAGAAAACAGGCAGCAATCTGCCAAAGGCCACTGAACTTCCAAAGGGCACTGCTTTCATCCCTCTCACATCCAGTAAGAGCAAATTACCAGCTACTAGCCTTCTGTCCCGCTCTTTCTCTTCATTTCCATAGTGGTGATGCTGACCTTAGAAGAATAAACTCCAGAAAGACTGGAAAGCTACTCTAAGGTTAGGAAGGGCTTTGCTGCAGAGGTACAAAGAAGAAATAAAAACTAAATTGAAGATAGATTTATAGCCAAGGCAGTGTGTTGTGGTTGCCAGTGATACCAAGGAACAGGATTCTGTGCAAAGTGACCAAACCACAGAATTCACACTCATACCTAGAACTGACCTATTTTATCCTCTGAGGAAAGGGAAAGGGAAATGTCAAAGTTTCAGAAAATTTGCTTGTATCACAACAGTGAGTCTCCTGCAAAGTTCTGCTTGAGATTTAAACTGCTGCTAACCATGAGAGGCATTCACCTCTGGAGTTACGCAGCAAGCTTTTAAATATGCATACATTCATGTACTCCTTCTCCGCAGCTTTCTCTGTCTCCTTCTTTCAGAGGATGCTGAAGGATAAAGTATTAAATGTTACATAGTAGCCCCAAGAGCTAGAAGTTTCACTTCAAGAAGGAGCACAGTAGCTTGTTACCAATGAATGATTTTGAATATGAGCTGAGAGTTGGAAGCAGAGAAGGGTCTCATATACCACTGAAACACTGGGGGACTTGAGTAAGTGGAAAGTAATGACATGAGTGGCTCTTGGCCACAATTTTAATGTTGACACTACAAAAGTAGTTTAAGTTCTCTGATGACTACAAGCAGTGAAGGCCTCAGTTTTGCATATTATCTAAAATACAGTGAGTGCCTTCCTCAGAACGAGGCTTCTCAGTATAGAACTGGGATGCTCATTCATTCTGCCCTGGTGGTAGAGCCCAATCTATCAAATCACCTGTGCCATTTCCTAAGCTTGTTCTCTCAAGACTTTCCAGTCATGTATTAACTTGAATTAATTCTGCCTATTGAAAGATGAACTACTTAGAGACTGAATGTAAGGTCCCTTGGTTACAAAGGCAGTGTAGTTTGTTGCTGGTATCAAACAGTGTGTATGCAAAACGTATTACAGTGATCAAAGAAAATGTTATTGACATGTTTTGCAAACTTTAATGTGCACAAATGGAACAACTGCTGTAGACTTTGGTGCTCCTATGTTACATATATAAAATGTAAAAAAGGCTAGCTTTTCTGACTGTACAATCTTGAGCATCTCTAATACATGAAAAAAAAGACGAAAAGCAGACAAAACAGTGAATGTACTCAAATTGTACAGAATAAAGGATTATTTCTATAAGTATATACATACATAAGTTATATTTCTATAACTACATACAAACGTATTAGCCAAACATAGAGTCTGGAGTAGAAAATCCAACATAACACTTACAGATCCAGGAGAGCTTCCTGTTGTTTTACCTGTCTGCTTCTATTTCAACACACAATTTCTCTCTCTCTCTAATAAAGTAAAGATCTGGGGTTGGCATTCTAAGTCAAAAAAACCATTTAAGAGAAAAGTCTTAACTATGAAAAACACAAAAGGAGTTGTCATTTTATTTCATTTCTCAAGCTAAAGAATGACAAGAGAATGATCCAGCAATTTCAGGTTAGCATTACTAACTCTCCCTGTATCACAGCTGCTCTCTGTTATTTTCTGAATAGGGTACGACTGTGTGCCTATGACCTGTGCATTCTTTATAAATCTGTTGATTTCATGTAACACATTGGAAGAATAAGCAGACATATGATAGCAGCTGAAGACTGCAAATCTAAAAGACCACTGATAAAAAGGGTATTCTCTTGTGTGTTTTACCCTTAAGCCACTGCTGAACTCAACTGGAATAGCTTTTCTTCTGAACACGGAAGAAAGAGATCAGCAAATTGATGAACACAGCAAATTCCAAGGACATATGCTGTAAGCAGGTGAGAGACTGTTAACAGCAAGGCAGGCAGGCAGAGCCAGAGGAGGGGAGTGATTTGGAGCAGGGGAACAGCCCATAGTCTTGAAGTCTGCTTGAGATCAGGATGGCAGGTGCCCCCGTATGTGATATAAAGCTCTGCTACTTAAAATCCTTTTATCTTAGGTGTTATCATGCTGCTATTGTCAATATAAAACCATGCTTCAATTAAAGAAAGCTGCCTGCTCCCTCTGTTCCTCACACTTCCTGCCCAACTGAAGGGAAGAAGAGGACTGAAACAAAGGCACTGCACTCTAAACCAAGAGGGAGAAAGGGGCAGAAATCCCTCCAACTGGACGGTGCAGAATCCCATCACCAGTGGTCTGGAGACAATTAGGAGGCTCTCCAGGCAGGGAAAGGCAGGCACAGAGTAGGGACTGCTTAAGCTTTAACCTGATCGACTGAGTTCAACACTCTTGAACTCTGTAATCTTACACAAACTTACCAAAGGATGGGTAATGAGACCAAGAAGACAATGGAGTTGCTTCTGAACATGTATAAACATGTTGCACTGATTTCTCAAAAAAAAAAAATCTATGTGCTCTACTAAACTCATGCTGTCCCTAGCTCAGCTATCACTGACCTACTATCCATTGTAAAAGCTGATAAACTTATTCAATCTCTTCAATCTCTTTACTCTCATCTTCCCTGATACAAGAGAATATTCAGCACTCAGCAGGAGTTATACGTGTCTAGTATTTAACTGGTCGAAATAGCAACAGCTGTCTCACAACCTACATGTGTGTTTTTGTCAGGAGTTTGATACAAAGGATAAGAAAGCAAAAAACCCCAAACCAAACCAAACACCACCACCCAAACTAAACAAAAAAAAAAATCAAACAACCACAACAACAAAACCACAAAACCAAACAAGCAAACAAACAAACAAAACCCCAAAGCCTTCTTTAGAGCAGGCACAGAGCAGGCATGTCCTAGAGATTGGAATGAGTGTTCCTGGAGCCTGTGTTCTCAGAAGGATGGATAGTAAATCATTTAAGCCATCAAGGGAAGAGCTGAGCCAACTAAGCGAGTCTGGATGGTAATACTCATATTACCAAGCAGCCAAGAAACTATAGAAGATTGTGATCAAGCACTTGATGAGTAATTTTGCATCCTTCATTGTAAAAACAGACTTTTGAAATGGTGCTTTTCAAAACTTGTTTTTCTGTTAAATTATTTTTAGACTGCACTCTGTAAATTTTCATACATTTTCAGCTGTTCCTTCTCCATCAGTGGAGATACCTCATCAGCAGAACTCATATTCTCTTAGTTTTCAGAATTAGAGTGTCCAAAAGATTTAGATTGCCAGTATTAGCAGTTGATGTATTTTTTTCCTCTTATACATTTTCCAGTTTTTCATATGAGCAGTTAGCATTCTTCTACTCAGATCTATTTCTTCTGCTAGGAGGATAAGATTTAAGATTAAAGGGCTTAGTACATTTTTATTTTCTGCAAATCACTCCTTGAAAAAGACTTGACTCTGACACATGTCTTTAAACTGCACGCAGACATTCAATTTGTAGGAATTGTAATCAGAAATACACATGAGCTTCGAGGATAAAACGTGCATTATAAATATGCAGTCTTGGTTCAGTGGTGCTCTGAGCACCCAGAAATAGCAGAGAGAGCTTTGTACCCTGTGAGTTATGCAGACACCGTGTACCTGCTCTGACCTCAGACACAGTATACAATACCCTATTTAAAAAGCGACTAATATTATTTAAAATAAAAATATGGTTTTTGAGCAGATTAAGAGCATTAATGCTATCATTTTTTAACTAAGTGGTTGCTTTGTTTGATTTTCCATTATTTTTACAGGCCTCCTGCCAATAAATCACTAGAAATAAAAAAGAGGCACACTAGAAACTGTACTACTACGCATCTATTTTGCCACTGTGTAGCAAATAGGTATAATCCATCATCTCCAATACCCCTTTCAATAGTATCCTTCATATTATAAATAATTTAATAGTTCAGTGACAGTCTAATTCGTTCCTTTGATAGCCAAGATGTTTTCAAAGGTAAGGTTTTTCCCCGAGTAGCACTTTCTGGATTCTCTACTAAAATAGCCTTTAGATGCAAAATGCCTTCCCTTTTTTTGGCCAACTTGAGGAATGTTGGAAAGATCTGGAAAAGACATTTTCATTTTTCAGGTCTGTCCCAAAAATCTTCACGATCTTCCTGTCATTTCCTTTTCCAATCCATCTGACACTGGATCCTCATCAAACGTCTGAAAATACTTAGGTAAAATGTTTTGTCAATGGGAACCTCAAGACACAATATTGTGGGCTGAGTCTTCCCTTCCCTCCTGGAAGGTTCCATTAATGGAAAAAGAGTATTTTTACTAGCAATAGGCCATGTGGGGCTTATTTGACGTGGCTGGGTGCTATCATTCTTAGTGGGAAGAGCATGGAATAATCTCAATATATGATTGCATGTTTGAGCAGTGTCAGTACTTCTGTATTGCAAAGTTCTCCCTGCTAGTTTGTACTAATCATGCAAACCCCACTGCTTAGTACTAGGATAAAAAAAGAGGGAAGAGCAAAAATAATTTAACAACAGAGTATAATTTAATCGCTCAATAACACAGTTCATGTCACCACTTCAACTATTTTGTAGATTATGCCCATAAATTGACTTGCTTGAAGCCATCTGAACAGGTCTGTGCCAAGAAGAAAAGCTGACCCTGAATCTGTTGTTTTTAGCCTCTTTTCATAGTGTAGGATGGTTTAATCAAGTGTGTTTGTAATTGTGTCAACAGTACAATAGCTTTGAAATGTTCTATGTGTCTAACACTCATGGTTCAACACTGATACCCAGGGGACATATAATGCTAAATACTTGTCATTCTCTGAAGGAAAAGCAGACAAATTCAGTACAGTATGTGCTTCCCATCTGTGCCTTGGAGTGAAGCTGATTTTCTCTATCAGTCATCAGCTTTCCTATACCTGATAAACCAATACATTTTGCTGTTCTTCACTTAAGCATGGTGATGATTGCAGTGAACAAGAATTCAGTAAAAAAGGGAGAGATTCACATTTGCTGCTGTGGCACTTTATGTAGCTTGCCTTTATCTTCGTCATGCTGCTGTCTAACGGGGATTTCATGTGGCAGGTCTTTCTAAATACTGTACTGGAAAAATCCTATGTATCCTATTAGTCAAGACCATTTTCTTTCTGCATCTGTACAGCATCGGTGATTCAGCTGCAGCAATTGATGTTGATAGGGCAGCACAATGTATAGTATTTATATAATATTCATTCGGTCCAAGAATCCAGATGCTTCTCACAAAGAGGCAACAAAAGGAAAGCACTGGCAATTGGTTTTGAAGTTACCTAAGTGGTCTGACAAAAACTTTACTGAATAAATAGTTCCTTTCAAGAAGAATGAGCTTGCAGTGCTTCTAGTATCAGAAAGCAAAGCATTCAAAAGGGCAAGAAGTTCAGCAGCACCCAAAAAAACATTTGAAAAGAAAAACAGGAATGGAAAATATTGCTAGTTACCATGTAGAATAGTATTACTATGAAGACTGACACTTTTTCACCTCTCACTTGTAAGCTGGTAGCTTTAGATTTAATCTCAGATTTTCCATTTTGAATTCCATGCTTCCTATAAAGAAAAAACAAAACGAACAAATAAACAAAAAAACCCCAAACAAAACCCCAAACAAACCAAACCCTTCCCTCAGAATAAAACTTTATGCTAGGGGAACTCAGGGTCCTCATAATTCCTCCACAGCTATTATAGTATTCTTGCTTATATTTGTGTGCTATCATCCATTTATTCCTGTCATCACTAACCAGGATCTTAACTATTAAATTAGAGTACATTTTAAAAAATCACTATAAATATGTGTTTTACATTAACTAAGCACTTTACTCATTGCCTGAGCAAGAACTTCACTACGGGATCTGCTGAAGGTTTTATACCACCCTTGGCAAGCAAAAAATTGCTGACCTTCTAACCAGCCATAGCAAGGTTCTCCAGAGCCCTATTGTTTCCCAAAAACCACCCTCAGTATCACAGGTGCCTGTGATACAGCCCTTGAAACGGGCTGTATCACAGCTTTCAGTGGTGCAGAATCATGGAATCATTCAGACTGGGAAAGATCAAGACCAACGTAAACCTGACAGGTCCCCTGAGCGGCAGCAAAACGTGCTCACACCACCATCAGCACTGATTATTATCCTCAGCTTCGTGATGAACATCCTCCTGTGTGCTCGCCCTTCTGCCGCAGCACCTCTAGGCCGGCGCTGTTTCGGAGGGATCGGAGGTGGAAATTCCCAGGAACCCAACGCATCCCGCGCCTCGGCGGCGGGCGGGGTCCCCCTGCTGTTCGCTGCCGGTGCTGTGCCGGGATCGCTCCGGGCAGGCGCGCACGGCTCCAGGGGATGTTATCGGAAAGAGCCTTCCCCCTTTGGAATGGACAAACTTCGCTGTTAAAGGACGCTAGATACAGGATAGTTATATACAACATTTTCATGTCCAGCAGAAGGGCGACGAAGCTGGTGAAGGGTCTGGAACACAAGTCTGGTGAGGAGCGGCCGAGGGAGTTGGGGTGTTTAGCCTGGAAAAAAGGAGGCTCAGCAGGGACCTTATCAGGCAAATGAGAATGGGAACTACAACTTCCTCCTAAAAATCTCAGCCCAGGAAATGAAATGAAACCTAGTTGGACAAATCCTTTTGCTTTCACAGGTATTTCTTCATTCTTCTCTCCATCTCAGCTCTGCCTCTTGATTTTCAATTCAAAGATGTGATGGTGGTGAGGTTTGAGGTGCCACTATCACCAATCTGTGGGTGGCAAGTGGGTGGCAATGGCACCTTTATCAAGTGAATTAGGAAGTCAGGGTGATGGAGATGTCTGAAGCAGAGGGAAATTCCTATTTTCAGAATTTCAGACTTTTGGATGACACTGATAATTCATTTTCAGCTACCTGAAAATTGCAGTTTTATAATGAAAAAGCACCTTAGACTTTCTGGCTTGTAAATTTTGTGACTAGTATAATCCCAAGAGGTTACTATGCAATTTAGCTAACTGGAGAATGGTAGGGAAAGTCGAGAAAGAAAAAACCTTCTGTTTTGAGAGGAGGCATAAAGTGAGAGCCAAGACTTACGAGAAGAGGAGCTGAGGGAGATTGTCTACGGCAGAAAAAGGACATGAAGGTAATCTGAGGAGAAACTACCCTCTAATGTCATCTTCCACAAAAACATGTTTTAAAATGAAAATAAATACCTGACTTTCATCTAGAACTCCAACTAGGTGCTGCCAAACAACAGATAACAAGTTTCTTCTCTAAGAGGAACTGGAATAACTTTTCCTCAAACAGCTAAAAGGAAGCCCAGAAAAAATTGTCAGATAAGTTCTTAATGTTTAGTCACTTTAAGATAATCTGTAGTCATTATTTTATTCGGCCTCCTGTTAATTCCTCTTGGAGCAGGGACAGTTTTGTTTGGTTTTGAGAGTCTTTCTTTACTATAACCACCAAGGTGACTTTTGCTTCAAGTCAGATAATTTGAGTTTAATTCAAAATTTAGCAAACATCAAAGGAGGTAGAATGATACATGAAGAGAAATGGGAATGGACAGTTCTCTGTTTTGCTAAATTATAGAACATTTAAAAGATGGCACATGTTTTTCTGTAAGTATTATAACTCTGCTTTTGAAGACATCAGCCAAAGAAACCTTCATATTAATCATGACAACAAATTATTTATATTTTCCCGGGGGTTAAACTGAAGGGCCCTCTTTCCATGTTACTATCTTCCCTGCCCCTTCATTGTGTATTCCTGCTAATTATTCTTATCAGTGCACAGGCTTGAGAGTGATTCACCCATCAGAGATGAATAGACAGCTTTTCTACCATCTACACCTGAAAATGGCTTGCATTTCCATGTGCATGCATAATGACAATTTATAAGGGCTGAATTTGTAAGTACAAATCACATATCTGTTCACATGGTGAATGAACCTGGGAATATCTGCTAGTGTAAATGCCTATGTGAAGAGTATGTTGATTTTTAAATCCGGCCAGAGAAGCTGGCTCCTCAGCCTTCTCTCTCTTTCCTTTGGAGACCAGCAAAGAAAATCTGCTCTTAGTAGATTATTAAATATTAGTTGCTGCATTTTTCCAGAATTTTTTCTATCTTTAGACTAAGAGTTGGATTGTCTTTGTTTCTGTGTAAAAGAATGACCAGTCAATGGGCTGAGAAAAAACAGCTCTCTGTGTACAGAAGTAAGTAGCAGAGAGAGAATACCTTCCTTCATGTGTCCTTACAGGTACTTTGTAAGCATCACCAATTTGACTTTTATAATTATTTTCTGACGAACTATTATAGCAGGAAGCCAGGCATTGCCATGACTGCTGCCCTGATCCCAGGAAAAAACCCTGTAGATTTGGGCCAAGTTCTGTGGTGGGATTTGTGCTTGAAGTTAAACAAGCCATTTTCTATTTTAAACACAAGCCATGGCAAGCTGTTTATGGATTCTGTTGTCCAACTGTGCTGCTGCCTTGAAGTGCTTCGTTGACAAGAAATATATTGAAAAATCCTCAGATTATCAGTTCACAGGAGCATTTCCTCATCACACACACACTGGTACTGAATTGACTACATCTGGTCTAATTTACACTTCCAGCAGTTCTGGTACAAAGCTACGTGAGGGCAAAATTAAGAGGCTTGACTTAATTTAAGGAGATTTATTTTTTTAAGTAACTTTAATTAATTCAAGATAGGAAATTCTTACTCATAAGTGAATGTTCGCACATAAACTTACACTGAAGTATGTGCAGCTGTGAAGCAAAACAGATCCAGTTACTCTTGGAAAATAGCTAAAGACAGCATCAGAAGCCCACTTCTTGCTTCTTTGCTAACAATCCCCATGCACCTTCCTTTCCTACTGGGGGAGCACACTGTGGGGACTTCAGGCCCCATGGCATGGTCTGGGAGGAGACATTTGAAGACAGTGAAGCTGAGCTGTTTCTCCAGCTGCTGGTCTCAGCATCCCCCTAGACCCAGTTGAACCTCTCTGTCTTGGCCCTGGGGCTGCCACAGGCACCAGCTCTGTGGGGCCGTCAAATCACGGTGTGGCTCCAATGGTGCCAGTTTGCACTGTCTCAGCTGCCGCCTGGAGCTGATGGAAGTTCCTGCACCAAATCAGCTGGAATGCCTTTGGGAAACATTTCTTGAGAGACACTGTCCTGCCAGCAGGCTAGATTATCTGAGAAATACCTCCTTAGTTGGCAGGAAAGTGCATATATTTCATCAGCTTAGTGCAATCGGAATCTGTCAGCTTTGAGAGATCTGCTCTGTAAATAAATGACTTAGGCACCAGGAATTAAGCAGGAGAAAGCCAGAAGTCATTGTCCCAAAGTATTCATTCTTCTCACTGTAAATCTCACAAAGAATTAAGTGTTCCTGTATGGGAGAGATGGATATGTGTGTGTATTTCTAACGTTGCTCTTGCTGCTTGACTTTGCATGAAAGTAACTCAACAGGATGCTACAAGATGGATCAACTGAAAGTTTTGCAAGGATGTATCTCCTTGTCTCTTGCCCTTTGGCATGTAGAAGCACAGACAGACACTAAGTGAGGCTGAATGAAGCAAGGCATAAGTGCTTTTGCCAATACAAATGTACATCTCTAAGTCAGTTCTGGCTTAGGGCCCCAAGTCACTTTGGCATGACTGAAAACATTACTCAAAGATTTACCACTGTGTTTGGAAAGCTGAGCGTTGTAGCTTTTGAGCGGTATTGGCACAGTGCTTAATAACAGCAGAGCCCTTAGCCATGACATGGTCCCTTAACAATATGGTAGGATTAGGACTGACAATAACAAGAAGCAGAAAGAATACTTAGCCCAGAGGCTTATGTGCTGAAAATTTTAAGTAGCAATTGGTTACAAGTGTTGCTTACAAAGTCATTGCAAAGCCTGGAGGACAAGGAAAAAATGGATATTTCCTCCCTGTGTTGAACCCAGCAGCCTCTAGCAGACAGTGGCATGTTCATTCCTGAATGACCTGATGTGGAAAGTCCTCTGATTTCAGTTTAAGTTGGTGGTGATTTAGGTCCTCTCCTTTAAAGCAGAAGCATCAAAGCCACTTATTGCACATTTAAGGTCATGATTCACCCCTCTTTCTATCTGAAACTAGACTTCCATCCTCACCATAGCAATTTCCAGGTATTTCCATGTCCATCAGAAAGTAGGATATTTAGAAGTTTTCCATGCATGTCTTCTGTTTTGCTTTTGTGAGCCAACTGCAGGGAAAAGAACCAGCATTCTCTCTTTTTCTCATGTAATGCCAAAGAGAGTGTTTTGCTCTGCTTTTTAGAAAAAGAAGAAATTTTAAAAATTTCACCTTGTCATTGGGGAAAGAAGACATGTCATCTCCCACTTTATCCTTTTTTTTTTTTCAGTACAGTAAAAAAGTAATTATTTCAGTTGCTTTTGCTCATTGTGCAATAAGTACATTTGCTACTTCTTTGATACATCGGGATGAACATCTGGTTTTGGTGCTCATCAGTCAGCCAAGTCATGAAGCTTTGAATATTTTGCCAAACCATTTACCCAGCCCTGAATTTATAACTAATATCAGGAAAATCACTAGGGGAAAATGTAAGCATGTGCAGACTGTGAAACAGCCAAGGTCAATTCTTAAATTATACTTTTTACTGTATTAATTTTATCAATGTGGTTCACAGACAGCTGCCTCCAGTTCATAGCAGAATATTCATATCAATGAGCAGCTTTAAAAATATGCAACCCAAATAGTTTCATAATGAATGTATATTAGTGAAATAATTTTGGGAAATTGAATGGATTTTGGAACTGAGTCATCAGCAAGTGATAAATATGAAACAAACCAAGTTGCCTCAGAGTTTTAAGAGACCAAACATAGAGCTTCAAAGCTTGAGAAGACCCACATAAAGAAAGAGCCAAAGTATTCCATGAAAACAAACAGAATTACAGCAAAGAGGGAAGTATCAAGAAGCAGTGCAATGTGTCAGGAAAAGCTTTCTTTACACTAAGTGTAACAAAGTGCTGAAGGGTGCTGTGGAATTGTCATTGCTGGAATCTTTCAAGGATCAGGCTAAACAAGTGTTTGCCAAGAACGGTTTCAGGAAAATACATCCTGCTTTAGACTATCACTTAGCATCTTTTCTTTGATTTTGTTCAATATAGTGAACAGAAATAAAAATCCTTGAACAAATCTCTCCTATCTTCCTACACACTGTCCAGCTTCCACTTAGAGGTTTCATAGTTGTAAGCCTCTGTCAGGCTCCAGTTTTGTTTTTGCTTCCCTGGTTTTGACATTTCCGATCCCAGCCAGCATTTCAGTATTTACTTTTTCATCTGGCTTGTGTGCTCATGACTGTTAGTGCAAACTTGAGCCATCAGATAAAGCACTGCCAAGGCTTCAGCGGCAAATAAACATGGGAATTAAAACCAGAAAATGAGCCTTATGGAAAGAAAAAAGGGAAAAAAGGAAACTGAGCAGGCTGCTGACAGCTGAAATGTTTTCAGGAACTGTGTTTCCTGGAGCTGGCACTCCATCGTCCTCCCACCCACCTGACGGGCTCCCAGACCAGTGCCAGTGCAAGGAAGAAGTGCAGAACCATCGGTTTGTGGCAGGAGCCAAGAGGGAAACGCGGCAACAATGGTTCACCCAACCTGGTCTCTGTGGGAAGGGAAGGGAAGGGAAGGGAAGGGAAGGGAAGGGAAGGGA